>NC_136987.1:22064587-22387087 GCF_032717465.1 Coenobita brevimanus | reverse complement strand
ATTTTCTATTTGTATCAAAATATTCATCGAGGTTTAGTAAGCAAAGATTCTATAAGCACTTTCAGGCACGGACTGGATTACCATAATATTAAACCAAGCACGATGTTAAAGGGAGGGAGGGTGACATGTGCACGCTCGCCCCTGTGTATGTGTGTCTGTTTAATTCTCTGTTTAAGAGCTCTGTAGGAAACACCTGCTATTAAGGTGAATAAAACTGAAACTACTAAAAATGAGATGCAGTTATGCTTTACACATTTCAAACTACCAACACAACTGTAGCCTAAATTGATTTTCTGCTCTGTTCCAGCTACCTTGACTTATACAAACGACAATGGCCCTTCTTGTGTGTCGATTAAATCTGGGAGATTGCCGTGGCTCAGTGGGTTAGAGCGCTCCTTTCTGACCGAAGGGTCGGAGGATCGAATCCTCCCAAGGGTCATTGGTAGACATCAGGAAGGGCATCCGGTCATAAAATGCTACACGCTCCAAACCAAAGTCCTCTACCCAGGGGCAACGCCATAGCCCTTATCCAAAAAAGGGGTACCTGGCGTAAAACTCACTCTCTCTCTCTACCACGGATATCACATTCACATATGTATTTTATAACAATGGGATGCAGCAATAATCCCCATCTGACATTCAAACCGCGAATGGCAATAACAAATATACTTTGTGTCCGCTTTCTCCTCCTCTTTGTTGTTTTTGTTGTTGTTGATCGTTTTTTTCTTCTTCTTCCTCTTCTAGGGTTGCCATACGTCCGGCTTTTCCCGGATATGTCCTGCATTTAGGTGTCAAAATCTTCGTCAGGGAGGAATTTTTAACATTTTCCAAAAGTCCGGAATTTCAGCTTCCATCACTTTTTCTCGAAGAATTTAATGTGCCATTACACTCTAATGACGAAGGGAGAGAGAGAGAGAGAGAGAGAGAGAGAGAGAGAGACCTTCGTTGTTGTCGTCAGCTGTTAAGTGTTGCCAACCTGGCTGGTTGTGCTAGCAGCTAGCTGAATGTCCTGCCTTTTCCTGTTGTTCAGCCATGAGCTATTTTTTGTATTCCTTCCATAGTGCAGTTAAACCCCCGTCACACATTTCATAATCGAACCACGATAGCGCCACTAATTCAGTTATTGGCTCTGTCGTGAAATTTGACCATGATAAACGCCGATAACAGACAATATTATGATGGCTGTAAGTATGTGTCATGATGGTCGTAAGATGGTCACGATGGAGTCATGATAACTGTAAGACTGAGTCACGATTGGCAGATTTTCAAATTTATAACGGTCATTTTGTCATCACGATGAGGTCACGATCGCTATGATAGTGCCATGATAGAGTCACGATGGTGCCACGAAAGTACCATGATAACGTCAAGAGTTATTCCTCCCTCCCAAGCATTCGAGCTGGATCCAAAGAGACACTCAGTCCTGTCATGTCTCAGCCATCAACAGGGGTGCAGCGAGGTTGTTCTGCCACGTGTGCCTGCGCTGGTGCCAAATTGCCAAGGCCGTGAAAAGTACGTAGGTTTATCGTGACTTTATCATGACCCATAATTAGCTCTATCATGACTCAATCGCCGTATTCTTAGGGCACAAAAATTGGGTAGCTTCACGTTAAATTAACCCATGGATCGCAAGCCACAGCCCAGGCTGGGTAGCATCGCGTTGTGAGCCACAGCTCAGGCTGTGCTGGCCATGCATCGCCGTAAACAACTCGACCCCTATGCAAACTTACGGATGGTGCTACACAAAGGCGGAGAGAGATTTTTTTCTTTTCACCAGATGATGCCCTGGATGTTCATCTTCATGTTTATAATAAACAAAAAACAAAAGAAAAATGATTTCTTTCATTTGTTCACTACTCCCGTATGTAAACTTACCCAAGGCCCTATGCAAAGATGGAGAGAGATTTTTTCCTTTTCACCAGATGATGCCCTTGATGTATATCTTCAAGTTTATAATACACAAAAACAAAAAAACTGTTTTTACCTTTGTTTCTTGTGCACCATGGAGTGGAAAAAAAAAAAAAAAGGTAATTGTGCAATCCACGTCACACATTCCATAATCGAACCACGACAGCACCACTAATTCAGTTAGCAGCAGCATCATGGTCCTGATTCGGGGTCTATCGTGATCGATCGTGATACTCGTGACGCACTCGGCTGAGGCCACGATAAATTAATGCAAACATTAAGTTATCGTGAAGGTCCCCTATTTTTGTATCCAACGTAGCGCTATCATAAGTTTTACATTACCCTATCGTGATCTTCGTTGCAGCTACTTGACTCTGTCGTGGCCATCGTAGGCCATTTCGTGACTCTGTCGTGAAAAAAAAAAGTTACGAGCGAGTCATGATAGCCTAATACTATGCCAAATGTGCCATGATAGATGCAAGCGTGAGTCACGATAGAGCTAATAACTTTGACAATCATTTGATGATTAACATGTACATGTCACGATGGTCCTAAGATGGAGTCACGATAACCCTAAGAATACGGCGATTCAGTCACGTTAGAGCTAATTATGGGTCATGACAGTCACGATAGACCTATGCACTTATCGCGGCTTCAGTGATTTGACAACCGTAGGGACACACATGGCAGCACGAGGGAGGACGTGTGAGCATAACTCTTGACGCTATCGTGGTACGTTCATGGCACCGTCGTGACTCTGTCATGGTACTATTGTGGTGATCGTGGCCTCATCGTGACAACAAAATGACTGTTAAAAATTTGAAAATCTGCCAATCATGACTCAGTCTTACAGCTATCATGACTCCATCTTGACCATCTTACAACCAGTGTGACACATACTTACAGCCATCGTGACATCGTTTGTTAACGGCATCAAATTTCACGACAGCGACAATAATTGAACTGGTGGAGCAATAGTGGTTCGATTATGGGATGTGTGACGGGGGCTTCTTGCGTTAATTTATAATGGCCTCGGCTGAGTGCGTCACTAGTGTCATGATCGATCACAATAGACCCCGAATCTGGACCACGATGACGCTACTAGTTGAATTTGTGGCGCTGTCGTGGTTCAGTTATGGAATGTGTGACAGGGGCTTTACAGCCGTAAAATATGTGGCAACTGCACACAAATACTGGCTTAGTTTTCATTTTTACACTGTAGCATTTGTTATTCTTATGATCTTATCCTGCATCTAAGGCGCTTTAGCATTTCTCAGTCATAATCTAGCCAATTCTGTACTTTGCCTGTTTCTCATTATATTGTACAGCAATACTGGTGTGTGTGTGTGTGTGTGTGTGTGTGTACAAACACACACACACACACACACACACACACACATATATATATATATATATATATATATATATATATATATATATATATATATATATATATATATATATATATATATATATATATATATATATATATATATATATATATATATATATATATATATATATATATATATAAAGGTTTCATAACATCAAAAGTCCAAAGTGTGTGTTGGGGGGCGGGGAGTATGGGTTTCCGCGGAGGAGTCGGGTATTTTGACAGTTCAGATATGGCAACCCTATCCTCTTCTTCGTCTTCTTCGGAAGAAGAGGAGCAGGAAGAGGAGGAGGAAGAAGTTCTTCCTCCTCCTCTTCCTGCTCCTCCTCCTCCTCGTCATCATTCTTCCTCTTTTTCTCTTCCATCGAAAGTTATGAAGCATGATTCTCTTCATGTTATAGGACAACAAGAATGTTAAGTGAGTTTTCCAGAGAGGATTAGTATATTGTACTGAAATATTGAACAGAACCATCCGATACATTATTCTCTATTTTACTTTACGTGACTTTTCCTAGTATTTGATTTTCTGTGTGTGTGTGTGTGTGTGTGTGTGTGTGTGTGTGTGTGTGTGTGTGTGTGTGTGTGTGTGTGTGTGTGTGTGTGTGTGTGTGTCAGCAACAGGACACAATCATGATGCGACATCTACCCCTTCATAAGCAAACCTTTGCCATCACACAATACTTTCTTCCCGTGTTCTGACGCCTACGCTGCCTCGGTCTCTCGTGCCCCATTTAGTTTCTCACACATCATTCAGGGTCTATCGCCTCATTCATCCTAGCATTCCCAGTTTATACATTTCATGCCTCTTACTCATTCAAAGGACGGTTATAAATTCTTCACATTCATTTTCACATTACGCTTGGGAGTGTACTGTATAGAACAGTCTTAATTATACAGTAATTCATTATGAAGTACTTCACTATCAGTCCCTGGGATGGTACAGTATCTTTGTACTTAATGAGTACAACTCGAGTTGTCCCGCACATACACCACAAAGCCAGCCAGGAGAGAGGATGTGTGTGCTGGGCAATCCCCAGGTCCTGTCCTCCCCCCTTACTATTTTTTTTTTTAACTAGCCCTTATCTCACTGACCGGGCTAATGAATGGCCCGGCCTGCACTACCAAACACCAGATGATGTTATGCAGCTGAATGTCAGGCACAGGAGAATTAGCTTATTAATATTGTTACCATGCTTCGTATGATGGTCGGGACAACTCGAGTATTCTGTTGTAACTAACTTTATATGATTTTATTCAGCTGATGGCGAGTCACGAGTCTGAGGTTGAATGTTTTTTCTAACCACTATACTAGAAAGAATCCCAAGTCGAATACAATCGTCGGGAAGTAGCAAGAATATAATGGAAAATACGACATTGCATTAACGAGTTTAGGGTACAAAAAGTGTGAGTAAAAGCGAAGACATAGGAAATATCAGCAGCCAACATGGGAGGGAGCGTCAGTCAAACGCTGAGGCACACTTTTATTTTGCCTTTCACACCCCCTCAATTATTCAACACTTTCTTTTACTCTTCATGCTGCGTGTCAGCTCACGCGCTGCATACTCTAAAAATGTTAAATATTTGCTGGTGTGTTATCTTTCTGTGACGAAATATCTTTATTTCAGATGATCTGTTGAATCCGTTTTTTATGAGATCCCCGTATCCCTCTGTCTGCCAGGGACGTTGTCGACTGAAGACAATCGAACCATGTTTGCTGAGATATAAATCCTTTGGGCAGTAACAGCAGACAAAAAGGGTACTGCAGATAGTATTTTAAGCCTTTTACTGACAGGATTTCTCTTATTTCAACACAGTCTTTTGGTGCTGGTTTGAATAAAATGCCGACAGACAAAGGGTTCAAGTGAATTGCATTCCTCTTTGGGTGCGGCCACACTTGCCCTCGAACATTGTCAGTAACATTGCTTGTGACATGTTACATTCATGCCCCGAACATGACAGTAACATGTCACAGACATGTTACGAGCAATGTCACAAGCATGGTTTTAGAGAAAGTCACTGACATGTTCGAAACAAAGGTGAAGTAGTCGTGTGGTCCAGACTTGTGAGAAACAGTACCCAGCAACATGGCGATGAGGGAGGACGCCTTACTTGTCGCAGCCGCAACGGTTGTATATTATGTGCACAACAGGGACAAAAAATACGTGCCCATCACGATTTTGGGTGCGTCCATCACGAAAGGCAAACCCCTATGGTGATGGACATCATTTTGTAAATGATCTCGTTAGAGATGACATTGGACTGCTACAGGTGCAAGTGAGGGGATACTTCAGAGTTTCGTAATTTCATTAGGATGTCAAAGACAGATTTTGAAATGGTACCACGGTCGCAGGTAATGGTCTACTGCTGTGTTAGATTCATGTTCACAGCTCAAAGCCTCGTCCACACCGGTGCTACCAACATGATTTCAGCAGAGCTGCCAACATGATCGAGACACTTGTGTTTCAAACATGTCTGTAAGATTGTTCCGGGCACAGTTTGAAACACGTTGCCATGTTTCGGGCAAGTGTGGCCGCACCCTTACAGCATCGAGGCAATCCATAACCCAGTATGAATCATAATAAAGTCAACATGAGACATGGAGGAAGCATTGCGATGTAGGCCAACCCTGTCATGTAAGTACAGATATTACTCCTTTTTCTTTTTCTTTTTTTTCAGAACTCGAGATCCCACAAATTGCACGATGCGGGATTTTATATAGTCTGAGACCAAGTTAAGCCCAAGGACGCCTTCCTTATTACACTCTTGTTGTCTCCAGATAAATTTAATCAGCTTAAGATAGACTTTCTGAACTAGGAAGACTTCATTAAACACCTCCCTCTCAATGAGCTTTACCAAACTTAATGAAACCTTCTGATAATAGCAAAAGTAAACTACAAAATACGCCATTGTATAAAAGGACTTAATGGATCCATCTCTATTTGTGGACTTTGTTCATTTTATATCCATCGAACCCCAGGGAGGGGCATACAGTACAAACATTTTCTGAACGTAAGTCACATTACTTGCTAAACTTGCTAAACCACATCAAAGAAACTTGGATTATTGTCCGTAACTTCTAGCAATAATTAAGAGTCATGTGCGCCCTCAGCTGGCATATTGCTCACCCCTGTGGAATGAATCTGGAGAGGTTGCACTAAAACAATGGACAAAATTCAGAATAATGCTATTAGAATTATTAATAACCCTACTATTACAAATGAACTACCTCCCTTACAAGTAAGATGGAATGTTGCTTCCTTTGCATTATTTTACAGATACATTTATGGCAAAAGCTCAGACAAGTTACATGCATTGCGCCACCTCCCCATGCCTTCCCCCGTGCTACACGGGCATATGGTAGCGCTCATGACTGGAATGTCGCAGTGCCATATTGCAGAACTTCTGCCTATCAGGATTCCTTTATTCCCCGAACTGCATCTCATTGGAACCCGCCTCCCCAAAGTGGTTTCACCCCAAACTTCAACCTACGGCTGTTTAAATCCAGTTGTTTTATTTATATATATATATATATATATATATATATATATATATATATATATATATATATATATATATATATAGATAAATGGAGAACACCTGTAATCTGAGGTATGGATTTTTTTTTTATTCCTTTGTTTTTCCTACCTCTGTTCTGGTATTAAAAAAAAAATCCAAAGACGCTTATTCCTTTGTATTCTTATTATATGTGGTCAAAATATAGTCGTATTTGCTATGCACTGGAGAATATTGAGTTTGCTAAGCCCTTAGTGTTGCAATTGCCGCCCCAGGACACCTCACTCACTGAGGCCAGCAAGACTCCTGGTTTTATTGGATATACGTACAACAAATGTTTGTGGGAACACGACTGCCGCGTTTGTATGCATGTGTGCATCATGCATGTGTTGTTTCTGTTTGTATCTTGGTATGAATCAGTGTATATATATATATATATATATATATATATATATATATATATATATATATATATATATATATATATATATATATATATATATATATATATATACAGTATATGTGAATGCATGCAGCTCGTGGGTACGCCGCCATCGTTTTTTTTTTTTTTTTTGTGCATGTGTACATCATGCAATTGTTATGTATGCAGCAAGTTAGACATCGACGTACGTGTGCATGCTTATAAAAATATATATATATATATATATATATATATATATATATATATATATATATATATATATATATATATATATATATATATATACGTGAAGGGGGAAGTAAAACGTGAAAGGGGTCATCATAGTGAAATGAATGATAGATTGTTGCTTATATCCGCGAACCCGTAAGACAAATGGAAAATACATACAATTACCTTATCCTAATTTTATACCTGTCACCGCCACAACACTATATTCATTGTTTGTGAACCTCTCTTACTAGATTATGAACAAATTTCATTCACTCTTTACGGACGATGACGTCTTTTAGAAGTGTATCCTTGCTGCCTCCACGCTAATCATTGCTCGCTCTACACAGCTGAAGAAAATACTCCTAACAGAAGTGAGTTTGTCCATCTCGTACCTTCGTCGTTCTTACTTAAGCGTCATAAAAAGAACAGCCAAATGGTCCGTGACTTTTTTTGTGTGTAATTATTTTTATGATTTTCAATTGTGTACTAATAAAAAAAGAAAGTAGTCCACTGGTCTATTCAGGCCACATTGGTAATGCTACATTCAGACCAGTCAAAGACATCGAGGTTCCTGTGTGTCATTTCAGATAAGTCTGATGAATTTTGGTCCAGAATTGTCAGTTTCAGGCCATTTATGTCAGTTTAGATCCATTCACGTATTTTGATATATTCAGGTCGGTTTAAGTTTGTTCAGGTGCAGTTGAGTCCATTCATGTCCATTTACGTCCATTCAGCACATCATGTCCAATCCAGCAGAATCATGTCAATTTTAAGCCAGTTTGCTAACATTCGCTACCAGTTAGGACCATTCAGGTTCATGAATGTTACTTCAGGTCGGCTCAGAAGCATGACATCCATATTTGCTTAGTCAAGTAATTTCAGCTCAGCCTGAGGTAACACAGGGCAAGGTAGACCCACTAATGTCCAGTTAAGCCCATTTAGGACCAGTCACGTCCATTCGTGTTAGGTAACTTCTGATCACGGCCTTCAGGTCCAACTGGGTCCATTCCAATCACTTCAGGTACTCGCATCCATTCGGGGCACCTTATTGTTGTAGTTATTATTATTATTATTATTATTATTAATACTATTATTATTATTATTATCATTATTATTATTATTATTATTATTATTATTATTGTTGTTGTTGTTGTTGTTGTTGTTTAATAATTGTTATGCAAAGTGCTAAGGTAGTGCATAGACACATTCGTGTCACATTAAGACCGAGCAGAAACTAGTCAGTCAGTTAGGGTCGCTTCTTGTCACTTCAGGTTATTCCGATCGATGTAGGTCAATAAATACTGATTCAGGTCATTGACAACGTGTGCCAGAAATGAACCCTATCGGTGCGAATTAGATCTTTCATATTTTCTTTAATTCCTTTTTGGTCTACCAGATCTGTTTAGAACAATACAAATCGTTTCAAGTCATGAGTATGGAGGTGTGTGTCCCATATCAGTCATTAAGGTTTGGTGATCCAAGTCCTTCAGGACTTGAGTGGGTGGGTGAAGTGTTTGAGAAAGAATGGACGGGTAGTGAGGTGCAGTGAGAGAAGCATTCTCTGTGAATATGGGCGTAGAGGGTAACCTAGTAGTCAAGACAGTCTTTGTTATGATGGTTATATCAGAGCATAAATGGGTGGAGCGACTGGACAAGATGGACTAGGATAGTGATGGGTAGTGGAGCATGCTGAGGGAAGTATATTTTGTGAAAATGGGTGTTGTAGGCACGATGCTAATTTACAAGTCAAAGGTGAAAACGCTAATATTGGTGAGTTGATCAGAAAGGGGGAAGTAAAGTGTGTGGTGTGGGCTCATTGCAGGACGAGCACACCCTGTGATGATGGATGTTACAATAAGGATGAATGTGATGGAGGGAAACATATTTTCCTAAAACGTTTGGTGTAGGGAGGGACAGAAATAGCCTGAGTTGGGTGAAGAGGGATGGACTGGGTGGGTGTGGGTAGTGGTGTGTGGTAAGACAGGGAAAGAGCAACAGACCTTGGAAAAATGGGTGACTGAGGTTGATTGGCATAGGCATGACGATAGTTTAGTATTAAAAATTCAACCAACAATAGTACTAGCAACAAAAATAATAATAACAACAACAACAACAACAACTAGAACACCGTAAATTTGTCCAAGGACAATTTTGATGAATAAAAACTTCCCACAGTCACTGCCTAGCCCTGTAGCCCCACTAGAGGCCGAGCTATAAAGGGATCTTGAGGTCAAGGTCACTGAGCTTGTGCATGTCAGCTTAGCTCGGCATGGTTTATACCTGTATGTCCAACAAGTTTGGTGGCTCTAGCTTTAATTCTTCATAGGAAATTAGCTGACATCCGGAATATCTTGAAAAATCACAATCTTTTACCCCAGACGATCTCAGAGAATAATCAACTGATTGGAACCATGCTCCTCTTTGTGTTGCATCTGCCTTAACGCCATATTGCAGTAAAATTTCAGTTTCCTAGCTTAAGCGGTTCTTGAGGCAGCGTGCTGACTCACTTTTCTGTATTACGGTTAATATCTTGGGATTGGATTGACGGATTACCACCATATTTGGCCAAAGAGCCGGACAGATGTACAACTAAGTTGGCCAAGTTTGAAAGCTCTAGGCCATATAGCCTTTGAAATATCGAAGTTTTAAAAGAAGTAATAATAATGATAATAATGATAATGATAATAATAATAATAATAATAATAATAATAACAACAACAATAATAAGAATGAAAACATCCCACAGAGACGTAGATAGTTTTAGTAATACTGACAGGAATATTAAAACTTCCGAAATGTATGAGGGAAGTTTTAATAACAACAGCAATAACATGAACAACAAACTAAGCTAAAGCTTAAGAACGCAAAAATGATCTGTAAGCCAGTAAAGTATGGTGAACAACGCCAAGTGGTATATATTGTTGCTGTACCTGCATTTAGAGAAAGGTTGAATTTTGCTTGCGTCATTATACTCCAAGTATACATGTCATGCAATGACAGAAGAGTTAAAGAATGGTATGGCACTATTTTTATTTGTCTTACAAATTATATTGTAAGATATGGCGGCACCGAACTACGAACCTCGTCTACGAATCTACAGTGAATTCCTACAAAATACAAGCCTACAAGCCTACGAGTCCACAAGTCTACAAGCCTACAAGCCTATGAGTCTACAAGCCAACGAGTCTACGAGTGTACAGTTGATTCTGCATTATCAAGATTGAAAACAAAAAAAACAACTCTTACAACCAACAACTCACACCCAGCTCCTGACAGTATTCTCTCCAACCCCCCCTCCGTCTGCCTGATCATCACGCTGATGGAGAGGTGAAGAGGTCACAGGACGTCTTGCCAGTAGTTTAACAAAGTACTGATACAAACAATCTTGCAATTTCTACGACGAACCAATGAACTACAACCATCTACAATCAACTACAAGTAACAACTCTACGAGTCGTCTGTATAATCTTCTACACGCACCTACAAGTAGCGGCAGTCTTCATCCCACAACGAGTAAATCACAAGAGAAAAGGACCGAGAATACATCGAGAAAGGAAAACAAAACAAACAAATGAAGAGTGAGACACGACTCACAACTCACAACCACCAGACCTCACCCTCCTCTCTCTGCTACCTCCACCCAACCTCCACCGCTGACGCAGGAGTGCGAGGTCAAGACGACGAAGAAAATACCAAGCCCATATTCACAACCCATCTTACTTATCTTCACTGAAGTTACTCATCGCTACTCATTTACTCACCACATCTACCAGTGTGAGAAGTCAACGTCACCATACTGTACGTGTTTGCTGAGGCGATGCCACGCCTATCAACGTGTGTCTGACACCCCACAACACGTCAATCAACTCGTGAAGGACAACGCTATCACCACGTGCAACACCACTCACACCATTTCCCACCACGGTAAAAATTAGTGAGTTACATAGTTACTTCATTTATACAATACATAGTGATAGACAAAAAACTGCACAAACATATAAAAGGTGCTGTATAATTACAACTTAAATACATATACCTACTTCAATTATGTTCATAATTCATTAATTAAATACTTGCACCAACAATAAATATTCTACATTGTATATATTCATTCATTTATTATAGCATTTATTTACTACTAAAGTAGTATTACCATTTATACCTACATAAAATACGTGTTTCATACATACAGCTATAAATTATTACATCTACAAAGTAATAAAGAAAATATACTCTCACAGTTACTCAGTGAGCGATTAAAAGAACTGTATTGTACATTTATTAATTAAAGCTACCTAGTGGAAACAGACAAATTAAGTTACAAGGAAAACCGAAAAAAAAAAAAAAATGACCACACATGACGTTAGCAAGAATGAACAACATCTTCAACACAATCGTGAAGACAAAGATTTCCACACAGTGCTGACACATATATTGCCCACGATAGGTACAAGTGAACAACAAATCAGTGTATATAGTTAATACTGTATATAGTGTATATATATTTTTTTTATAAAATAACAAAATATGGGGGTATATAATATCATTTTCAGTAATATCTGTGCAATATAAACTAAACCTTAAAAAATGGTCCCAAGGGAATTAGCCAGCAATTATGCAACCATGAACAACACCGAAAAAGCGTAGCCAAACGAAGAAAAACTAACTATAGAAAATCAATACATACAAAAAAAAAAAAAAAAAAACAGTACGATCACATTACAAACAAATGAAAATAAGTGTGTTACTACAAATGCCAAAATACCACATAAACTATAAACAAAAAAGCAAATTGTTGTCTCCACAAGCTAGTGGCATGGCACATCATATCATCGACTGCAGCATGATCGGATTCAATGTCAGGACTGCAATTATTACAATTATGTAACTACAAACGATATGTAACAATTATGTAACGACAAACGATTGCATCATATTACACTTGCTACAATTATGTAACGACAAACGATATGTAACAGTTATGTAACGACAAACGATTGCATTATGTTACACTTGCTACAAATATGTAACTACAAACAATATGTAACAATTATGTAACAGTTGCATTAACAAGATGTAACTTTTATGTAACTTTCACTACAATTATAAGGCCAGCACATTTATGTAACAGTTGCATTAACAAAATGTAACTACAATTATAAGGCCAACACAATTATGCATTACCACAATATTATGTAACAATTCATAAAATGTTACAATTATATATTACTACAATGTTACTACAATGTAACAATTACAGTACAATTATGTAACAATTAACAATGTTACAATTATGTATTACCACAATGTTACTACAATATTATGTAAAATCATACAATTTTACCACAATTCTGTATTACTAGAATCATCATACAAGTTAGGTGATATATTAGACATTATTAAAGGGATAACTCAATATGTAATGTAATAACCTAGCAGTATTACCATTGCACAATTATATGCGTATGTCTGTTATAGATACACATCTTACAGAATGTCATACAACAACCATTGCATTTATTCAAATATGTATACAACTTGTTTAAAATGTAATATTACTAGATCACTGCAATTTACTATGAATATTATACGTATACAATATTATAATCAATATTATGTACTAATAGATTAGCATATGTCAATGATAATTACTGTCGGAGGACCTCCAGCGGCGTGGCCAAGCAATGTCAGGACTCCATATTATTATTACAAATCATAATAGATAGATAGATAGATAGATAGAAAGACAGACAGATAGAAGCAACAAGTCAGGGGATGAGATAGGTATTGTGTCTGCGAGAATCGAGCAATGCTAAACATGCTTACACACTCTAACTCAAGGAATGCTTTATAGGCACACGACAGCGCCTAGTGACCATACACACACATTCACACATACTCACACACAGGTTTGTAGAACATTCCAACAACAGTGTAACACACGTGACACGACCCCTGCTACACCAGAATTTAGGAAGCAGAGGTCAGAAGGAGACAGGCCATAGAACCGGCAGGTGGTAAGGAGAAGGAGACAAGCCATAGAACCGACAGGTAGTAGGGAGAAGGAGCCTAGCAACATGGGCGAGAGGGTGGAAGAGAGAGAGTGAGAGAGAGCGAGACAGGGAGGTTAGCTCGCGGGACTCTACTTATACTTCACTCGTGTGTGAGAGACTTTGTTAATATTTCCAAGACATAAAAATAGTCCCATACTCATCTTTACCTCTCCTGTCATTGCATGACATGTATACTTGGAGTATAATGATGCAAGCAAAATTCAACCTTTCTCTAAATGCAGGTACAGTGACAATATATACAACTTGGCGTTGTTCATCATACTTTACTGGCTCACAGATCATTTTTGCGTTCTTAAGCCTTAGCTTACGAGAAATTGAGATAAGAAGTCTGGAAGTGAGTCATGCTGGAGCTTAAAACTCAGTCACCAATGCATATTATTGACGTTTTGGGTTGGCAGTATATTCCCTTTTTAACGAACGTTGTATTGGAACAGGTGCTATTTCCTCAAGACCAAAGCCGTAACGGTCACGGTGGCACAGTATAGCATGCAAGTGTGGTAAATTTCACCACAGTATCTCATTTCACCTGGGGAACCACGGAATAAGTCACCCCGTTACTCTGGATGCACACAAGCTGCTGGTATGTTGAGGCAGCACTAGGTGTATGGGCACCCCCTTTCCTACTTTCGCTAATCATGGAGTTGATGATGGTCTGGACAGAATAGTTGGGTCTTTTTATTCCCTTCATTTCAACTATTCGCACTTGCATACTGACCAATAGGTTATGAGATCGACCCCATCCTGGATAGAGAAACAGTCAGTGAAGACGGTGAGTTTAAGTAAGGAAACGTGGCAAGTGAAGTTGTGTAGCATGCTGGGGGTGTGGTGGGTCTCAACTACACTTCTAATTCTAAGCCCAGAGTTTGAAGCAAATTTTTTGCTTAATTTATTTTGATTTATCATGGGTTATCCTATTTTGTTCTACCTTATGTAAACCAAAACTGGCCTACCTTCCTCAGCCAAGCTCCACTTTTTTTTTTTTTTTTTTTTTTTCCCAAATCGGGCGCATTCCTGTCAGAACTTGTCTCACCCATTCAAAACAAACCGCTTCTACACTGCCTGCTTCATTCAGTGAACTAATCTAGTGGAACTTAAAATATATTCTTTTAACCCATTTAGTCAGACAAAGCCGTATGCACGATTTATGTTGTGGATAGAATATTAACTTACAATTAGCTGCAGTAAACGATGAGGAGTGAGGGATGGCGGTTCAGACACAAGAATGTTAAAACTCCCACCGCTTCCCTAGCATTTAACGTGCGTGAGAGTATAATCAACAAAGGTAGGTTTATATCACATGTCCCTATGCAACTGCTTAAGAAGCACATTCTTATGTACAAAATATTGTAAATATATAATTATTTCTCAATTCCATCTTGCAGAAATTTCGTAAGGTTGGGAAGTGGAGACGTTATTCTCAACGATCTCGCTAAAATAATGCCCTGCTGTTGGATGACGTATTTTGTACATTACTCTGGCTCCATTAAAGGTAATTAATACCTATCTAAGAACTACTGTCAGAGTACAGAATGAGGAACACAAATAGAGCATTGCACATTAGGTAAATATAATTACAACATCAGAATATGAAACGCTCCAGGAATGATCATCCATTACCATAATTTGTCGTGGAAGCTCCCGGTCACGCTCTCCTTCCCACACTCGTGGGTTTTGATCTGGAAGATTTAATGTGCATAACTTGGGTGCTGTCTGCTACTGCCCAAGCCATCTACACGCTCTGCTGGAAGGGTGTAAGGGAGTCTGGAACACTAAATTACACCTACTGTTCCATTGAACCTGCTCTGGACATGTGGCACACTTTCATCCCTGACTCATCATATCAGCGAGGATCATCAGTGGGCAAGAAGTATACCAAACCTCTTTCAGTTAAGGAATAATAACCAGCAATTAAAAACTGAGAAGTAGAGGTAGTGAAAAATTTTTGAAAATTTCTCTCTAACTGTATAGCCAACACCAGTGGTATCGAGAGTCCCACTTTATTGTTTCAAACACTGCACAATGTGAGTGAAATGCTGTACTGCTCGTCCCACATTAATTACCGTACATCCTGTTGTGTTACTGACAGACTCGGCGTTGCTGAGGAAAAGAACACGATAGGGTTTCAGTTGGACGGGCCAGTGATACAGTGGTAACTTATCCAGTTTGCAAATAAAAGGCCTATTCTCCGATTCTCAAGCCGGTCAGACTATTTGGCAAAGTTTGTCTAACCTTCGTCCCTGTAACTTTGCTTGTGTGTTGTATTCTAGCGGTAGACTGGCCCACACAAAAACTGATTACCTGCTTGAAAGACCCATATACTGTACAGTCGAGAAGCATTAATCTTCCTTCTCGGTCCCCTCCCCTCTCTCTCTCTCTCTCTCTCTCTCTCTCAAGAGGAAATCCACCCCGTGGTGGCACCAATATAACTAGGCAGTTCACTATCCTATTAAAACAGCGTCCCTCGCCTACCTCTCTGTCCCTTCGACAAAGGGATGGTGGACTGCAAGAGAGAGACAGCTCAAGCCTGCGGTCTATCGGGTTAACGTCTAAATAAACCTGGACCCACAGTAACTCGAATAAAATTATAAGGACGTCGTTGCACTGAAGGAGTTAATGTGAGAGCTTTTGTGCCCACTGGCTCAATAGTGTAAGAACATAGTTTATCACAAGTATTAACCATTTCACTTTCCGTGATATCTATCACCACATTCCCGGTCCCTCCAGACGATGTTATTATTTTTTTCTGTTTCCTTTTTACGTACTTTTTTTTTTGGTATTTTCATTTATTTTTCGTTCCCAGGCCTGTGAGACACCTCTTCTATTAAAGGTATTGATGAAGGATGCATCTAACTTCCTTTCAATTCGAAAAGGTTCTTCTTACCTGGATGTAATCGTCTAAGGATATGCACTATTAAAGTCAATCAATGCGTCATTGTTGTGAAGAAGTTGATATTCCGGAGCCATTGTTCAGCTACAGGAGGTAAACGACTGTATGGGTTATGTGTCAGTTTTAGCTGTATTTGGCCTGGTAATGTAAGGCGTGATGACAGTGAGAGTGGGATAGGGGTGTCTGTAGGAAGGCTGGTGCTGTGCAAGTGGACGGGTTGCATAGGCATTGTTGTTGTGTGTAGGAATGGCTTTTGCATGTAACACTTTAACCACTTTATTACAGAGACTACTCTTTATTATATTCTTGATCTCTCTAGGCGATTGTTTTTCCCACAGGATAGACGTTTCGAAATGAAGAGGTTCGAACTAGCCTTTGTTAGTCCTTTTAGAAAAATGCTCTCTCCTAAGCTGAATATACTGTAGTCGTTCGCAGGTCACAGGCAAAAAAAAAAAATCATAGTAGAGAAAGAATTAACTTTCCACTTGCAGTAATAATTTGATAAGCAAAAGACGCCAGGGAGCCTTGCTAAAAAGATAAACTAGTAAGGAAAAGGTGCTGGGTAGCATTATCTTAGGGCCGTTTCCCGTGAACGTAGGAGGCTATTGTAGTTCCTCCAATGTTGTGTACAGTAACTTTCCCGTAGTATTGTTTTGTTTGCTTTTTATGATTTTTTTAGCATATACATGACCAGCATAAATAACACACAGAAGAATGTTACCGTGTCATGCGCAACAATAATAAAGGAAGTAGACTGTAGCACCAGTCAAGCAGGGCAGTTCTCTCAAGGTGGATGGGAAGCTGAAGACAGGGAGAGCTGGCGCTCCCATTTCATCAGCCTTCGGGGCTAGTTCCTGACCATCCCCCTTTGCTGTACCTTGTCAGTAACACACACACAGTAGGCCAGCATGCTCTCCAATACAAGTTCCTCTAACTGTAGTCACTAAACTACATGCACATTACTCACTACATTTCCTATTCCAAAATTAAAAAAAAAAAAAAATGGCATCACTGAACCAAGCCTCGGAGTTCCCAGGGGACGGTGGGGTGGGACCATAAATGCCCCCACCATCCACCCCTCTCCCGGTGACGACACAGTGAGCTGCCTGGAAGCACTGTCTGACTCACTTCTTCATTTCTGCAACATTCACGGCCTTTGCTCTAACTTTCTTTCTGTCGAGCACCACCTCTCCTCCTCTAAATCTAACCTTCTCTTCTTAACTGAGACGCTGCTGTCTGAGACAACTGATAGCAAACCATTTTCTGTTTTCTCCTACTTTCTTTATACTCATTTTAAAGCCAAAGGTGGCTGTTGTGTATACAATATATACGCAATGACTTATCTTGCTCTCATGTTCCTGAACATGATTTTTCTGAATTCTCTACTCTCTGGTTTCGGCTTTCCTGTAATTCTCTAACTAAATATATCAGTACTGTTTACGTATCCCCTGATTCTACTGACTATGAAAAATTCTTCGATTCTCTTACTTCTATGATGGAACACATCAAATCCGTTTCTCCTTTCTCTGAAATCTCCACTCTAGGAGATTTCAGTCTTCACTACCACCTTTGGCTCTCCTCTCCTTTCACTGATCCACCTGGTGAACAAGCCTGCATCTTTTCTATCCTAAATGACCTAGAGCAAATTGTACAGCACCCTACTCGTATCCCTGACCGCCTTGGAGAGAGCTCCAACATACTTGATCTCTTCCTTACAACTCATCCTTCTGCTTACACTGTTAATCTCTCATCTCTGTTGGGCTCCTCCGATCACAACCTTATTACCTTAACCTGTCCTATCGCTCCAGTACGACCTGTGGACCCTCCAAAGAAACTTTAGCTGTGGAACTTTGGAGCTGCTGATTAGGAGGCCCTCAAGCAGTACTTTTTTTTTTTTCCCTGGAATGATTATTGCTTCCATGGCCATGAGCCATCTGTGTGTGCCTTGCACATTATGTAGGTTATTCTCTCGGGCATGGAAAATCTTTCTAACAACTTTATCTCATCATCCTTCCCTCCTCTTTTCTTCTCTGATGGCTCTGTAGCTATTTCTTCTACTGATAAAGCAGATCTCTTAACTAAGACTTTCTCCTCCAATTCCACCTTGGATGATTCCGGTGCTGTTCCTCCATCACTTCCCCCCTCTGACTTCCTCATGGTTGACATTAAAATTTCTTCAACTGATGTATTTTCTGCCATCACAGGCCTCAGTACTAACAAGGCATATGGGACTGACGGGTTCCCTGCTGTTGTCCTAAGAACTGTGCTTCTGTGCTTACAGCCTGCCTAGGTACACTCTTTCGCCTTTGTCTGTCAACTTGTACCCTTACCTCTTGCTGGAAGCAAATTTGCTCTCATTCAGCCTGTCCCAAAGAAGGGTGACCATTCCCAACCCTCTGACTATCGCCCAATCCCTTTAACATCCTGTGTCTCAAAAGTTTTCGAGTCAGTTCTTAACAGAAAAAAAATTAAAGCATCTTTCCGGTCACGATTTTCTTTCTGATCGTCAGTATCAAGGACACTCCACTGGCGATCTTCTCACCAACCTTTCAGACTCCTGGTCATCCTTCTTTCGGGACTTTGGCGAAAGCTTTGCCATTGCTCTTAATTCCTCTAAGGCTTTCGATCGAGTCTGGCATAAATCTTTAATTTCCTAATAACCCTCCTGCGGGTTCTGTCCTTCTATCTGTGCCTTCATCTATACTAGCTTCCTATATGGTCGTTCTATAGCTACTGTTGTAGACGGCTACCGTTCTTCTGGATCTATCATAAATGGTGTTCCTCAGGGCTCTGTCCTATCACCAACTCTCTTCCTTTTATTCATCAATGACCTTCTAAGCTGTACTTCTAACCCTATCCAATCATACATTGATGATTACACCCTTCACCTTTCCATTAGGTTCCAGCAACGTCCATCTCAGCAGTTATTTCAACAAACAAGGGATGAGGCTATGGCACAGCTAATGTCTGGCTTGGCTTTTATCTCTGACTGGTGTAGATGTAATCTTTATGTTATTAATGCATCAAAGACTCAGCTCTTACACCTATCAAACCGACAAAATCTTCCACAGGAGTCCCCACTAATGTGTAATAATATCCAGCTCAATCCAGCATCATCCTTAAACATACTTGGGGTTTCATTCTCTTGGGATTTATCCTAGAAATATATTACATCTCTTGTACTATCTGTACTCCAAGAGACTAGGTGTACTAAGCCGACTTCATACCTCTTTTACTTCTGCCCAGTTGTAGATTTTATACACGGGTTTTATTCTCCCTTGTGTAGGGTACAACTCTCATTTGTGGGGAGGCTTCTCACATACAGCTCATTTCAGTAGGATGGAGTCAAAGGCTCTTCGTTTCATTAACTCTTCTCCTCTCACTGGCTCCTTTCAACTTGTGTCTCTTCTCCTTATTGTTGCATTTTTATCTCTTTTCTACCTCTACTTCAGCGGTCAGTGCTTCTCTGAACTGTCTGCTTGCATCTTTCCACCTCTTCGATGGCTGCGTAGCACTCATCTAGCAACAAACTCTCATCCCATTTCTGTCCAACCTTCTAATGCAAGGGTTAACCGTTACTCCCAGTCCTTCATTTATGCAATAGGTCAACTCTGGAACTTTCTCCATCTGTCTATATTTCAAACTTCCTATGATCTCCAATCTTTCAAACGCAGTGTGTCTAGGCATCTCGAAATGATCGGATCCTGAATATGGCTCTCTGTTGTATTGTTCTTGTTTTTTTTTTTTCTTGGAAGGAACGGTTTGCTGGGTCTTGGCCTTTAGTTACTTCTTCCTTGCCTTAAAAAAAAAAAAAAATACTAATAGTGAAAACATGCTATGAAGCCATCTTAAATTACGATCGGAAATGATTGATTTCATGTCGTTACTTGGCATTTATTCATAAAGAAAATAAAAGAAAGATTGTCCAGTCTCCTTTTCTATCTCTTCCACCTAAAACAAATATAGTCTGCGGTCTTATGCTCTCAAAAGTAAGGTTTTATAAGTCGCGACGAGTAAAATACTTGGAACAAATTGTACCTTTTTTTCTTGTCCTGCCTTCAAAACACGTCATAGTTACGAGAATCAAATAATTTTAGGTACTCCTTTCGTTTAACATGGCCTAAAACTGTCGTCTCTCCTCCTTGTATGCCAGGATGTAATAAGAGATTAACTACAAAATATCGTGCTGGGCACGAAAAATGGCCAGGGGAAGATGTGAAACTGTAGTGTTGTTTTAGTCTACCACTGAGTTACGCGAAATGAGGTGCGAAAGGATGAAAATCTGGTCCAAGTTAAGGTGGATGAACTGTAGTTAATTTGGCCTCACATTTGGGACAGATTAGCAATTATGGGAAATTTTCTTCTTCTCATTTACGTAAGGTAACTGCTACTACTACTTGTGTACATTAATTACCAGATGGTTTTATTCATCTTTGGAGACTACTTCCAATGAAGGAACGAGAAACGCTCCCCATTAATATTCACCTTGGAGACGCCTTCTTTCTGTTAGTTTTACTAACACCAGTTGATATTACTCATCCGAAGACAGACCTATTGCAGTGACAGGAACAACAACTTAGACTTCTGTTCTTATAGTTCCGGCAACTTGAATCTTAACACGAGATTATTCTAAAAGACAATAAGAGTTCATTTAATTTTTTTTATTTTACAGTTGGCTGGGTGGTGAGTGGTGGCGACCGTCATCCTCTCATTTGATGTAGTGCTGGCTACTTCTTCCTTCACTTCCATCATTCTTTTCTGTGTCTACCCTCCTCCCTTCCATATTCTTTTTCCACATCGGGTGGCTTTGCACTGAGTGACAAACCTAATGGTTTACTGTAACTCTGGAAGCCATTTACGACGCTGGGTGGTGACCATAAAGCCAATTGATGTGGTGCCCCTGTTAACTGGGTGAAGAAACACACATGTGGTGTCCATTCGGGAACCAAACCTCCAGTCTTTTCCCCCCATCTCACTATGGCGAGGCGCTGTCTGCCTCAAAGGAACATTGGTCCACTGCAAGGAACGGCCCTGCGTAGATGGTTGCTTGCTTGCAGTTGATGTGTCTGCTTATCTAGACAGACCGGTGTTGCTCAACAACAACCAGTGGGTTGTGTTCAGTGCTACGACCCAGGAACACCAACTGCCCTCCTGAACAAAGGTGACCTACACATCCGTGTGTGTGTGTGTGTGTGTGTGTGAGAGAGAGAGAGAGAGAGAGAGAGAGAGAGAGAGAGAGAGAGATTCACTGGACCCCTGGCATCTGCCATCCCGTCCAAGGAGTATAAGTCATGTTTTTCTTATCCCCGTATGGTCGCCGGTGCACCAAAACCTTCCTTGTGGCAGCACAAACTATTTGGGAAAACAAAAGGTCTGGAATACAACTTATTTCCCTTATAAACGAAGTCCATGTTTGACTAAGATTTCACCTCCTCTATTTCTACTTTCCATTTTCTGTATAATATTTCTAAACTAAGAGCAGCTTGGTAGGTTTCTTTATTCTCTGTGACAGACATACCGTAAGTGTGAAGCAGACGGAGTAAAATACAGTAGATGAAGGTTTATCCCTAACTGTAACTATGGTCACAAAACTCTTGTCGCCTCTCCTGGGTTTATATTCCCTCCACAAATTAGCTATTGAATCTGACACAACCGACGCTGAAGACAGTGATCTGAGGTCCAATTAATAGCTTCAGACACAACACACTGATTCTCTAAATCCACAGTGAGACAAAATATGCGATATTAATGCCTATCGACTACACGAGGGTCATTCAGTCACATAATCACATTATTTGCCAGTCTTCCTCTAGGCCAGTGGTTCTCAACTCGTTTCAGGTCATGGACCACCAGCCCAATTAAAAAAAATATCGTGGACCATTTCACTTTTGAGTAATGATAAATAAAACATAGACAAAAAACATTTTGGTTTGAAAAATATTTCTTAAATAGGAGTAATACAATAAAATGAATGGGCAATTATTTATTTGGATAAAATTTTCGTACTGCATTTTCAATATATTTAAAAATATATGGAACAATCTCCAGTTTAATGCCAAACATACTGAACGTCCTGTGGACCACCAAGAAAGTCACCATGGACCATCATTGGTCCATGGACCACCAGTTGAGAAACACTGCTCTAAGCTATGCCATGCAATCATCCAGGTCCCCAACTGTGCTGCTGGTGAACATGGACAAGGGGAAGTAAACTTTGTCCAGGAAGATGACCAGCTGGGAAGCAGACTCGAGATGTGCTAGTTGTGCTGGATATGCTACCATTGCACCACAGACCCCCCTTGACCCTAGGAGTAGGTTTTGATATCCCTCCCCCCCCCTCTCTCTCTCTCTCTCTCTCTCTCTCTCTCTCTCTCAATCCGAGCCAGTCCCTCAACCTTAAGACCTTACTTTATTCCTCCGCTTCTTTTCTAAATGTATAATTTTCCCATTCTTCCCACTTCATATGTGCCTAGTTGCCTCCCTTCCGGCTGAGGCAAGAATATAGGATGGGAACAGTCAAAGGAAGCTTAACCGTTTCTGTCCAGAGACATCTTTAATTATTTGCTTCATTTTTCCTCCTCCTGACGATTTAATTCTTTTTGGAATAGGGTGTTCGAACTGACAAAGTAAAATGTAGCCTTTATGTGATGAAGGTCATTAATTTAATCATCTTGCCTTGAAGAAATTGTTTTACTTAACACGGGACACACTCTGAACTGGAGGGGAATATACGTAGCCTTAATGTGGTCGAAGTCAACAACAAAAACAATAAAGAAAAGTATGACAGTGGAGGTTTCAACCTTGCATTGGTGACGAACATTATGCTGTATACGACAGTGGACAGTGTATGTGAATGATGCAACGTTCCCCTCTTTGACGGCATCACATGGCTAATACTGGTAAAAATACAGTGTTTTACGAGATTCTTCGGAAACCTCAAGGGGATATTCTAAGATTATTTGTGCAAAAATATCATAACAACATGGGTCCAATTCTTAACCGTAACAGCCGCAATACAATTACTGATAACCTTATGTATTAATTATGAGCGAGACCATTTTCTCCCATAAAATCATCAGGAACCGTAAATTCGTAAAGACTGAGAATTAGACTCATGTTGATGTAGAATCATTTGCACAGTATTATTCCTTGAATAACCATAAGTTCTGGGAGATCTTGTGGGATATCCCCACCTACACAGGTTCGATCTGATTGGAATGCCTTAATAATCCACTAAACCACCAGGCGCCATAATTTGGTTATATGGTAACCACCCAGCATTGGGAATAGTTTCCTGCTGTACAGGAAACCATTTGGTTCGTCATTCAATGTAGAGTCATCAATAGGCAGAAGGAAGAGGAAAGAATGAAGGAAAGAAAGACAGAAGAGGAAGTGTAAAGTCACCCGTAGGTAGAAGGATGAGGAACGAATGAAGGAAAGAACGACGGAGGAAGAAGGAAGGAAGAGAGGAAAGGGCAGACACCCAAAGCAGCACTACATCGAGTGAGTGGATGGTGAGCGCCCACTTGATATCGTGCTGCTTTGCGTATCTGCCCTTTCCTCTCTTCCTCCTTCCTCTTTTGTCTTTCTTTCCTTCATTTGTTCCTCATCCTTCTACCTACGGGTGACTTTACACTTCCTCTTCTGTCTTTCTTTCCTTCATTCGCTCCTCTTCCTTCTGCCTATTGATGACTCTACATTGAGTGACAAGCCAAATGGTTTCCTGTACACCAGGAAACCATTTCCTGCGCTGGATGTTAACCATATAACCAAAATATGGCGCCTGGTGGTTTAGTGGATAATTAAGGCGCTCAGCTTAATCACTGAAGGTCATGAGGCATCGCTCATTACACAGTTTTAGAGTGCAGTTTGCCTCGCCTCATCTCAAAAGTTTGATCAGTTATCCAAATGTAAATTCACAAACAAGCAAGATACGGATTATGTTTTGGCTCAGAATATCACCAATAAGCATCGAACACCCCTTACAAGCACACAGCTCACTGAATCCCGCACATGGATAAAACCTCAACATTTTCTGTGGAAATCTTTCAGGGACGTCATTATAGGGCGGAAAAGTTCAATACCAGGTTGGAAAGAGGGTAAAGTTCAGACAACAGTGTGCACGAAAATGCGACAGAAAGTTTAACAAGCTGGCGACATAAGGCGCAGGAGAAAAATGCTAACAGGAACTTTCTTGAGCACAGCTGGTTTTTGAAGGAAGCCAAGACACGGCTGGAGTTACTTCTGTTTGACCAACTAAACTATGTGGCGATGAAGTTAGCAGTGGGAAGTATGGTGTGTGCTGGAATGTCTAAAGGTTGGACAAGTGCACGTCATCATCGGTCACCACTATCATCAACATCATTATCGTTTGTCGCACTGATACACTGGTTTGATCGGATCCATAAATAGTAATAAAAATGGAAAAAGGTGAAGCATTATCAGCACATTGCCCTGTTAAATGAATCATACATCCTTTCAGTCATCATTCAGTCCTTTATAATGTTATCTGAAAATGAAGCTCCAACACCAGACAACTGGTTCAAATCAGTAATAGTTCAAGACATGAAATGTGATTCAAAGGCAGCGAGGAGTGTACTCGTATGAATTTAACCTGGTAAGAACTATAAACGCTAAGGTAATCGTTCCTTTAGTTATCGGCTGTACGCCTCTGCAATGGATTGAAATGATGTGTCTGATCATTTTGAAGTCACGTTTTCGAAGGTTTTAAGTATGATTGGTTGATGGTGACAGCATAGTACACGTTGCCACTTTATAAATCCCACCATTCAATAGTTATCATCAACTGCAGTTGCGGGCAGTAGTTCCTTTAGATTTCTTTACATGGACCCGAAACAAAAGATAATAATATCTTCATTAACCCTTACACCGCGGGCATGTTTACCAATGTTTTGCGTGTCCCGCGGGGTTATTCGGGCTCCGACAGACTCTCAAAAAATATTTGCCAAAATCAGTTATTAGTCCTAGAATATTAAAATTACATATGCTTATGGCACATACCTTCAGCTTTCTCCTGGAATGTTTGTTGAGCCTTCGTCGATTACCGTAGGACTTGTGGAGACCTCTGAAGTTGGGTAACGAAGTCTCCACTTTACACTTCCCGACAACCCGTAATATGATTACCACAGCCAGATATTAACACTATAAACACTACTCTATGATTATCAAGTAGTTTGGGATCCATACTCCAAAAAAAACCCACTGTGAAAGCAATGAAAATTACGAGCGCGTATGACCTTCCCACTTGCGCTAGTTCGCTCTTGGTACTCTGTCATTTATTATTCATAAAACCCCTCACACTTTATATTTCTATTACTATATAATACTTATATATATTTCTGGAGTTTTTTTCCATAAGTTTCCTTCAGTAGTATTAGTTTATTGTCACTGAAGTCATTCAATTTTACATTCAGTAAAATACGTAGAGAGCCACGGATTCACTTTCACTGTTATAACATCAAGTATTTGTACTCATATTCTTATATTACTAATTACTTACATTACTATTTACATTTTCTATTGCATATTCAATATTTACCCTTCTATTTTACTTACACTATGTTATTCATTGTCACTTTCAGTAAGATAAAACTATAATACACTGTTCAATCATATGTATTGAACATCCATTGCTTTCACTTGCTATTTACACATTATTTACACATTATTTACACATTATTTTCACATTACTTTCCTTTCCCACTTGCACTTTTAGAACTGCTTCTGGCTGTGGTAATCAAAGAAGCAGGTAACACAGAGGGGAACCTGGCACTCAGCGCACTACCAAGAGGTGCGTTTGTGCTCAGGTGTGCGTTGGGTGGTATATGCACACACCTGGCACCTGCGGATCGCAGCCTTCCTCTTGCCTGTGGCAGGCATTAGCACCAGTCTGTGCTGATCCATGTACGCCCTCTGCTCAACTCTGTCAGGAAGTGTTACTGGATGGCGCCTTGGAGTTGCTACTGTCACCCTACCATATCTTTCCAGCAGCTGCTGAACACAAGTCCTGGCGAACAACCTCAGGGAGAAGGACTTGGGTGGCTTGACCTTCATCTTGTACAGGATGAAGGCGTTCAGCATCGTCATGTCTATGAGATGCAGAAAAACTTTCCTGTACCACCTATTATTCTTCCTGAGGCAGTCGATCTCACCAATCATCGTGTTGGACTTGTCCACCAGCCACATGTTGATATTGCAGTCTAACACAGCATCAGGTTTCATCACAGGTTCGCCTGTCCTACGGTCGACCTTCCCACTGTCTGTCATTTCCCCCTTATGTACGGTGGTGAGCATGTGCACGACCCTCTTGTCATGCCACCGTATTGCCAGCATCTTCTCTGACTTGCGTAGGTGCACGTCTCCTCGCTGCGAGGTTCCTGCCTCTGGGAATTTAGGGAAGTGGGCACGATTACTTTTGACAGTGCTGCAGGAGCCAATACCGTGCTCTGAAAGGTATTTGGCAAGTTTCGGTGCTGTATAATAGTTGTCTGTATTCAGCACATGATTCCCACCAAAATACTTTTCAAGGAGCACTTTCACTACACAGCCTGAGAAGCCAAGGGGGTGTGTTTTATCCAGATCGACAGTGCTGGCTGAATAAATGACGAGGTCAAGGATGTACCCCGTCTTACAGTCGCACAGTACAAAGAACTTGATTCCAAAGTGATGGCGTTTGCTTGGAATGTACTGCACAAACCGAAGATGTCCTCTGAACAAAACCAAGGATTCGTCAATGGCAACCTTCTGAAAGGGGTGGAAGAATGACATAAACTTATTCTTCATTCTGCTCAGAATCTCCCGGATCTTCCAGAGTGGGTCGGTTTGGGAAGGTACAATGTTGTCGGCAAAGTGCAGGTTTCCCATGATGTTCCGGAAGCGATCTCTGGCCATGTACTTATTGAATGTGAGTGAGGGTAGTAAGGGGTCCATGGACCAGTATTCTTCCAACTCATGCTTCTTTGAGTGTGGCATGAGAAGCATGAGGGCGCAGAACACATACAGCTCCTGCACTCCCAGCATGGACCACTGTTGCATCTTGGCTGCACCTGTACCACTTGCAGCATGTTGTGATTCATACCTGTTGGTCTCATCACATATGTGCTGCATGACTTCGTCATCTAGGAAGGCCAAAAGGAAGTCCACACACTCAGCATCATCGTCAAGAGTGAAGGCAGGCTGTACTCCTGAGGAACTCTAATCAAAATCTAAAGGTTCTGGCACAAAATCGGACCCTTCCGTCCACGCGAAGGCGTCCAGGATTCCCTGTCGTGGCAGTGTAGGATGGGTGAGGATGGTGGGTGGCTGTGAGGGAGATTTACCACGTTCAAGGTCACTCGCACTGACCCTGAGTTGCCGTACAGCACTAACAGCCCTTACTCTAGTAGCAACTCTACTTTTACGGGTCAGGGATTTACCTCTTCCTCTACGGCCTGCCTTCACTGTTGATGCTGGTGGTGACTCCGACAACGAAGACTCCGGAGATAATTCAGCAGAAGAAGAGGAAGAAATGAGTGAAATGGGGCTTGGGGAACGGGGAGGTGAATCAACTCGTGACTCATGGCGGGCTGGGTCACGCAGGGCCATTGTTCTGGGGCTAACACGCCGCCTTTTCACTCTCTTCCCAAATTCCTTCCCTTGCTGCACTAACGGCTCCTTTCCCTTGGAGCTAGGGATAACTTTGGACACTGAAGCACTCGTACTAGTACTTTCTGGCACGATTTCCTCACCCGGCTAATCACACAATACACCCGAAGGGTCAAAATCACTATCCATCATTACCATTGACAATTCCGCTAGTTCACGTTCCACTGCAGAGTCACTTAGTCCTTTCCTGCTTCCCTCACGAGTTGTTCTGGGTGTAGAGGTCACGGGGCCCTTTGCAATGGGCGCAGAAGCGGCAGAAATGGCAGGGCGCAAGTGCGACATGTTTTGACCACAGTGGAGGACAAGGAACTAAATGCCGTGGCTTATCTGAGAAGGCAAGGGTTGACAGTGACAATGAGGATGACAGCTGCTAACTTACATGCTAATAAATTATTGATAGAAAATCTCGGCAATACATAAAGAAATAGGTAGTTCCAGGTGAATGTAAATGTCACTTAGGCTTCTCCCTTCCTTTCTGATATATATTTTTATTACAGAAATGGATTACAAGGCATAATTCAAAGGGGAAATTACCGTGGTAATGTAGCAAATGAATGCATGTGAGGTGTTGTCAGGTGATAATTAGCCAATTCCTGGTGTATACCACTATCACCTACCTTATTTTTTTTTATATATATTATTTTGTATAAGTATAGGGCATAGGGCTTATTTCAATGGATGAAATCTGTGGAAAAATCCGGGGAGATTTGCTTAGCGCAGCGCGGCCGGGGAGGTGAGAGGACAGGGTAATGGAGGGGAGGTAGGGAGGGGAGTCAGGAAGGGGGGAAAATCGCTAAAATGTCGACAATGGATGGGAGTACAGATGAGATTTGGAGTGCTGACTAGTGTTGGACATTGGCAGTACTGATAGATGATACAAGCCACCACTTGAAAGCCCGGGATAATTCAAAATAACCCAGAATCACAAAAGTGACGCCCCGCGGTATGATCCATTGCGCCCGAGCGTCACGAAAGTGACGCCTCGCGGTTATGGGGTTAACTAACCTATATCTATAAACCAGCTGTGTCGTTTGTTTGTTTGTCCTTCAGTCACTCTCAAACCAATGGCCAGACCCCCTAGAACCATATACATTCTGAATCAGGGTGACCCAAGGATGGTTTTAGGGGAGGTCAAAATTCAGATCTGAGTCATTTGAGGTCACTGGAAGAGTGCTTGCCTTTTTGGCCCGGGCAACGCCGGGTACCCTTACAGCCCAATTTTTGGCATGGACACTTACATGACCTCCAGTTCAGACATAGGCTATATGAGGTTGACCTCCTTGGTCATTTGAGGTCACTGGTAATAATATACAACTGCGCACAAATACTGTGAGTTAGTCTGCGAAAGGTGAAATAGAAAGTTACTGGACCTCTTTATAATTCCTCTTCAAAAGCATGAGAGGTACATGGTCTTTTTGGAGTAGAAAGAGAGACTGAAATAGAATAAATAGGATTATAGTGTTCGCCTTTTTGGCTCGGCAACGCCGGGTACCCCTGCCAATAAACATTAATCAAATGGTTTGCATTCTCCTTTCCGGTTCGTGACTGCTTATATTATGGTTATACATCCATTCTATAGCATACCAGTATTAATCTCTGGTACTAGTAAGTACTCATCAGACAGGATGAAGTAATGGTAGTTTTAAGCAAATTAATGTGGATAGAGTATATTATAATTTCAGATGCTGGGATACAGAAATTGCTTTATAGGACAAGGCTGCCCATCAAGGAGATGGGGTAATTTTCAGTGCTAAAATCTATCTATCTACCTATTGCCAGACGCCATAATGTCGTTAGGGGCGGCTCCAAATAAATCGCCTCCATATCGCCCTGACCCTGCCATTTCACTGACCCTATAAATATTAAGGTCCAGTCATTTTGCTCGTAAGAAGGGGTTGAGTTCATCGACACACGGAACCATTTTTATGAGCAGCGAACACTAATTGCAAATGATAGACTACACTTATATGCCGTTGGTTCTGCCCCTTTCGATCATTTGCTTAGTGATGCAATAATTTTTTTTTTTTTTTTTTGGCGGAAAAACAAGCATCACAGGAGGCGTACGTAGATGTCATAATCCGACAGATCAATAAGTAATGGAAGCTCTCCACATCAGAAAGGAAAACACATTAGAGCTCTTCTCATAAATGTGTGTAGTTTGCGTAATAATTTTCTGATTTAGATGCCCCTGTCATTACTGAAGATTATGATGTAACTGGTAAAACACAGAATCATGGCTAAATACTGAGCAAAGAGATTTTCTAGCAGAGATTAATTTACCAGGCTATCACAGTTTCAGTAGTGAAAGGAAGAACTGAGCAGGGGCGGTATGTTGTTATAATCAAGATTTCATCCAGTCATAATTACCAAGCCATGTATTAAAAACATTGACAACGTTTATACTCAGCTTAGAAATGAAGCTTGTCATAAATATACTCCTGGGTTAATTTATCATCAGCCCTATCAACCACTCAATATCATCAATGAAATCTACAATCAAACGCCGAAATCTCTTATATGCAAAGCGCTGTAATATTTGGTGATTTTAATTTACCAATTCTAAAATGGAGAGAAGCCCTATCCTCACAAACAGGGTGAGACCTATATACAAACTTGCAGGAAAGTTTTTTATATCAATTTTTAAATTATCCGACACGTAGAGCTAGCATCCTAAATCTTGTCTTAGCCAGATCAGAAAATTTAGTAACGTTATCGTACGAGAAGAATTTAGTACAAGTGATCATAGCATAGTTACATTTAACATTAAATTCAATGAAGACAATATTAGGGCCAATTGCGTGAAGTGCCTGACTTTAAGAGGGCTAATTTTAAGAAATTAATGGCAATTGTAGATGCAGGTGACTGTCATCCCATTGCTGAAACTTTAGATATCAATGACACATGGAATTTTTTTGCAGAGACTCTCAAAAGTGCAGTCAGGTTATGTATTCCAATACGAAACAAAAGGCCTGCCAAAAATTCTAAACCCAGATGGGGGTACTCTGACATTAAACATTATCTGGAAGGAAAAAATCTTTCATATAAAAATTATAATACCACATAGAGTCAAAGTGATAAAAAAAATAAATACGATGCCCTTCGACAGAAAGTCAAAAATTAGTTAAATGCAATTAGAAAAACTTGAGGCACATATTGCAAGTATCAGGAAATCAAATCCCAAAGAATTTTTTAGTTAGTTATGTAAGAAACAAAAAGGTAATAACTCCAACAATCTGTCCCATAATCACAGATAAAAGATGATGAAACCATGATGGCGAAAATTCTTAATACTTTCCTAGCATAAATATTTACAATAGAAAATATACATACGATTCCTGCTGTTTCCAAAGTTTCTATAGATGAGGGGAACATAATCGATGACATTATAGTTAGTGATCGCCACGTACTACTTGCAATTAGCAAATTCCAAGAGAATTAAACACTGGGACCGGAAAAGATATCTCCACGTGTTTTAAAGGAACTACAGAATGAGAATATCAAAGCCCTTATCTGAGCTTTTAACTTATCACTTAAGAGCAGTAAAGTGCCACGTGAATGGAAGCTTGCTAACATAAAGCCAGCATTCAAAAAGGGCATCAGAGCAAAACCACAGGACTACTGCCCACTTAGTTGAACATCGGTGTTTTTCAAAATGCCTGAAACTATTATCAGAGACAAGTTTATAAATAATCTCAACAAAGATTCACAACATGGTTTTCGAAATAACCGCTCTTGCTTCACGAATCAGTTGGACATTTTCAGTGATATACTGAACATGTACGACGAATCTATATCTCTTGATGTTGTCTACCTCGATTTTCAAAAGGCTTTTGACAAAGTTCCACACAAAAGACTCCTTCAGAAGGTAAAGGCACATGGTTTCAGAGGCAATGTTCTCGGGTAGGTAGATGATTGGCTCACCGGTTGAAGCAGAGCTGCGATGAATGGAAAATAGTCAGACTGGATAAACGTTAAAAGTGGAGTGCTACAGGGTTCAGTGTTAGGTCTTATTCTTTTTTTAATACATTTAAATGACCCTGATGATGGATTGTGTTGTAATATTTCAAAATTTGATGACGATATTAAGGTAGGTAACAGAGCAGATACAGCACTGCAGAGGCAGGCATTTCAGAGAGATCTTGATCAACAGATTAACTGGGCCCAAGCATGGCAAATGAATTTCAGTGTTAATAAATGTGAAGTGCTAAACACTAGCAGCAAAAACGTAAGAGCTAGTTATAGCATGAATAGTGTCCAACTTGATAGGGTAAACCATGAAAAAAAAAAAAAAAAAAAATAGGAGTTATAACAACAAACGATTTGAAACCAAGCAAATAATGCACAGAAGCTGTGAAGAAAGCCAATATTTTGATGGATTCATAGGTAGTGCATTTGAATATAAATCTGATAATATCGTCCTCATTTTGTATAATTCCTTAGTACGCCCGCACTTGGAGTATTGTGTTCAATTTTGATCACCATATTTTAAAAAGGATATGGAGAAACTTGAAGGGGTACAGTGAAGGATGACAAAGATGATACCTAGATTGAGAAATAAACCATGCAAGGAGCCCTGAATCTCTTTACCCTGACTAAGCAGAGGATATGGGGAGATTTAATTCAAGCATTCAAAATATTCAAAGGACATGATAACATGGCTGTCGTTAAATACTTCACAATTGATCACTCGAATTCTACCAGAGGCAATGGGCATACAGTAAGATAACTGACACACGATTCCAGTCGCATGAAGCTAAGCAATTCTTCTTTAATAGAGTTATAAATATATGGGATAAAATGCCCTCCAATGTAGTAAATTGTAATTCAGTATTAACCTTTAAAGACTGGATGGATAAGTATCTGTCATCTAACTCCCAGCTTAATATGTTTACTCCTGAATAAAGCACTTGTGTCTACATAAACTTTTTTTTTTCCAAAGCCCTGATCAATTTATTAAATGCAAATATAGTATAGGCACAGACTAGGATATGCACAGATAGCCCTGAGTTAACAATCACTACTCCTACATTCGACCTGTGACGGGCTGTGGATCATCGAGGGTCCCTGTTAGTTAAGTGACCACCATTGGGATTTTTTTATTGTAGAGTGCAAGGGGTCACTGCTTGAAGAGGTAACTTATGTACTTGTCCCAGATGGGAAAGTTCCTTGTCACAATGAAGTGAACAGAGCTGGGACCTGATTCACTGCTGCCTACCTTAAAAGTGCCAGGCAAGGCTGCCGCACCACCTCTGAACATCCACACTGTCCACTGTGCAATTTCCACGCTGTGTCCACAGACGCCCCATTAACTCAACGTACCGATATATAATGTCATGCGTTAATTATTTATTTTACTATTAATTTTACTTTATTTCTTTCTTTTTCAGGTTATTCATACTGGTAGCCTATAGATAGGGTATTATAGAATGTAACATTTCCTTTTCGGTCTTTCCTATGAAATTTGCATGACGGTTTTTCCATGCTGCATGGTGGTTTTTCTCACTTTTTTCTAACTGGAGGATTTGGAGGCTGAGGGACCCTTCATGTTTTACTATCCTTATCCTTCAGCATGCAGAATTAGATCTCGTAGTCAGAGTATACTCTGTAAAAAACAGCCTCGAAAGAACCATTAGGTGTGTTGCTGTGTGCTTTCCTTTGTAGCCCTTTGTACTTTGTACTCCTCTCAGCTCACAAACCCCTCTCACATACACCTCTTCACTCCATCCCTTCATCTTAGCCTCGGCCTCAGCCTCCCTTTCCCCCCCCCTCCGCCTCACAAATACTCTCTTTTAGTCTCTTCCTCTCCATCATCTCCATGTGGTCAAACCACCTCAATGTATTCCTTCAAACTCATTCTATCACATCCACACCCACACCACACCATAACATTCTTAGAAGCTTCCGTGTTTACACTCAAATGTAATAAATGTGACAATATATGAAACCCTTAAAATACCAGCGATCCATGAGCGAATTACTTTCTCTTTCCTCTCCATATGAATGGGAATGAGAAACTGATCAGGATCAGTGTATGTGAGTAAGCTGGAGGGAGACAGAGGGAGAGGAGGCCGAGGATTCAGGACAAAGAGGGTTGAGAGGTATATGAATGAAGGTGATGTGATTTGGAGAGAGGACAGCCTGATGGCGGATAACAGGTTGATATGTAACGCGATCTGTAGTAGCAGATGGATAGATAACCAGTTTTGCCATCCATACACTTTGTTATACCGTGCATCAAAGTTTTTTTTTTTTTCAACAATCGCGGGTACGGCCTATATGTAGTGCTTGTCTTTACTTGTGTCCTTCCTTTCCTTACTCATTCACTCACTGTATTAATCTTCTGTCTTGAGGAACGATATCCAGGCTTTATGGTAGGAATTTTAGAAAAGCAACATTTTTGCACAATGGTAGACCTTCCCTCGGGGCAGGTTTCAGGCAGGGTGCGACCCCCAAGAGCCACCACCCACGGGGGCGGCGGCCCACGGGTGTCCCAAAAAAAAACGTTAGGCACGGCCAGTTCTTTTTTCTCCCTAGGAACAAGAATTTTTACACAATGTCAGAGCTTCACTAACGAGAGGTTATAAGCATGGTGGGACCCCCAAAGGCAGGCCCCACAGGGAAGGTGGCCCCCGGTGGTCTCGGTCAAAGTCGGGGGGGGGGGGAGTGGGGGGAGGAGGGATCAGGGTAGTCTGGTCAAACACTTTATGCGTGATCATTATTTTTAACCCAGGAACACGATATTTTCCATACTGGCCACGTTTTAGGCAGGGAGGGACCCCCCGATGGCCACATCTACGAGGGGACTGCCCCCAGGAGGGATATCAATGATGCTTTTACAAGGAATTTTGCACAGTAATAGACCACCCTGACCAGAGTTTATTGCGGGTGGGACCCCACCGTTCGCCCCTCTGCCTCCACTGTAATTATGTCTTTCCCTTAACAATATTACACAAGTGTGTGCGGCTATCCAGGGTGGCTTGTGTCTAGAATTTTGAAAAAAAAATAAAAACAGTTAAGATTCAAGTAATTTGGCATAATTATCTATAAACACAATTTTCAAGTCAATGTTACAACTATTCTAACTCCCTCATACACTAATCGTTGATGACAGATAGGGAACACTAATCCAGGCAACAGAAAGAAGAGGAAAGAAAATGTCCTTGTGTAACGAGAGGTGAATGGGTGGAATGGCCGGCTTAATGTCTTAATTCGGTGACTTTTAGTTTAGTCTTGCTTCAGTCAGACGATTTTATTTATTTTGCAAGAGCCTAGTGGTTGTGAAGGGGTTATGGCAGGATTTATGTAATCCTCCAGTTCGAAAATTGTGTTGTAAGATGAATCTAATCGTGATGATAAAGCAAAAATACAATAATTGATATCACTGGTGTAAACGAATAACAGCTGAAAGTGCTCAGGTTATATGTGGACAGGGTCGTCTTTAGTTTGCTGGCACCGAAAAATCTAACGAGGACCTGAAGTGTAGGGCGACGTTTGTGTGTCGAAGTCTGGGGGAATTATCAGATATTCTCTCCTAGTCATTCACACTTACATAGAAAGAAGACGACACTGGGAATAGGAGGATGTGTGAAAGAAGTGACCAGGGATTCGGTGAGTGACTAAGGTGCACTAAATGTATCACATCTGCTAATTCTCAATTTCGTATAATGGCTAATAGTACTGCAAGTTTTGGGATGTTCATTAGCCCATAGATAGTCCTATTTGCTACTATGCTTCAGGAAAGAATGTAATAGACATGTTCTATGTGCAAAGTAAACGCGGTGGAATAACATGTGAACTTTTAGCCCTGACTGTACGTGATCGATTAAGTCTCTGGGGGTAATGATGGACCAGTAATAGCCTGGTTACAACTTAGTGAAGGGATGGATCACGACTTCTGTTTGTGAGATGCTATGGCTGTGGAGGTCTGAAGACACACTGACTGACGACGGACTGTTTATGTTATTATATCTTAATCAGTCCTAAGTCCACTCCTAGACCATTGACAAAGAGTTATGTGAATCTTCCTCCATACTCGTGAAATATGATAAATGAAGCGATGTCTGTAGGAAGAATGCTGCATGTATAAGACGAATAGTTTTAATGCTAATGTTTGTGTTTGTCAGTATTTACGTCATTAGTACATCCGACAAAAAGTGAACATTTGCAAACCTATAAAATAAGATACTACAAGCACCAGTTTTAAATTTTCACTATACTTTGAAGTCAAACCCTAGACGCTGGACACACGCATCGCGATACAAGGGCGCTAACTTTCAAGCAACCGTAGCTCCTGATGATGGACTACTGAAAGGTTGATGTTAAGACAGTGACAGTATCTATTAAAGGACATACCGGAGATGTAGAACTGCTAAAATAACATAGAATGATCATGATGATGATGATGGACTACTGCTGTGCTAATATAGAGCCAGCGAAGAGATCTGTGAAGTATATCTGTAAAGGGACAAGACATATTTGTGTTTGCTGCAGAGTATGGTGATATGGGATTGATCGGCTGTTACAGAGTCCGTGAAAACTTCTGTGGAGGGAAACAAGTGTGTTGTTGGAGTCACATCAGATGCTACTTCTGATGGACTACCAAAAGGCTAATGAGCGTCAAGTGAAGGGGTCAAGGGGGGAACGTCCATGCCCTGATTTTCTACTCAAAACTGGAGCTAGAAATAGAATTCACTCCTTCCAATCCTGTTCAGGCACATATCAGGAAATGATGTCTGGCAGATATTATTAAGTTGCTATGCAGTGATATGATTTTACCAAATAAATAATGGCACTTTGTCACACGATCACGATCCACCTGGAGGATACGAGAATTAAATGTGCAGAGGTGTGGCCCTTGTTCATAAATTTTTGTTTACAAATATCAGCACACAACACTCCTGTCATTTGTGGGTGGTGTAAGGAAAGACGAGTCACAAACAGACATTTATTCCGGACCGGTTTAGCACAGGGGCATCGTCAGAGGAAATGAATTTTTCTCGGGCTAACCCAGCCTTATATACTTGACTGCTGGATCCACTCAGGTTGGCTGCCTAACCTGCCGAACCCTGATTGCTTCATTTTCTCTCCCTCTCGGACACTGCTACTTGGACTCCGACCTGTGATCAAACTACTTTTCCTACACGTTTGTTATTGTTGTTCATGTTTGTGGTTACATAGAGTGCCTCCAGAGCTTTTCTATGATATTTAGTTAGACTGTTTTATACTTCTGTGGTGTCTTTCCATTGGGGTAACTGGCATTTTTCATCTATATGGTTCACCTGGGCACAAGTTGGTCGAAAATAACTCACATCCGACTTGTGTTTTCTTACTCTAGTCTTTATACTTCCGCTTTTTATCCATAATAGCTGCCTCGCAGCCACAACATGGGATATTGTAAACACCATTCTTCTCATTGAGAGCACTCTCACCTTTTACGTCTTAAAATTGAAAAAAAAAAAAAAAAAATTACCTGTCCAGTTGCTTGACGTAATCTGGGGGAATGTTTGGTGGTTTTACTTCTCAGTTGCATGTACTGTCTTGCAACACCACGCCTTCAGAAGGATGACATTATGCCTGTCTATTTATCTACAGTCAGACTCCAAATACTGTAAGTGGTGGCCGTTTGTCTTTGAGTTAGTTGTTTTACGGGAAAGGGCCAGAGCGTCATTTCAATTTTCCTTGAGGGGGGGGGGGCATAGGCTATTTAGGAGGCCCCCCTACTTCCACCTCCCCACATGGGTGGGATGGCGAGCGAGCATTTTCAAGCCACATGCAAAGCTGTATTTAGAGAATTAAAGCAGTAAACAAATATATATACTGTATACAATTATTTGTTAAACCAATTACTTCCTGAAAGACACACTAATGTATTTTCTGGCATTGGTAGTATTTCTGTGTGAATTTCAATATGTAATTTAAAGTGCATGGTAAAATACATATCACTGCATTATATGCTAATGACCTTGGATAATAGACCAAACAGCAATTAAAATATTTGTATTGGTGAAAGCTTAAACTGACTTCATTCTGACAACCTAATGAAAAGATAATTACTATAAAATTGAGAATGAAAAGATGTAAACCTGTAACTGAATTAAAAATGGAAAGCTTTTAGCATACTTTCTCCCAAAATACCACGAACCACATAAAGTAATGTGAAAAAGTAAGCTGTACACTAAGAGGTGGGAGAAATAAAATGATGGTTTTTAAATTTGGAAGAGGCTCAGGTAAGAGGAGTATATTAATTTAAGAATTCATTAGAGGAAACTGGAAATTAAACTACGTACATTTAATGCATTGAAAAATGAATAAACTACTGCAACAGTGGATATCTCCGTGATCTCTTCTTTGCAAAGTTATCAACCAGGGTGTTAAAGTTAAGATTTTTAACAAGTTCCTTTTCTGAGGCCATAAGTAGCAAGTCACTTAAGCGATCATTTCTCACTGAGATTCTTAGATATGTCTTGACTGAGCTAAGTACTGAAAAAAGTCGTTCATTGCCTGCAGTAGTTACTGGAAGGATGAGAAGAATTTTGATAATTTTCACTATTTCTGAAAACGCACAATCTAATAGTTTGAGTTCATATAATTAAAACAGATTCTTTGGCTTGTCACGCTTATTTAGAAAATGTCTTTTTGCAACAGATATTTCGGAAACTAGAAGAATTTCATCTATGTATATATCTTTGTAAGACTGTACTATAATACAAAGCTTCTCATATTCTAGAAAGTCTCTGGAACTGTAATCAAGTGCATTCTCTGCTTCTGTTAGGGGGCATGTTTTGTGTGAAGCGAATATCAAGCTCTGAGAGAAATCTATCAAAATAGGTTCTTTTTATTTCAGCCTTTGGAGCAATAGAAGTATTCACCTCATTTCTCCCTAGAGCTGAATCATTTAAGAAGCTATTTAGTCCTGATGATACCTTCTGAATTCTCTTAGGCTTAGGTCTGCCCAACTGATTTGAATTTTCCAAGTTGGTATCTGCCTCATATGTTGAAGCAAATCTTTAGCTTTGTCAAAAATATCAGAGAAACCTCGTCCATTCTCAAGACCTGCAATTCCTTAATAGCTGACTGTATGAGAGTGCAAGCTTCAGATAGTATGGCTTCCTTTGCTTGAAACTGATCTGACAAACTATTGGTAACTGTAAGGACTTGTTCAGTAATATGTAGATCCATTACGAACCTGAAAGACTAACTTTTTGTACAGTCCATTTGCTTCTGCCGCAGCTTCTGAATCAGAACCCTCTGAAACTATGAAGCATTGATAGCAAACTTCCATAGCGAAGCTTAACCTCTGATATTGAACTATGATAAAAAGACCATCTACTGTAGTTATAGTGGGTCTTTCTAGTGTCAAAACCTGAAGATCTTCTGCTTTCTCTGCCTCTGTGAGACGTTGGTTCCTTGTGTTACTGTTTAATAAATGTGTAAAATGTGTTAATAATTGAAAAAAACTGAAGAGAGGCCACTGGTATTCTTTATGCAGTCGCCCAGTACTACATTCAGCCTGTGTGCATGGCAATGTATGTATACTTCTTGGGGAATTTTATCCCGTAGTCTTGCTTGAATCCCGCTAGAGCATCCTCTTATTACACTAGCACCATCATAACACTGAGCCACACACTTACACCAAATTAAACCAGATTGTTCTATCTCCTTATATATAAAATCAGCTAAACTTGCAGCATCGACTTTTTCCATGTAATAGGTTCCAATGACACGTACCGCACAAGAATAGCCATCTGTTCCTTTTTTGACAAGTCCTTCCTTTCATCATCCATAACTGAAAAGTACTTGGCTTCTTGTGCTTCAGCACAAATTGTGTCATTGATATGTCTTCCAACAACTGAAATCAACTCATTTTTATTAAGGAGTTGTGTTATGACCATATCGTCTATCTAACTTTGTTTTAGAGAGGGATTTGATTCAACAATTAAGTGAAGAATTTCTACAAAATTTCCTGAATTTAATGTATCACCACCCTCATTATGTCTACGAAAAGACAGGCCTTGCCTTCCCAGTAATGCAGTGACTTTTAAAAGTAACTTTACATGTTCCCTGTTGTCCTCAATTTGCTGTAGCCTAGCTGAAGATAGAGAAGATGCTACAGACTGAGTGGACCCTAACTGAATATCCTTGATATTTGACCAAGAGATCATACTATTAATGTGTCTTTCACTTGTCTGATGTTTGAGAAGGGTACTGGTATCTTTCCATTTCCTTGTTCCAACGTCAATAAACGATGTCCTACCTAAGCCTTCCTCCTTACGAGCAGATGCTCCAGCAAAGTACCTACATGGAGGACAGTAACACGCGTCTTGTGAGACCAAGTGTTCTAACCAAGAAAATAAATCAAAATAGGGACTTCTGAGTTTCCTGTTATTCTGATTGCTTGAGTAGCTTGGCAATTTTGGTTGACTGAGTTAATCATAGAGGGACTTAGATATATCAACCGCTTGAGTCGCTTGAGTTCGTGATGTGGATGGACTGTCTTTCGTATCTTTTTGATCCTGGTTCAGTGCAACAGTATGTGCTAATGTGACTTCTGGTTCATCAACAGAAATAATATCTGAGTCTTGACTAGGGGATGATGTAGTGGCTAAGTCAGTATTGTTAGTTGCTTTACTGGTTAAATATATATATATATATATATATATATATATATATATATATATAGATAGATAGATAGATAGATAGATATAGATAGATAGATATATATATATAGATAGATAGATAGATAGATATAGATAGATAGATAGATAGATATAGATAGATAGATAGATAGATATATGTATGTATGTATGTTTCCACTGTACAGTATAGGATGATGATGCCTGTAAAGCTTCAAGTTCTTCAACCAGTAAAGCAACGCCCACTTTGGGAACCACTGATCTAAATGAACTCTTAAGACTCCTACCTACAGGTACGTACTTCCTAAGATGAATAAAAGCTATTAATGATAGCCAGAATACAATAAAAAAGGCAGCTGGATACTGTTAACTGAGCAGCGGGCTAGGAACATATTTACGGTGACATCCTTTAATATACCTAGTAAATTATTCTGATTACTACACACACACACACACACACACACACACACACACACACACACACACACACACACACACACACATACACACACACACACACACACACACACACTAGATATATTTCACTCAAAACGTATTGAGGCTAAACACAAACTATTTTCAATTTCACATTGTTAACCTTATATTATTTCATTAACTGTAGTTGATTTGGAGGCCCCCTCAGAAGGCTTGGGGGGTCGAGCGCCCCTCCCTCCCCCCCCCAAATGAAGCCCCTGTTCCTTGGGATGGGAGCTGATGACAGAATATCATTGATCATAATACTAAATAAAGTAGGACTAAGCACACTTCCCTGCGGCACCCCGTTTTCCTGGATAAATATATCCTATGTTACGTTACGGGGCAATTTGACAGAGAAAGTCCCGTCCCTTAAGAAATTTGAAATAAAAATAGGCAAATTTCCACTTAAACCATAAGCATAGAGCTTCATTAGTATACCGTGTCGCCATGTCATGTCATAGGCCTTATGGATGTCCAAGAACACCCCTATCATGAATTCTTTATTGGCAAATGCCTCTGCAATACAATGCTCCAAATTCATTAAATGCTCTAGTGAACTTCTGTATTTATGGAAGCCACATTGTTGATCATTTAACAAATTCTTCGACTCTAAAACAAAAAGAAGCCTATTATAAACCATGCGTTCCAAGACCTTACATAGACAAGAAGTCAACACAGTAGGACGATATGAAGTGGGATTCATAAGACGACAAGCCTCTTTGGGTATCGGTATGACGTGCGCAAAGTGCCATGAGTTTGAGAACGTTCGAGACGCCCAAATCTCATTGTACAATGGTAACATCTTAATCAGGTTGTCCTGATTAAGATGCTGGATCATACCGTACGTGATGGTATCTGGTCCAGGGCTGGTGTCTTTACAGGATTTAAGGGCAGGGAGCAGTTCATCTAGCGTAAACTCTTGGTTGTACGGGGAGTCTACGTCTTCTGTGGCAAAGTCTATGATCTGTAGCTCAGCCATGTGTTTATGACGTTGAAAACGCGGATCATAATTGGCTGAGCTACTTACATGAGAAAAACTCCTGGCGAGGATGTTAGCAACGTCCACGGGCTCGTCATAGATGTTATTATTTACCTCCACGGTGGTCACAGGGATTTTTGGGCCCCTATTATTTAATATTCTAATAGAGGACCAGACCTTACTTAATGGTGTTGTACGAGTCACCGTGGACACAAAGGACCGCCATGAGTCACGTTTGGCCCTTCTTATTATTCTCCTTGCCTCAGCCCGTGCCTGTTTGTATACAATAAAATTTTCCTCAGTGGGCTGACTATCAAAAATCTTGTATCTCCTATTGCGTTTCCTTAATGCTTGTCGGCAATCCGGCGTCCACCAATGTGCTCTATGCTTCGCATGAACTGTAGAAGTCTTGGGAATAGCAGCCTCAGCTGCGTGTAATATGGATTGAGTTAAATTTTCGACCTTAACATCTATTGTCTCCCCAGATATATCTAAATTGGCGATCCTTGAGAAGATCCCCAGTCTCCTTTCTTATAGTTAAATTTTGGAGGTGGAGGGTCCGAAACGATGTCGCGTGTATAAGAAAGACAGATGGGTAAATGATCACTTCCCAAGGAGTCGTCGTAAGGGTCCCATGAAAAATCTTGATGTATACCAGGGGAAGCCAGAGATAAGTCAATGGCCGAAAAGTTACCAGTACGATCATCTACACGAGTCGCTCTACCATCGGAAGACAGAGGTTGGACTGTAGTATTAGGTCGGCTACGTGCTCCCCACGACCATCGATCCTCAAGCTACCCCATTGATAGTGATGGGCGTTAAAATCGCCCAACACTAACTTATTCCCTGGAAGATGTTCAAACAATGAATATAAAGCATCACTATCAATGAGGCCATGTGGAGGACAGTACAGACAGCAAATAGACAGATACTTGTTATTAAATTTTACTCTGCACGCGACCGCTTCCAGAGTAGAATGCCTAGCCTTGGAACTCAAAACAGTACAGTCAGCTGACACTGAAAACACTTAAATTATAATGAAATGGTTATGGAAAATTCAATGTTTGAATCCGAAACAAAGGCTTGTTATTCCTTACACATAACACGCAACATATTCCGTTATATTATTTTTTTTTCGAAAAATCGCAAAAGTTTTGATAGTCATATCAGAAATACAGCGTACTACCTCCGTGATGGATGCAACGAAGCCATCTCTCTCTGGATCGAGTCTAACCTGCTTTAGTTCAGCCTGTGAAAGACGAACGTAGTTTGCCCAATAAGTGTGCTTCATGCCGCTCCCAAAGCAGCTTCACTCAGGCCACAATGACACCCGAATTATTAAAACTAAAGTGCCTTCGGATATATAAACCTCATTTTTACAATATTTTTAAAAATCCATGATGAGAATATGTTTTGGGCATCGTTACCTCATTGCTAAATGTGTTCTATATTGCTGAATGCAGGGTAACCACAATCGTCTGATGATTACAAGTTTCATAATTATATCACTCAGATATTTGGAGTTTCCATATTATATGCCATGATGGTATTAATAATACGACAGCAGATCTTAAACCTGTTGACGGGCAGGGATTATCCACAGATCAATAAGACTACCTAATGCTGGTGTCAATATAATACCGAAATGTAATAATATTTGAATGAAAATGTTCAGAATCAGACAGTATAGTCACATCACGCGTCGTCGTCACCATTTTGTCTTGATTTGACAGGGCCGATACTTGTTCAGATAGAAGACATATACTCATTTACTGAAATTCTTATACTGTGAAAATTGTTCATATAGGGGAACTATACTCACTGAAATTCTTTTACTGTATCCATCAATAACCACATTGTCGGGTATGTGGGTATAATTCCTCCATCATCATCATCACCTTCATCATCATCATCAACCCGACTCTTTAGTCCCACCTAAAAAGAAGTGATGTATGTAAACCATCGTTTCAGAAACGTTGGAAAATCATCATCATCATCCAACCCTGTGTTGCCCCATGAGGAGCGTAGGAGCCCGGAGCTAGGCAAGTCGGTCCTGACATTTAAGAGGGGAGTGACCAGCCTCATTTATCCCTGAGTGGCATTACGTGAGCAATAAACCCCAACCACCCTTTGGATATAAACCTTCACCGGCTCAATCCGATTGGAGCGATTTCAATACCCACTAAACCACCAGGCGCCATAATCTGGTTATATGGTTACCACCCAGCAAAGATAATAGTTTCCTGGTGTACAGGAAACTACTTGGCTTGTCATCCAATGTAGAGTCACCCATAGATAGAAGGAAGAGGAAAGTATAAAAGAAAGAAAGACACATAAGGAAGGAAGGAAGGAAAGAAGGAAGGAAGAGAGGAAATGGCGCTTACCCGGGAGTAGCTCTACAGAGTGACTGGATGGTGAGCGCCCGCACCTGCTACAAATGTTGGAAAAAAGATGAAAAGCTAAAGAAGCCAATGATGACTCAAGAAGCTGTTATAAACAATCTTTTTTTCTTTCACATCCAGTTTCCTGTGTACCCTCAAGCCGTGGACAATGACAAGAGTAGTGAGGAAAGAAGGAAAAGAGTAAAATGAGGCGGCGGGCACTGCGCTGCACCAGGCGACTGCTCCCAGCCTCTCATTATACATGTATGTGGTGTGAATTTCGGTCAGCCCCAGCCCCTATATATACTAGTCACTGCTGCAGAACTGGAGATAAGGGTTTGGCTTTTAAGCAGAAGAAGATCACTGTTTCATTTTTTTTTTTTTTTTTTTTTGCGTTTTACTTAGAACAAGAATGTAAATCATGATCATCATCATTCTCTTTTCTATTTAAATGAGGTGAGAGGGATCCAGAAGCAGGAGCAGTTAAGAACAGTGGTGGGAGATTAATAGAGTCCAGTTAGGGTTGCATATGTAATGATTCTTCATTAAAGCGATTATTAAAAGGATGCTGCAGTAAGAAGGATATTCATATCTGGAAAAAAAAAAAGAAGTACTATGAATATATTCTTGTCGTCAAATCAGTTATGTAAACATGCAGAAAAAAAAAAAGATCAAGAACCACCAGACACGAAATGGCGAGAACAGGAACTCAGAATGCATGGAACCTTTCCCAGAACTCTCTCTCTCTCTCTCTCTCTCTCTCTCTCTCTCTCTCTCTATCAAATTGTTGTATGCTGATGATGCAATACTACTTGCAAATAACGGACAAGAACTTGGTAGGCTAGTGCAGAGTTTTTCTGATGCCTGTGAGCGTTGTGCCTTGAGAGTAAATGTAGAAAAGAGTAAAGTGATGGTTACTGAGAGAGAACGTGACTCCCAGTGCAATGTTACAATGAATAGAGAGAGAATGGAATTGATGAGAGAGTTCAAATTCCTGGGTACAGTGATAGAAAAGAGAGGAAAATGTGCAAATGAATTTGAAAGTAGAGTGACACAAGGAAGAAAAGTAGCTAGTGCAATGAAGACCTTGATAAGAAACAGACTTGAGTGTAGCCACTGCACGAGGCTTACATGAAGGAGTATTAGTGCCAACTTTAACATATGGATGTGAGACTATGGTGTGGCATGAAAATGGAAAGCCAAGGGTAAGAGCAGTGAAGATGGGACTGCTGAGGAATGTATGTGAAGTACAGAGGGTGGATAGGATACGAAATGATGTGATTCGTGAAAGATGTGGAGTAAGGAAGTCGGTGGACACCAGAATCGAAGAGAGTGTACTGAGATGGTATTGTCATGTGGAGAGAATGGATAACAATAGAGTGGTGAAAAAGGTTTACATGAGCGAATTTGAAGGAGGGAGGAGACGAGGTAGGTCAAGGAGAAGGTGGAGAGATATGGTGGATGAGTGTGTGAGGAAGAGAGGTTTGGAAGTCGGTGAAGCCAGGGAACTGACAAGAGATCGAGCTGGCTGGATGAATGTTGTGAGGAGAAGTGCATGATCAGGGATTTGGCACCCATTTTTAACGTGGCAGCGTTCGGATTGGCTCTATCGGATACGTTTATGTGAAGCTACAAAACGTGGTGAATGATTTTTGGCATATCCGATAGAGCCAGGATTCCGGGGGCTTGAATGATGAGTAAATGGAAGAGTGGCCAATTGGATTGGACAAATTTGGGCTGTCTGGACATTGTAACTCCTCATCCTGCCCTAGACTGGGAAAGGAGGTCCGGATGATTATATATATATATATATATATATATATATATATATATATATATATATATATATAAATATATATATAAATAACTGTATATATGTGTGTGTGTGTGTGTGTGTGTGTGTGTGTGTGTGTGTGTGTGTGTGTGTGTGTGTGTGTGTGACAGATACAACAAAATGCCACGAGCAGAACCGTGACTTGTATACTGCATTCATCGATCTAGTAAAAGCATCTGACATTGTCAACCAAGAACTTTTATGGAATGCTCATTCAAAATTTGGAGTTCCAAACAAATGTCTTACCATCCTGAAGAGTGTGCATGGCAACATGAATGCTCGTGTGTCTGTAGGTGGGATCAAGTCCTAACCTTTCAATGTGGATGTGGGCGTAACGCAAATATGTGTCCTGGCTCCTGTTATATTCAACATCTATCTAACTGCGTTCGCCCGTTTATGTCATCAGCATACGAACCCTGTTGAGGGAATAAAAATCCAGTTCCGTCTAGACTGCAACTTATTTAATCTCAGACGTCTTCAGGCACAATCGAAGACTGAAATAGCCCATTTCCTAGAGCTGCAATGTGCTGATGATTGTGCTGTCCTTGCACATACCCCAGAAGCCATGTAACAGTCTCAAACTATTATTTCCTACATATATAATGCAATGGGTCTCCAAATAAATATCAATAAATCAGAAATAGTATCTCAGGAAAACAATGCAGCGGAGCCTGTTGCATTTCCGACAAATGGCGAATATGTAAAACAGATGGAGAATTTTACCTACCTTGGAAGTGAGCCCACAGATAAACATAACACTGATGCAAAAGTCCTTGCGCCAATCAACTACGCCTCAGCCTCTCTTGGGCATCTCAGATCCAGAGTATTTGAAAACACCAACTTGAGAATTAGGACAAAGGTATCAGCTTATACAGTGTATGCCTCTCCACCCTCATACACGGTGCTGGATCCTGAACTACTTACCAGCGTCACGTCAAACAGCTTAAGTCTTTTCACATCTGATGCAGACCTTACATCCTAGGACTCCCGTGGGAGGATAAAGTCCCTGCCTCACAAATTCGCCAATGGGCAAAGTCAACCAGCATAGAAAGCATGCAGGCAAAAAAAAAAAAAAAGAAGAAGAAGAAAAAAAAAAGAACAGCTTAGATGGGTTGGACACGTGTTCCTTATGCCTGAGCACCGCCTTCCCCGCCAGGTTCTGCAGCAAGTCGCAACCCAGGGGGACAGAAGAAGAGATATAAAGATCATATAAGGACAACCTGAAGAAAAGCAACATCATATCAAATGATCTTGAAACCAGTGCCTCAGACAGAAAACAATGGCGAGCCCTCTGCAGTGAAGGAACCATTCATCTCGAAGAAGCTCGGAACCTGGCCAGAGAAGAACGTAGACAACGGAGGCACAACCATAACAGTTCTCCCAGCAAACCCGGACTTGACATGCCAACGGTGTGGCAAAGCTTGCTGACTTGGTCTGCACAGTCACACACGTTGGCACCAAAGACTGAGAAACACACCATCATAGTGAGTATAGTAGCTGTCGTCTGTAATAGAAGGAGAGCTTTAAGTAAGTAAATTTAACGACATAAATAATATTATACATTTTCTAAAACATGTGAGTGATACGTAAATGGGCTCTGGAATCCTACAGACATACAGGGGGGCACGTAAACAGCACTTCAATAGAAACTCGTGTGGCAGTATGTTGTAGGCACGGCTCACTCGGCTGGTGTGGGCGTGGGTGTGGCAGTGGGAGTTGGTAAGGAATCAGTGATGCATGGTAGATACTGGTAACACTGTTTAAGCCGTCCCCACAACACAGGATAAATCGCCCGGCAGAGTGGAGGCGGAGCTTTATATCTGGGCCACCTGGTATTTACGAGTATATTTTTGCTAATGGACGGACACTCTCACATCAGTAATTCTTTTCCCTTCCATTAAATGACTCTGCTTCATGTCAAACCCAGCTTTAACAAGGAAATAAAAAGTTAAATAAAGAAGGAAAAACGTACTGTATTATTTGTGATATGAATTAAATATTTTCCACTGGTGCTCTCTGTGTCTGCATCAGTAAAAGACTTGCACAATACCATATATATTTTTCCTGAGTTGGGCAGGATAGAATGGTATTTTACGCATGGAGTAACACATTTCATTTGTTTCTTATATTTGGAACATTCTCATTAGGCTGTAGTATGCAATAATAGTCGGAATCAACGTGAAGAGAAATGAAACTGAGTGGCAAGAGGAGGGATGAAATTAAAGATGAACAATTGTCAACATAAAACTATCATCAGTGGAGAGAGAGAGAGAGAGAGAGAGAGAGAGAGAGAGAGACAGTTGGTGCTAATGATGTAGTTGCTGTAATTTAGTAGGAATACAGAAGTTTTGACTATATAACCAGTTGACACACTGACAAAGCCTTCATTGCCAAAGGCTGCAGTAGGATGCTGATGTATCTGTTTTTTCTTGCTACTGTCAAATGACTTTGGTGTACTTAGGAGAGCGCCTTGCTGGTGAAGGGGTTATTGAAGATTTTATCTGTCTACTTAGGTGTGACAAGTCCCTCTTATGCTGAATAAGGTCGTGAGGAGATATAAAGCTATATCTTAAGACAAAGGATACCTATAACAGCCGCACCCAACCATGCAATATTGTAAGGGGAAAGAAATAATAATGCGAGGGTCAGAGGAGGAAACTCCAGGGGTCCCATCTTCTATAATATCTGGTCCAGAGGAAGATCTACTGTTGAGCAAATTTTCGCAAGCCTACCAGGTACGTACAGTATAGTCTACGGCGTTGTCTCCCCGGGGGGCAGGTCCCCCTCTCCATGGGGAGGTAAGTGGTGGTGTCACTCTGCCTAACACGTAAACCTCTACCAGTATGTAAAATTTAAGGTTTCTGAATTAAAAACCATGACTGTATAAAGACTTTGGCCAGGACCCCTGGGACCGATCCTATGTTGGGTTAACCACTGAGGAATCAGCTCTTCCTAAAACGTGGTCCCAGTAAATATCTACCACAGAATGACTCTTAATGTTTTTGGAGTATAAACAACAGCCCATGGGGGGAGGAGGTTATCAGGAGTCCCACTGTCTAAAACGTGGCCGGATAAACGCCAACCCATGTGTAAAACTTCGTGTTCCAAGGTTACAAGCTCTGGCTGTGCATTATGGCTTTGCCAGGAACACCGAGGGCCACCACCTCCCCGTTAGGGGCGACCGTCGGTGGTTTTAACTTCCTCTAAGCCTGGCCGGAGTGAACGTCTATCACTATGCAAAGTTCCATGTTGTTCGGTGTAAAACTTTGGCTGTGCATCGTAATTTTGGCCAAGACCACTGGTGGCCAATGCCCCTGTTGGGGCCAGCTTTCGGGGGGCCCACCACGCTTTTAAGCTGGTGTGAGTGAATCTCTACCATTGCACAAATATTCTTGCTCTTTGGTAATCGCTGTTCGTGTTTGACTCTTTTGGATGGTCTCTCCTTACCTTAAACCTGGCCTGGGTGGAGGTGCAAGATTTCGTTTTCCATATACTCCTCTCACAAGGCCTGAATATTGTTCTTCAAGAAAGTACAGTGCGTGAGTGAGTGAGTGAGTGACACAGGTAGGGTAAAGCACTATTTTTGGCCGCCCTTGTGGGTGCACATCATCGTACTGATGAGGTAAGCCTTGTGATTGGTTGGGTTTCTCTTGAATAAATTAAATCTGTTGTCAGTCAAGAGAAAACCGTCTGGTGTAAAGCTGGAGGTAATTGCAATATATAATAATTGCAGTGGCAGGATAATTCGAATTTGCTGTTAGCCTGGAGTGGAATTTCCTAACATATTTACGATCGATTCCCTGCCGTAACTCTTTATTTTTTACAGGAAGAACTAGATCGCGGCATGATTTTGATTTTATTTCATTTTAGGAAATAAATAGAGAAATTTGCTCTCGTAACTAATATTTCCTTTCCTTTTTTTTTTTCTGGATGAACAATTGACGTGGTGACGTTCTACTCTCTGTTTGCCCGTCCTGTGAAAACAAATGACAGGTACGACACAGACCTGATCATAAGTTTGTGAACCCGGGCCCTGAATACAAATACTGCAGCACACCAACCGCTGCAAAAGGTTTAGACAATGGTTAGAACAAAAACCAAAGGTAAATCAAATATCGAAACACGTAAGCAAGTTCTTCAAACACATTCTGAAAGAGAAAGAATAAAAAAAAAAATAGCATTCCTGGAGAGAGGAAAGAAAGTCACCAATCACAAGAGAGGGCAAACTCGGAAATTAAAAGATGCAGCATGGAAGACAATTACCGGCTCTAAAATTTTGTGAAATCTTTCTCCAAAAGAAGTGAGAAAAAAGAACGTGTACGAATAATTCAACCGTGAAATGGTTTTTTTCTTTTGTGTCCGAGTCTGGGCATAGAGTTGACAGTTCATTCCCTGAACACCAAAAATTTTCCTACTTGTCACATGCATTCACGCGTCACGACTTCAGCTCTAATACCCACCGTCCGTATTAATGTTATATCGTTGGGACTTAAGGAAAGATCAGTAATACCTGTATTTGGAAAAATCAGATAATCATACTGTTCTCTGCTCCAGCGTGGATCGAACTTGCATCCTTTCCCTAACCATCTGGGAGAGAGAGAGAGAGAAAGAGAATTTTCCTCCCTGTTCTGTCCTTTCTCTCTCATTAATCCCCATAGCTCCCTTTCATCTCCCATGTACCATTTTCATACCCCTCTTTCTCTCACTTCTATGCCTTATTCTTCCTTTGTCTCTGTCTGTCTCTGTCTGAATATATATCATTGATAAGGTTGTATGAAACAATGTTCTCTCTCATCCTAACTTTCAAAATAATTTTGTACGATTGGCCACCATAAGTGCCTGATGTAATGACTGTGTGTAACATCATCCTTTTTGCATTATTACTTCAGAAATGTATTGTTCAAACGGTATTAGCTGAATCTGTCATTGTTATTATTGCATTGACTATGGCACGTTTTCATAACTGCCCTGCAGAATATGTTCTACAGTGTTTTGCAAATACACTCTTGCTTATAAATCACAAATCATACCCATTTATGTTACACTATGAATATACAGATATCATCATCATCATCATCATCATCATCATCATCATCATCATCACCACCATCATCCTCATATTTTCCAATATAGCGTACCGTAGTTTCGTACTTCGAAATATCTAATAGATGATCAAACATGCTGCCGATTATACCGGTACGAGCTATTTTCTTTCTCTGTCAAACAACATGTAACCCACTTCGTCCTCTAGCAGTCTGCACATTTTTTTTATTTTTATCTGTTTATTTTAACTTAGCAGCTAAACCTCGCCCCCTGAGCGTGGCTGAAAGATTTTGATTATTTGGCGGTAGGAACACAAAATATCTCGAGCGCTTTTGTGTATTCACATATTCAGCGGAGACTACCAGGACAACAGTACAAATGCCCTGATTATTTCACTCCCAGTTTGCTATCCACAGCATGCCTACACTGAAGTCGTTACCAATAGTGAGCGGAATGACAAAAGAAGGTAGAGAGTTGCATAAGCAGACGGACAGTGCTCTCTCCCTAGGCGACTCAGCTACCAGTCTCTCATTATACACTTTTGCTGTTTGACTTCCCGGGAGCCCTTGCTCTGTAATATATTAGCCTTTGGTGCAGAATACGATATGAGTGTTTGAATTTCATGGAGGAGAAAGATTACATCTTTGTTTTATTTTTCTTTCGGCTATACTTCGTACAGGAACATACGTATCAGCATCATCATCATAACTAATATCCTCACTATCTTTACAGCTTATATGGTGTGTAAGAGATTCAGAAGCAGGAACAGGAAAGTACAAAGGAAGGTAATAAACAGAATGCCAGGAACACTTGGCCATACATCCAGTGACACATCATCTGTGGGATTATTTAAATAATTGAATGGATGGAGGAGACATCGAGACTGATGTGGGTGAAAGAGAAATCTGGACGAGAGTTGTGGGTATTTGTGGTAGTGAAAGGGATGAAGAAGAGAGGGAGTCTTTCTGGAATGATGCTGATGTGTGTCAGCAGAGTTTTGGAGATAATTGCAATGTGGTAATGATGGGAGATCTGAATGCTAGAGTGGGAAATGTACAAGTTGAAGGTGTCGTTGGTATGCATGGTGTGCCTGGAAGAAATGATAACGGGGAAAGAAAGATAGGGACGATGTATTGAGCGAGAGATGGTGATTAGAAATATCTTGTTTAAGAAGAAAGATATTTATAAGTATACATCGGTGAGACAGGAGGGTGGAAGGGTGGTTGATAGAGCATTGATGGACACTGTGGTTGTGTTCAGGAATGTAATAGGAAGCTTGTAAAATGTGAGAGTTTTGAGAGGGGAGGGTGGAAGTATGTCCAACCACTACCTGGTGGGGGGAAAGTTGAGAGTAGGTATGAGGTGGGGAGAGCTAGGAGAGTTGGGTGTGGCAGGGAGGCTTTGAAAGTGAGTTGGACAAAAAAAAGTGAAAATGCTAGAGTATCAGGAGAACCTGAAACACGAGTGGAAGGAGTGAATGATCAGGAAAATGGCTGTGTATCGGAGGAATGGCAATTGTTTAAGAGTGCTGTGGTGGGGCATGCAGAAGAGGTGTGTGGTGTGAGACGAGTGGCTGATGGTGTAAGAAAGGGAAGTGAATGGTGGTGCGAGGAAGTAAGTTTGTAGCTAAGAAGAGACGTGCATATGAAGTGTGGCTGCAGAGGAAGGATGAGGTGTCATATGAGACGTATAAGGAAAAAAGAAATTGGGCGAAAAGGGCAGTGCGTGATACTAAGGTGGCAGCCGATGAGAGGTGGGGTACGTGGTTGACTGAAAATTTTCGACAGAATAAGAAAAATTTTTGGAAGGCGGTGAAGAGGGTGCGAGGGGAGAGTCTGGGAAGGAAGATCAAGTAAAAGCAAAAGATGGAAGGATGTTAACTGAGATGGATGCAGTAAGGAAGAGATGGGCAGACTATTTTGAAAGACTGTTAAATGTAGAGGAGGAAAGGGAGGCTGAGATTGTGACAGATGGAAGAGAGCAAGGAATAAGTGTGTTGGGAGAAATGAATGATTCTTCCATGAAGATGGAGGAAGTGCAGGAGACAGTAATGGAGATGAAAACAGGGAAAGCTGCAGGTATGGATGGGTGTGCTGTGGAATGCCTGAAGGATGGTGGAGCGACTATTGTTGAGTGGTTAGTAAGATTGCTGAATGTGTTTTGTGAGTGGTATGGTGCAAATTGACTGGGGAAGTGCTTGTGTGGTCCCGTTGTATAAAGGTAAAGGTGATAAGTATGAGTGTACTAGCCTTAGGGGTATAAGTCGGATGAGTGTTGCAGGTAAGGTGTATGGTAGAGTGTTAAGAGAGAGAGGGCACAGAGGGAGTGATCGATGGGCAGTGTGGCTTTAGGAGAGGGAGGGGATGGGTGGATCAGGTGTTTGGTGAGACAGGTGTATGAAAAGTATTTAGCGAAAGATAAGAATGTGTTTTGGGCATTCATGGATTTAGGGAATGCGTATGATTGAATTGATAGGAAGGCTTTGTGGACTGTTTTGAGATTGTATGGGCTTCATGGTAGGTTGTTAAAAAAAATGAAAAGTTTTTTATGAGTATAGTAGAGAGTGTGTAAGAGTGGGAAATACTGTGGTGATTGGTTTCCCGTGAGAATGGGACTGCGGCAGGGATGTGTGATGTCGCCTTGGTTGTTTAATATTTATATGGATGGCGTTGTAAGGGAGGTGAAGAGTGTAAGATAGTGGTCTGAGTCTGGTGAATGTTGATTGTAGAGAGTGGAATCTGAAGCAGCTGCTGTTTGCGGATGATACTGCACTGGTGACTGATTCCGAGGAGAGATTGAGACAGTTGGTAGAGGAGTTTGGAAGGGTGTGTGAAAGGAGGAAATTGAAAGTAACTGAGAATAAGAGTGAAGTGATGAAGTGTACGAGGTTGGTAGATGGTAGGAGGATGAATATAGTTTTGAATAGTGAGTTGCTTGAGAAGGTAGAGTATCTGAAGTATTTAGGGTCACATGTTGCTGTGGATGGAAGAATAGATGCAGGAGTGAAATTTAGCATGAGTGAAGTTGGAAAGGTGTTGGGAGGAATGAGAAAAGTGTTTAGATGTCGTTCGCTTGAAATGGATGTAAAGAGAAGGCTGTATGAGGGTGTTGTGGTACCGACTGCATTATATGGGGCTGAAACATGGAATATGGGTGTAACAGAGAGGAAAAGTTTGAATGTAATGGAGATGAGGTGTCTAGGGAGTATGTGTGGAGTGACGTGTATGGATCGAGTGAGAATTGATGAAGTGCGAAGGAGAACTGGAGTTGTTCGGGAGATGGCTGGTAGAGTTGAGCAGAGGGTGTTGCGATGGTTTCGGCATATGGAGAGAATGGATAATGAGCGATTGGTGAAAATGATAACTAGATCTGATGTGAGAGGTGTAAGACTGAGAGGAAGACCACGATTAGGATGGATGGGCAGTGCGAAGAAAGCGTTATACGAGAGGGATGTGTGTTAAGCAAGGAAGAGTGGCTGTGCGTGATAGAAATGACTGGAGGGAAATTGTGAATGAATAAATGATGACGCAGCCCTGAGGGGATATTCTCCAGCATTTGATCTGATAAGTTGATCAGGTCAGGTGTGGGTAAAGGGATGGGTTCATTATGATGTGGCAGGGGTAAACCAGCTCTGCTGTCGGGCCCTGCTGCAGATGTCACTGATTGCACTGAGCAGTTGACCCTCGTGCGGTGTGGTGCGGTGAGGATCTCTCCCTTCTCCACTTTGGGGCTAAGATGCGAATGAATGTGTTTGAGTGGATGAGTAAACTGGGAGTGTGTCGTCCTGTTTCGGCTACCTTCCTTTCTTTGGGAGAAGCAGCCTATTTATATAGATAAATAGATAGATCATCATCATCATCATCATCATCATCATCATCATCATCATCATCGTCATCATCATCATAACTACCATTACCACCGCTTGCATCATCATCATCATCACCAGTTTCTCATTTTTCTTCTCTCTCTCCTGATTTTTCCTTTTTTAGTGTTTCTTTGTTCCTTTTCGTTCTCTCTACTCTCTCACTCCTTTTCACTCCCTCTGCCTTTTCTTTTTGTCGTTTTTCACTGTATTATAGCAATCAAACAACAAGAGACATAGGAGGTGGAGTAAGGTGCAGTGGCCTGAGATTCTAACATAGGTGTTTCAAGTTCCACCCATCGCAGAAGAGAGCACCTATTTATCTTTCATTAATTTATCTTCTTCTTTCTCCTCTTTTTTTACGGTCCTTATGGTTACTTTTCTCTTGTTTTCTTCTTGTCTTTCCTTCTCTCTCCTTTCTTGTTATTTATTCCATTTGCCTCTGTGACTTTTTCTTTTTTTTTAAATCAGATTTCCCTTTCTTTCCTCATTTCTGTTTTATTTCATCCTCCCTATCTCCTATTCTTTGTCATATTATCTCTCTCTCTCTCTCTCTCTCTCTCTCTCTCTCTCTCTCTCTCTCTCTCATTGCATCATCACAGGCTACAGGAGAAACAGGAGACGATATGAACTTGGGTTAATAGTATCAATATTAACCCAATAAGCATCACAGTTATCATCGTTAGCACTATCACCACCAGCATCTCAAAACACCGTTATCATCATCATCATCATCATCATCATCATCTTTATCCATGAAATTTTCATTGTCGTTAGAATTAACCTACGAGTAAGTCGTCATCATCATTTTCGTCATCATCATCATCATCATCATCATCGTCGTCGTCGTCATGTTTATCCATACATTTTCATTATCATGAAAACTGTGCTAAATAACCGTCATCATCATCATCATCATCATCATCACCATCATCATCATCATCATCACCATCAGTATTATCATTATAATAAAAAATAATCTTAATGATCATCATCGTCATCATCATCATCATCATCACTGTTATCATTACAATCAAAACTGACCTTAATAACCATCATCATCTTCATCACAATTATCATTATAATCAAAACCAACCCAAATAACCATCATCACCATCATCTTCATCATCATCATCATCATCTTCATCATCATCATCATCATCATCATCATCATCACTAGGTACATTAGATCAAACCCATAACTATATTACAGCATCACAAGCTCCAAGACAGGTAGGAGACAAGATGGAGTAAGGTGGGCCGGCCTGGCACTACACTACACCTGTACCCAGTTACACCCACTTGCTCCTTCGTTCTCCTTTCTTTCCCGCGTTGTCAGCCGACTGGGAACACTGGTTCACTGCACGGGACAGCCCTGCACGGGCAGTTGCTTAACCCCTGTTGGTGGGTCTGCTCGATCAAACAGACTAGGGTAGCACAACAACTACAACTGTGGCTTCGATGAAAAAAGAACTGAAGTAGTGTATCTGATGTCAGTGATCAATCAGTATCCTCTGTGTTCAGAAATTTTGGCCCCTACTACTGTATCGAGGAAGTTCGTCGTATACTGTAAGTGAGAGGCACCTGGTCAGACAGTGGCGTAAACACCACTGTTCCACTTCATCACAGCACCCGACCGCCGTCAGTATATCACACTCATGAATTTTTGTACAGTATGGCCCGTGAAAAGTTTGACAAACAAAAAGAAAGAAGATTACCTTGATCCGTTTCTGAGGAAAGGCGATACCAAAGTAGATTGGTTAAATTAATGATTCAGTACCATCATCAGAACATAAATATCATATGACTCAGCTCCACTTTAACTCCTTCAAACCGGTGACGCCTTGGTTTTATTTTTATGGATTATCACTTCGTCGTCCACACGTTATTACATAACAAAAGAAAGGTGTTTCCTAATGACAAGGTTAATGAAGGCTGTGTGCATCCCCTCCAGCTGTAAACGTCTTTTTGAAGCTGCATTGTGTCCGTCAGAGAACAACAGGAATGAAAGACATTACGTCATCGTGCTGAAGGGGTTAAGCCTTTTTGAGTGAAGGACCATTTGAAATTTTAGTAACGTCAGATGATATTTATTACGTTCAATGAAGCCTCAGCGGTAGTTGTACTGATATACCTTTTTGTCGATAATTAACAACCCAATAATTTATTCCGCCTAACCAACAATGATTGTATAGGCTGAACGAACAACGCCAGTACCGAAGATTAAACTCTTTCACTACGATTTCATAACACTTTTGCCTTCTCCATACGATTTAATTCAGTTAAAGGGAGTCTTTTCTAACTGGATGGATTGGACACAGCCTTCATTTACTCCGTCCATCAGATGAGGTCTTTTTGTGCAATATTCTTACCGCTGTCAAGAAGTATTTCTTTTATTATGAGAGTCCGTTGGCAAAGAAAAAAAAAAGCTATATATAAAAATACCTTCAATTTGAACAGTTTCTTCTAAATTGAATAAAATCGTCAAGAGATGGAAAAAAAAAAAAGAAGTAAACTAGAGGCTAATAATGGGGGGAATCACACCAGCCGCGAGCCGATACATATCTAGCACGCCTCGAAATATGACCTTGACCTTGACCTACTTTCACCAATTTTGAACTCATGGATTTTCATCCCTACTACACACCTGTAAAATTTTGTGGTGATATCTTGAGCGGTTGCAAAGTTATCGTGCTAACACACACACACACACACACACACACACACACACACACACACACACACTGAAAACAATACCAGCTTCGCTACTGCGACTGGTAATCAATAGGCCATCTGGCTAAAGGGGTCAGCTTCATTACCACGAGGTTCTCCAGCTGAATGGAATCATCAGGTGGCAACACAAATATACGGTAGCAAGGGGAAAATGTACTTTCAGCTTTAAGCTCAAGTCCGATTTTTCTCCTTTTTTATTGCTTCCTGAAGATTATATATATATATATATATATATATATATATATATATATATATATATATATATATATATATATATATATATATATATATATATATATATATATATATATACTGGAAAGACAGACAGACAGACAGACAGACAGAGAAACAGTCCGACACAGGAAGATTGATATAATACGAAATTTTTATTTAGAGTATTAAACTCTTTTGAACTGATAAAGTCTTGGCAGACAAGTGTATCCTCCCGCCCCGGCCTGGCCCGTCCAGTGCTGGTGGCGCATCACGGCTCAGACAGGATTAAAGAGAAGGTTTCAGGAGGGACCCCAGGCCATGCAGACTGTATTTGCATACCTGGTTTTCTGTCGGACCTGTGCAGAAATGGCAGGCATGGGCGAGGGTGCATGGCACCAGCTATCCCTTTTGTCTCCAGCAACTAACTTTATTCAAGGTAATGTAACATTTACTCAGTTACAAAAGCCACTAAATCCTTGTAACCTTCCATTGCTGTCCTCTTCATATATATATATATATATATATATATATATATATATATATATATATATATATATATATATATATATATATATATAAAACCAAAGTCCTGTTATTATGAAATGGCTTGCTATATTTGAGTTTTAAATGCTGGAGATAATAGGTAGTTGGAAAGAGAAGGTTGAGGAAAGCAGTTTCAAGGTTGTAGAATTGCGTACATATAATGAACTTTGATTAGATCGAATTCATATTGGGTAGAGGGTCCTTCAGAGCTGCATGTTTTTCAGGAGTGCAGTGTTTTTTGCTAGTGATGATAGGCTGATTGTGACTGTGCTAAGGCGTAAATGAAAACTGCGAGATTCAAAAAATGGCATTAAAATTACTCCAGTTTGATAATCGAGAAACTAAGGGAGGAGAAATGTGCATAAGAGCAGCTGTACTGTACAGTGGCAGTATCGAATCAGATTGAGGTATTCAGTATTGTTAAGGGCCCTGTTGAATGAAGGGATACTTTTATGCATGTTGTTCTGGCAGCAGCTGATGAAAGGGTTGGAGGGTGTCCAAGATCTAGGAGGGGATGTACTTCACCAAATGCTCAGGCTACATTTGATGAAAGTCTTGCTGTCACACTGACTGGGGTTCGGGAACAGCACAAATATCTCTCTCTGGGGAAGAGTTTTGCTGAGAAAGGACAAGGAGAGGCATGTCAGAGAAACCACTGAGGTGGTAGAGGCCGATTTCATGAAAGTGACCTTCACCTTAATTACGGTAATGAGTCGTAATGAAGGGTCAGGGAGTGGGTGGAGCGTCAGTGATGAGTGGTGGCAGCGACGATACATACAGACGTATAATGGAAGGAAGGGAAAGATAGACTGGATATAGCCTCAGGATATGCAATAATATCTCGTGACATGCAATGTTCTGATTTAGGCATTGTGTTAAATGTTTAATATGTATAGTCTTAGCAAAGAAAATCCTCAATTGAGAAACAATGGATTTTCTCGTTTGGGAAACTATCAATAGGTAACCCGACAGTTGAACCTTGCCTGTTTTGTGGCCTAAGATTTAAAGGTTGCAGTAAAACGAATATTATTAATATGCTGACATTCGTAATAAATTTCTTAATACTCGAGGCATGATTTCGTTTGTTTATAACTCTACAGAATGACGGTAATGTTTGGTTGGTTGGGGGTGGTGGGTAGACCTTGTGTGAGGGTGAGAGTGTGAGACAGAGACTGGTGGGTAGAAAGGACGAGTCTGCACCAACAGAGGGTTGGGTATGTTGGATATTTCATATGCCTGCGACTGAATGTACACTGCACAACCCCCCAGTGGACAGCTTCCGTTGGCTGTCGTGCAGCCATTAACTGCCATCTTACCAACTAACGACGCCGTTCCTTCTCTCGATGATTTCAGTAAGGCAGTAGCTAGACCGAGAAGTGGTAAGGTGTCTGATGTTTCTGGCATCTCCGCAAAACTGATAAAAGCTGGGGGTGTAGCCATGATCTGGAGATAACATGCAGTTCAAGAAGCTGCTTGTTGTATTGGTAATACTCCTTCTGACTGAACAAGTTTTGTCATCCATGTCTACAGGGGGAAAAGAGACCAAATGACTGCAGTAACTACAGTGGTGTTACAGTGCTGAGTGAGCGAGGCAAAGTTCTTGCTTCCGTGCTCTTTTTGTGTATCCAGGACAACGGCAACCGGTATCATTGATGCAGTACAAAAGTTGTGTGAAAGTTTTCTGTGCATATATGAGACTGTAACTGCAACGCAGACCGGACTTTTTACTATAACAAGAACAACAAAACTCCCTACCATAACTATAATGGCATTAAATACAACACAAATACAAGATTTCAATAAAATGAATAAAGTATAGTGCATATATACAACAGCTCCTAAATACAACATCGTAACTAATATAAAGAGGACGTGAATACAACACAACATAAATACAACATCGAATATAATATCTGTCTACCTATTGCCAGACGCCTCAGTCCCGTAATGGGTGGCCACAAACCAATCGCCTCCACTTCGTCCTGTCCAATGCCACTTCACTGCCCCGCTACCAGCTTACACCCCCCTCTCTCATACACCTCTCCACTCCATCCCTCCATCTCATCCTCGTCCTCCACCTCCCTCTCCAACTCCTCCACCTCACTCTCATACTATCTCCTCGTTAGTCTCTTGCTCACCATCCTCTTCACATGGCCAAACCTCCTCAGTGTATTTCTCCTAACGCTTTCTATCATATCCACATCCACACCACAACGCTCCTTCACTTCCTCATTTGTCAGTCTGTCTTCATGTAACTTCACATGCTTCTCTCAAATAACTAATTTTCATTGCTGTCACTCTTGACTTGTGTCATTCCAACAAGGTCCAAGCTGGTATCACAATACTGTCATGCAGCGACTTTTTTACTTCCATGCTCACTTTCCTGTTCCTTACCATTGCTTCAAAGAACTAGCAATCTTCCTCCCCTGTTGTACCCTTTCAAGCACTTCACCCTCTAAACTTCCATCCTTACTCATCACACTACACAAGTACTTAAACGCATTCACATTTTCCATGTCCTCCTCATCTAGCCTCACTGTACTTGCAGTGGCTTCTCTTCTCTCAAAGACCATAACTTTACTCCTCCCTACATTCACCTTTAGAATCCGTTTCATTAATACTCTCCCAAACTTATTCACCAAGCCTTGCGGTTCCCCTTCACTTAACAATACAGAATCATCAGCAAACAACAGCACAGGGAATTTTCAAACACTGCCTTCTCTCATTAAAACCGCTCCAAGATCCACTGCCCTACCTTGTGTATCTTTTATAACCCCATCCGTATACAGATTGAACAGCCATGGAGACTGGACACATGCCTGTTTCAATCCAACCTTCAAATCGAGTAATTAGCTCGTTCACTATTCACACGCACTGCAGCCTTAGCACCCTCATGCATACTCTTCATGGCATTCAGCAACTTCTCATTTACTTCATATATCCATAATACATTCCATATTCCTTGTATATCCATCTTGTCATATGCTTTCTCCAAATCCATGAAGGCCGCAAACAACTTCATTCCCTACTCTAGAAACTTTTTCACTAAAGACCTAAGAATGAATGTTCTCTTCCCTTCCTAAAACCTCCCTGTTCTTCTCCAACTAATTCCTCTGTTATTTCCCTAACTCTGTCAGTAAGTATCCTACCGTATACTTTTCCTATTACACTAAGAAGACAAATGCCCCTATGATTGTCACACACTTCTTTTTCCCCTTTTCCTTTGTACAGTGAAATAATTATACCTGACTTCCAATTATATGGAACTTTACCTTCCTCCCAGACCAATCTGTACTTCGTCCATATCCACTCCACTACTATCTCTCCCCCATGCTTCAGCATTTCACCACACACTCCATCAATTCCTGGGGCTTTCCCTATTGTGACTTTCTTCATTGCTTCCACTACTTCCATCCTGCTGATTCCTTCCTCTCTCCTCACCTCCCTCCCAGCCTTTCCCCAGCCACTTCCATTACTTTCATTCTCTATATTCAACAGTTCCTTAAAGTGTTCCCTCCATCTGCACACATTTTTCCCTTCTCCACTAGTAATCTACCATTTTTATCTTTCACTTCTCGGCTTACTTCTTTATCACCATGTCTAACTCTCTTTACCTCTTTCCAGAACATTTTCCTACATTCCCTCCACTTTACACTTAAATTCCTTCCAGATTCCTCAACCACTCTCTTCATATTCTCTCATACTAATCATTTCATTTCTCTTCTTTCTCTCTACACATAACTCTCTCTTCTTCCTCTCAGCTTCCTCCACGCCCCTGTTATATGCTTTCTTCTTTTGCGCCTTCATTCCTTGATCACGAAGGAGGGAGTGGAGAAGGCAGTAAAGGAGATGAAAACAGGGAAAGCTGCAGGTATGGATGGGTGTGCTGTGGAATGCCTGAAGGGTGGTGGAGTTACTATTGTTGACTGGTTAGTAAGATTGTTGAATGTGTGCCTTGTGAAAGGTATGGTGCCAACTGACTGGGCAAGTGCTTGTGTGGTCCCTGTGTATAAAGACAAGGGTGATAAGTATGAATGTAGTAGCTTTAGGGGTATAAGTCTGATAAGTGCTGTAGGTAAGGTATATGGTAGAGTGTTAATTATGAGAGTTAGAGAGGGTACAGTGGGAGTGATTGGTGATGAGCAGTTTGGCTTTAGGAGAGGAAGGGGATGCGTGGATCAGGTTTTCGCTGTGAGACAAGTGTGTGAAAAGTATTTAGCGAAAGGCAAGGATATGTTTTGGGCATTCATGGATTTAGAGAAAGCGTATAATAGAATTGACAAGGAAGCTTTTTGAACTGTTTTAAGATTGTATGGACTTGATGGTAGGTTACTAAAAGGGGTGAAAAGTTTTTATGTAAATAGAAGAGCGTGTGTAAGAGTGGGAAATGCTGTGAGTGATTGGTTTCCCGTGAAAGTGGGGCTGCGACAGGGACGTGTGACGTAGCCTTGGTTGTTTAATATTTATATGATGGTGTTGTAAGGGAGATGAATGCAAGAGTTTTAGGTGGAGGTCTGAGTCTGGTGAATGTTGATGGTGGAGAGTGGAATCTGAAGCAGCTGCTGTTTGCAGATAATACTGCACTGGTGGCCGATTCAGAGGAGAGATTGAGACAGTTGGTAGAGGAGTTTGGAAGGGTGTGGGAAAGGAGGAAATTGAAAGTCTATCTATTGCCAGACGCCTCAATCCCGTTTGGGGTGGCCACAAACAAATCGCCTCCAAGTCGCCCTGTCCCCCGCCATTTCACTCCCCTGCTCCCAGCTCACACCCCCCTCTCTCATATACCTCTCCACCCCATCTCTCCATCTCATCCTCGGCCTCCCCCTCCCTCTTTCCCCCTCCACCTCACTCACATACACTCTCTTCGTCAGTCTTTCACCCTCCATCCTCTCCACATGGCCAAACAACCTTAGTGTGTTCCTCATAACGCTTCCTATCACATCCACATCCACACCACAACGCTCCTTTATATCCTCATTCATCAGCCTGTCTCTCCATGTGACTCCATAGGCTCACATGGAGAGACAGGCTGACGAATGAGGATATAAAGGAGAGTAAATGAGAATAAGAGTAAAGTGATGAAATGTACGAGGTTGGTAGATGGTAGGGGGATGAATATAGTTTTGAATGATGAGTTGCTTGAAGAGGTTGAGTGTTTTAAATACTTAGGGTCACATGTTGCTGTGGATGGAAGAATAGATGCAGAAGTGAAGTTTAGATTAAATGAAGTAGGTAAGGTGCTGGGAGGAATGAAAAAAGTGTTTAGATGTCGTTCGCTTAGAATGGATGTAAAGAGAAGGCTGTATGAGGGTGTTGTGGTACCGACTGCGTTATATGGGGCTGAAACTGAGAATATGGGTGTAGCAGAGAGAAAAAGTTTGAATGTAATGGAGATGAGGTGTCTGGGGAGTATGTGTGGAGTGATGCGTATGGATCGAGTGCGAAATGATGAAGTGCGAAGGAGAACTGGAGTTGTTCGGGAGATGGCTGGTAGAGTTGAGCAGAGGGTGTTGCGATGGTTTGGGCATATGGAGAGAATGGATAATGAGCGATTGGTGAAAAAGATAAATAGATCTGATGTGAGAGGTGTAAGGCTGAGAGGGAAACAACAAATAGGATGGATGGACAGTGTGAAGAGAGCGCTGGATGCGAGAGGGATGTCTGTTGAGCAAGGAAGAGTGGCTGTGGGTGACAGAAATAAATGGAGAGAAATTGTGAATGAATAAATGATGACGCAGCCCTGAGGGGATATTCTCCCGCATTTGGTCTGATAGGCTGGTCAGGTCAGGTGCGGGTAAGGGGATGGGTCTATTATGATGTGGCAGGGGTAAACCAGCTCTGCTGTCAGGCCCTGCTGCGGATGTCACTGACTGCACTGCGCAGTTGACCCTTGTGCGGTGTGGTGCAGTGAGGATCTGTCCCTTCTCCCCTTTGGGGCTAAGATGCGAATGAATGTGTTTGAGTGGATGAGTAAATGGGGAGTGTGCCGTCCTGTCTCGGCTACCTCCCTTTCCTTGGGGGAAGCAGCCTAGGTATATAGATCTTTTGCGCCACGGCCTGTCTCACCTCTTCATTTCATCATGCTGTTCCCTGCACCTCTTATCGTCTTCTCTTCATCCCACACACCACCTCACATACATCACAGATTTCTTCTGTGAATATCTTGCACACAGCTTCACCTCCCCCATCTACTCCAAATCATACTTACCCAATCACCCTTCTCATATTCTACCTTTAATTTTTCCATCCCCTCTCAACTTTTCTACCCTCCTTGTATGGACTACTTCCTCCTGTCCTTCCCTTCTCCTCCTCCATTGCACTTGAACCTTGACTTTCACCACCACGAGGTGGTGGTCGGAAAGTCCACTCCCCCACCCTCTGTATGCTCTTGCATCCATTACAAACCTTCTCATTCTATCAACGACACACACATAATCAATCCTTGCCTTCCGTTCATTCAGTTCACCACCCTCCCTTCCCATCACTTTTCACGTATAACTGTGTATCATTTTGTGCCTGAAGAGGGTATTGGCTATCACCAAACCCTTCCCTGCACAAATGTCACCTAGAGCATTGTTAGTGCATAAATACAATACTATATAATAAAATATCACAGTTACTAAAGTAGCACTTTGGTACAACAGCACATTAAGAAAAATAATTTAAAATAAAGCAATTACTAAAACACTGCATAAATACAGCAGCAGATAATAAATTGAGACGAACAGTATCACATATTATAACACTGTAATAAATACAACATCGTAATATGTACATCAGCATATAAATATAACAGCGTATAGTGCAACATAGTGATACAATAGCACACATATACAACAGTGTAATAAATAGAACAACACAACAAATATAATACTGTAAAAATAATACAACCTGCAGTAAATACACCGGTGCATTAATACAAGATGGTAATAAATTCAGAAGCACAAAATGCACCAGTGCATAAATAAAACTTGCATTAAATACATTGATTTATAAATACAAAAAAGCATATACTCCGGGTATACAACGTTCATGCATGTGAACACCTTCAACATGATGACGTATTGCTAAGTTTTGATCTTGTTGCTTCCACCTGACTTTATTTATCTTAAGAAAGACTTATCGTATCAAACAGGTTAAAGTGGGTTGTACCTGACTCTTCCAGTTCGAAATGTCTATCCTAAGGTAGGGACATTGTCACAAACAGCATGAATGGAATAAAACTTGAAGAGCAAAGTTGTTTATAGCTGGACGCTGAAGAACTCTTCAACTACAAGAGAACAGAAGGGGTGTAAGAGGAGAAGAAAGAAGAAAATTTTACATTAAGAATTTGGCTCCGCATTCATAAAAAAAATTATGAGTTATTTGTAAAGTTTCTTATTTTAAGAATCTTTGTGAATAAGACTCTTCACTCTTAAGCCTGGCTTAGCATCCAGCTAGACACAGGAAGATTGCTAGAGCCGCCATGGGGGCTCCAGTCTGGCCCAGTTCTCCCTCTTGGCTACAACGAGTGACTTTCTTGGTTCATATACAGTAAGTGTCTCCGCGACTAATCAGTTAGTGGGCGTCGTTAGCAGTGTCCGGCAAATACAGTATGTCCCTGAACTGAAGGTGCTCAAAAACTGAAATAATAACACAACACCGGATGGCGGATGGAAGGAGTAAAAATTATTAAAGGTGTCCACTGATTTAGTTAAAATTTGTCTCATAAGTCTTAACCTGCGATGGATTCTCTTCAGTAAAATTTCATGGTTTGGGGATGGCTACAGTGAAATTAAATTTCATAAGTCCCAGCCACAACACCGTTCATTGGAGTTTTTAACATGCCTGCAGCACTGCTTTGAATACAATATTCTGAAGCAAACCAGAAGGAAACTACAAACTGTGCATTTATCACCCAAAGAGTTAACCAGTGTATTGCAATGACATTTTTTTCTTGCCACCTTTTGATTATTGTACTTGCCTTAGGATAAACTTTTCGAACTGAAAAGACTGAATACAGTTTTCGTTACTCTCGTTTACAGTGATGGGCTGCCCTAATCGTTATTATATCTTCTGGACACAGCGAAAATGTAATGGTCATGCAGTATACAAGGGATAAACATACAACTTAGAAGTCAGGCATTTCAGCGTGATATATCTGACTGGTGAGCTTCAGACAGAGTGAGACCTGCCTGCTGACTACCTCCCCCACCTCTCCAGCACCTAGACGGTGAATTATTTTTTGTCTATCCAGTTTTATCAACTTTGACTGGTGTTGGAATACTTTTACCATGTGTGTGCCATCAGGGACATGTGTCCATCTACTATTCCACTGCGTTTACGTCACACTTAGGACATATCCGTCACTTTCATCACTGACGCGTCATCAGAATGAATCATTTATAGGCAGAGGAAAATATCAGACCTCGACACACACCGCAATTCAGCCAGGAGACAGGGCGTGTGTGCTGGGCATTCCCCAGGCCCTATCTTCCCCCTTACCTTACTGAAGACAACCACCACCAACCGGGCTACAGCAAGGCCCGGTCTCCTCGAATTTGAGGAGAGAATCAACAACAACAACAACATCAGACCTCTTAGTAAATGCAGGGATTATTACCTAACTGAGAGAACGGGGAAGAGGTGAAATATTAGGTGAATTTTTGTCTTCGACTGTACCTCAGCTGTTACGTGTCTGTTTAAGTGACGTGAGGAATTGGTCACGAAAAAGACAAAAGACCAACTCCATCAGTAGTGCTGGTTACCACTATGGTGAGAGGGATTGTTGTCTTTAGCACATACAAGCGACTGGTGGCCCTACCGGGCCTCTCAACACTTGTCCAAATGAGAGCTGCTTCTGAATCATGTGTCGCTTTGGAGCAAGTGCTTTGCTGCCCGATAAGGCCGCCTTCTGATGACTGTACACTGAGTGCCAAGTCAAGCTATTTCCTGTAACCCAAGAACTACGTACTACGATAGTTGGTAACCATTTAATCATATGGATGCTGGGTGGTATGGTGAGTAAAAACACAACCGCCAATAAATGAGAGTGGTTGGTGCATAATACTGTACACACGTAATACCATCAAGGGACCAACGACTAGCTGCTTTAGCCTTGTATGTCTGGAATAATGAAGGCTGCAGTTCACTTGTTCGGATTAATCTACCCTTATGACCATCATCATCATTATCAGTCACCGGTCACTCATCATTATCTTTTATCTTTACTATCATTATCTTCATCATCAGCCATTAGTCATCCATCAGTCATCATCATCATCATCATATCATCATCATCATCATCAATCATTATCATCATTATCATCATCATCAATCACTGGCCATTTGTCATTACCTTCTATCTTCACCCTCATCATCTTCATCATTAGTCATTAGTCATTCATCAATCATTATCATCATCATCAATCACTGGTCATTCGTCATCACCTTTTTTCTTCACTATCATCATCTTCATCATCAGTCATTATCATCATTCATCACCCAGATTGTCACCAACAACAGCATTCTTATTTACTGTGAATTTCCCCTGTGCTCATCATCATCATCATCATCATCATCATCATCATCATTCTTGCGGAACTCCGTAGCTTCTTGTTGTGTGTTTTGTAGATCATTTATGCGTAAGTTATACTACTGGACGAGAGGTAGTTATACGTGAGTAGGTTTGTAAGTAGATAATCTTAGTTCCCTTAGTCAAGCAATGACAGGAGAGGTAAAGATTAGTATGGGACTATTTATAATTTCATTTGTCTTGAAAAGATTAACTAAAGTCTCTCACACACGAGTGAAATACAGAGTCCCGCTGTTACCTCCCAGGTTGTCCCGTTAGACCGCTTTTCTCTCTCCCTCTCTCTACAACCTCTCGCTTCTGTGGATAGCTTCCTTCTGACTCTCTAACTCCTCCCTCCCTGTCTAGGAGAGCTTTGTGTCATGTGTGCTAGACACATATTAGAATGTTCGAGAAGCCCGTGTGTCTGTGTGTATGTAGCGTTTCTGGTGACAGTGCACGTCTGACATTTCTTACAGAAATGCAGACACATTTCCATTCCCACTGAAATCGCAAACACATTTCCCTTCCCACCTAGCTTGACTATCTTTAAGACTACACATCTGTGTTCCTGTCTATTATGAATTTGTGTTATTATAATATGGACTCCTGACATCATCGCCACCACCACCACCACCATCAACAACAACAACAACAACAATGACAACAACGTAACCACTACTCATTTCCACAAACTTCCTCATTTTTTTCTCCATCATAATCGCCCTCACCTCCTTGTCCTGCCGACCCCCCCACCCCCTTCCTCCTTCCTCTCACTTCAGCAAATCTTTGCTTCCTTCAGTTTGGGGATGGCCGGGCAGGATAAGGCTTTCATCTTGGTGTGAAGGCTGTTCTTAAGTATGTCGAAATTCAATACCCAGTTTCTTGCCAGACGTCTTACGAGATTGGTATTTAAGAGAGAAATAAGTACCCTGTGTGGCTATGTCCATCCTGCTTCCGGCCTGGTGTTGGTGTACCTGGTGTGCCGAGTGTGCCAAAATGGTGTGAAGGGCTGGGGTATTCAGGGAACTTTTTTATTTCTATATTGGTAGGTGGGGGCTCTCACCATCTACTCACTCGATGAAGTGCTGCTCTCGGGTGTCTGCCCTTTCCTCTCTTCCATCCTTCTTTCCTTCCTTCCTCTTCTGTCTTTCTTTCCTTTACTCTTTCCTTGTCCTACTGCCTACGGGTGACTTTACACTCCCTCTTCTGACTTTCGCTCCTTCATTCATTCCTTTTCCTTCTGCCTGTGGGTAACTCTGCATTAAGTGACAAGCTAAATGGTTTCCTGTAAACCAGGAAACCATTTACTACGCTGGCTGGTAACCATATAACCAAATTTTGGTACCTGGTGGTTTAGTGGGTAATTATGCGCTCCAGCCGGATTGAGCCGGTGAAGGTTTATATCCAAAGGATGGTTGGGGTTGATTGCTTATGTAATGCCACTCAGGGATGAGTGAGGCTGGTCACTCTCATCTAAAATGCCAGGACTAACTTGCCTAGCCCCAGGTTCCTACGCTCCTCATGGGGCAACGTAGGATTGGATGATGGGTGGATGGATGGATTTAGTTATTTGTTTATTTTTTAGGGTGGTCAGACAAAAGCGACGATATTTGGTTAGAGAGATAAGGTAGTCATACAGAGAATGGTGTGTGTGTGTGTGTGTGTCTGTGTGTGTGTGTGTTGGTTATTTGCTCCTGTTGTTGTTGTTGTAATCGTAGCTGTTGTTTATATTGGTTATTGTTGTCGTTGTTGTTTGTGGCTGAGTTGGGTGCATAGGCCAGGGCAGCGGTGCACACGTCCCCCTATCCTCTATATGCAGGAGATAACACTGTATTTTTTATTTATCTTCACCCGACGGAACTGAGCCACTCCCAAAGCTTTAATACTAGGTGGTTATATGGGAGGGAAGAGTCTCCTTGGTTACTAGTCAAAATCGAGCCTCCAGTGTGACTACATATGGTGTTAACGGGGGTGAAACAGGCTAGGGATCTGCCTCGGGTTGGAATATGATGGCCATGACTTGTGGCCCTCAGGGAATGTACTACCAATCCTATGCACACACACACACACACACACACACACACACACACACACACACACACACACACTGTCTCACACACACACACACACACACACACACACACACACACACACACACACACACACACACACACACACACACACACACACACACATACACACACACACACACACACACACACACATACACACACACACACACACACACACACACACACACACACACACACACACACACACACACACACACACACACACACACACACACACACACACACACTGTCACACACACACACGCACACATACTGTCACACACGCACACATACTGTCACACACGCACGCACGCACGCACAAAACGCTCCCGACCACCACCACCATCAGTAGCAGGAACAACAACAACAACAACAACAACAACAATAATAATAATACAGTAATAGTAATGGTATTGATAATAGTAATGATAATAGTAATTATAATAGTAAAGATAACAGTAATGGTATAAGTAACAGTAATGATAATTGTAATTATAATAGTAACAGTAATGATAACGGTAATAGTAATATTAACTATAATGATAAAAATAATGTTAATAGTAATGATAATAGAAATGACAATATTGATAGTATTGATAACAGTAATGATAGTAGTAATGTAAATAGTAATGTTAATGGTACCGATAATGGTAATGATAATTGTAAGAGTAATGATAATAGTAATAGTAATGATAATAGTAATGATAATATTAAGAGTAATGATAATAGTAATGTTAATAGTAATATTAATAGTGATGATTACAGTAATAGCAATAGTAATTGTAATGATAACATTAATGATAACTGTAATGTTAATGGTAATGATAATAGTTATAGTAATAATAGCTACTGCCACCATCATCACCTTCTGCTTCTCCTCCTTCTTCTTCTTTACCATCATCGTCAACATCATCATCTTCGTCGTCAACATCTTTACTATCACGATCATCATCATCATCTTCCTCTTTGTTGTTGTTGTTGTTGTTGTTGTTGTTGTTGTTGTTGTTCTTCTTCTTCTTCTTCTTCTTCTTCCTTATCATCATCATCATCATCATCATCATCTTTTTTCTTCAGTCAGTTTTATTATTCCAGAGCTTCCCCAAGATAGCAGTCAGAATGAAAACTATTTCTGTAACAAAACTGGTCTGATGTCAGCCGATAAAAATGCAAAGCAGGTATTACGCAGTAAAAAGGTTACAGTTCTGAGCTGCAGAGAGGGCAGCCTGATGGCGGAGAACATGGTAATATGGAGACGATTCGTTTGTGGCTACCCTTTCCGTGTAGCTTTCTTTCTTTTATTGTCTTCCGTCATTTCCCGCTTGTGTATGAGGTGGAAGTGTGGCACCATTCTTGGCCAAACAGCTGGGTCCTGCGCCTCCAGGCTATCCGGGTTGCATCTGTCATTTTAGTACTGGCCGGTTGTATTGTACGCCCGATGCCATTCCCGACGCCAACCTTTACGCCCGACGCCATTGCTGACGCCAACCTTTACGCCCGACGCCATTCCTGACGCCAACCTTTATGCCTGATGCCATTCCCGATGCCAGCCTTTACGCCTGATGCCATTCCTGACGCCAGCCTTTACGCCTGATGCCATTCCTGACGCCAACCTTTATGCCCGGTGCCATTCCTGACGCCAACCTTTATGCCCGATGCCATTCCTGACGCCAACCTTTACTTACAATGCCATTCCTGACGCCAGCCTTTATGCTCGATGCCATTCCTGAAGCTAACCTTTACGCCTGATGCCATTCCTGACGCCAACCTTTAAGCCCGATGCCATTCCTGACGCTAGCCTTTATGCCCGATGCCATTCCTGACGCCAGCCTTTATGCCCGATGCCATTCCTGACGCCAACCTTTACGCCCGATGCCATTCCTGACGCTGCCCATTTATCCGGCACCGGTACCTAGTTGGTCTTGCCCCCCCTCCCCCCCACATTGACTGAGGGGCAAAACAACCCAGTAGCTATCCTCAAATTTCCTTATCTTTGTAACACTAAGCAGGTAACTTTCATACCTCTCTCTCTTTCTCTCTCTCTCTTTCTTCTAATGCAGTAGCTATCCTAAAATTTTTACCTTTGCATCGTTAAGAAAGTGCCTTTTATAAGTTAACGTTTCTCAGTTACAAATTTATTAAGAATACTGCTAGTAAAAATGCCGTCTGAAGGTGTTAAGCCGAGGAATGGGCGTGGTGTGGACAAGGTGTGGGGCGGGAGGGGCGCCTTGACCCCTCGTGAATGCAAGATCAAAGACACTCGGGCGAATTATGCGTCGTTGGGGCGCCTCCAGGCACAAAAATGGCGACATCAGCGGGATAGCGCGTCCAGACCCGCCTCATCCCCTGCATCCATCCCCAACATCCCATCTCAGGAAAACAAGAAGCATCAGCCGGCCCAGGAAAAGGGGGTCCAAGCACAGAAACCGGCAGAAGAAGGGAAAGTGGTGGGACCGGAACGCATTGTTGAAGAGACCATAGCGACCACACTGGGGACGCCAGGAGTTACAAGGGAAGACGAACAAGATTTGGATATCCTTTTTCCTCTTAGGAGAGGGAAAGTGCTCCCTATCCTGCCCCCCTTAATGGATAACTATGTTTATCCGCCCATTCTGGGATGGCAGGGCCTCTTGATGCCACTACACTATATGCCTCAGTGACCTCTGGGCTGATGCTGCCATTATCTTAGTAGTGGAATTAGTAAAGCTAGATCTGCATAGCTTCAGGTGTAAAGACATCCACATAGCCTCTCGTATGAAGCAAATACCCTCTAGTATGAAGCAAATACCCACTAGTTACTAGTATGAAGCAAATACCCTCTAGTATGATGCAATTACCTTCTAGCATGAAGCAAATACCCTCTAACATGAAGCAAATACCCTCTAGCATGAAGCAAATACACACTAGTTACTAGTATGAAGCAAATACCCTCCAGCATGATGCACATACCCTCTAGCATGATGCAATTACCCTCTAGTATGAAGCAAATACCCTCTAGCATGATGCAATTACCCTCTAGCATGAAGCAAATACCCTCTAACATGAAGCAAATACCCTGTAGCATTATGGAATTACCCTCTAACATGAAGCAACTACCCACTAGTATGATGCAAATACCCTCCAGCATGATGCACATACCCTCTAGCATGATGCAATTACCCTCTAGCGTGAAGCAAATACACTATAGCATGATGGAATTACTCTCTAGCACGAAGCAAATACCCACTAGTATGATGCAAATACACTCCAGCATGATGCAATTACCATCTAGCATGAAGCAAATACCCTCTAGCATGATGCGATTACCTTCTAGCATGAAGCAAATACCCTCTAGCATGAAGCAAATACCCTCTAGCATGAAGTGACCTACATACCTCAATTACTTCTATTCTTACGCAAAGAAAAAAAAAAAAAAAAAAATCTCTCCCGTGGCAGCCACCTTGTCGTGGTGGGGGAGCTTAGGTGGCCCGGTGGTGCTGGCAGGGTCTGCCGTGTCGGACACCTCGCTGGTGAGGGCACAACCAAGAGCTGCCAACCCCCTGGGGAGGGGGGGAGGAGAATACTTCCCCAGTATCCCTGCTGGCTGTAAGAGGCGCCTAAAAGGGGCATTTTTGTCTCCCATCTTTCTTTCCTTACTGTCCTCTACTTTTCTGTGTTATGTCTTGATATTTCCGTGTTTCTTCCGGCCTTTATTTTCCCTCTAATTCTATCAGGTTAGACATTTGTTTTCATGGCATTAATAGTTTTTAAGGACTTTCCACGGACAGCGAAAAAAAATATATAAATAAAATCGGATGCAGGGTGGCTCAGTGGTAGAGCGCCTTAAGTGTGGGTGGCAGGCACAGAGTTATACATATAGAGTGCGCCACCCTGGTTTGAAAGTGACGCAACCGGAAGTGGCTCAGCGGCCATATTGGGATGCCCAGTCTCACGCTCAATTCAAAACAGGTAAGATGTTCTCGCTTCTCTGTGATCAGGAAATAAAATAGAATGTAAATATATTCAAGCACTGCATCAACTTCAAGAAGAGGAGGGCCTTCATTTAGGAAATAAACTCAGGGATATCCATCTTTCAAGGCACACTCAAAAGATGAAAGTAAAACTTGCTGCGCAAACATTGAGTTCTAGTGTAGCTGATGCATTAATCTTCTGTCGGGATTCATTACATCTCCCACAGTTTAAGGATTGTCAGGGTACAGTTAAATTTCTGCAAATGGCTGATAAACTTTTTGATGTACTGAACTCGAGAAACAAATTTGCTAGAGGAATGAAAGCAGCACTTCAACCTGAGACAGAAGTAGTTTCAATGTCATTCTTAGATCAAGCATTTGCTTATCTAATGACTATCACTAATTCTGATGACATCCTCATGTACAAAACTTCTAGAAAGACACCTTTCATTGGTTTTTTGGCTGCCATTAAGAGTGTTCAGGCAGTTTATAAACAGTTTGTAGGTGTAAATAAGCCACTCCAGTACTTTCTAACTTATAAGCTGTCACAGGATCACTTAGAACTCTTTTTCTGTGCAATTCGAGCATCTGGTGGCTTTCGAAATAACCCTTCTGCGTTAAACCTCATGGCAGCATACAAGAGACTCCTTCTGAGGCATGAAATAAAAACGTCAAACGGGAATGTCTCTGCACAAGACCTCACTGAAGTGCTCACATCTGCAACATCTAGCAGTGTCATGAAGAAAGCTTTAGAGGATAAAACTGAAGATATTATGATGGCAAGAAGATATGATATCATTCCTCGTAGTCCTGCCCAAGAAGATCATGATTATGTAGACTGTCCAAACTTTACAGATGTGTCATATTATAAGGAAGCTGCAGTAGGTTGCATTGCCGGATATGCAGTTAAAATGGTAAAGAGAAATATTTCATGTCCAGACTGCTTGTCTGCACTTACAGCAACAGAAATTAAGAACAATGATAAAAGTTGTGCATTGATATTGGTTAAGGACAAAGGCGGCTTGATAAAGCCCTCTATGAGTGCTGTGTCTGTCTGCAGATCCACAGAGAAAATATTTCAGAAAATGTTGAAAAGTCATGACAAAGAGCTACGTAACATTCCCAGAATTTCCTCTCTAGTTGCATATTCTGTATTGAAAGAGACTGGTAGCACTGCATTTAAAATACATAATTCCCATATGTTTGAATGTTCACCTGATAATAATCACATTTTTTCTCTTATTAAAGCAGTGGTGCTTGCATATTGCAAGATACGTTTGCATCATCTTGCAAAAGCAACCACTGCTAAAGTAAGAGGCTGTTATGTTAGGAAAACACTAAGTTAGTATTATTTAAGAACCAGTAAGTGAGGACACTCACCATCCACTCAATTAATGTTAGCTATTAATAAATTGGTATATGTTCGCTTCTAATCGTTGATTTTTGTGTATCCAAAGTAAAATGGTCCGTAGAGACAAGGTAAGGGGACCGGGAATAACTTTTCTTCTCACTTCATTCAGAGCGCAATAGTAATAGAGAAAAGGCCTAAAATAGCTAAAGTAATTATACTGATAACTGCTCTATCTATTTACATCAGGATATACTGCAAAAAACACTCGGGAAAGGTTAGTATTTGTGAATTATGATGAGCTGTACGGGAAGGTCGGGACTCGGTAGAGTGGGCATCCTAAGATGGCCGCCGCGCCGGGCCCGCTGGCTTCACTTATCGCCCATACCACAACACAGGAACGCGCGCTCTATATGTATAACTCTGTGGTGGCAGGCTGTGGTTCATATGGTGAACTTCAGGACATGGTAGAGCATCACTACTGTAAGAGCACCACTGGGAGTTTCTATGTGGTGAGGGAGTTACTTGCTAGCCGGACGAAGTGTTGCCTGCTTTAAAGCTAGTCACTAGGGTCTCTGTTCTGTTGTAGGCTCTGACTATATGGAAGGGATTCACCCTTTTCCTTAGACCTGCTGGGAGGTGGTGTTAGCTGATGGTCTAACTAGATTCTCCTGCAGCATTAGGATGAGTAATATTTACATTGACACACCAGGTTTTGCACCTTGGTAGCCGTTCACCCGGACCAGAGTTTATAAAGGGGGGACCCACTTGGTTCGCTCCTTCGCCTGAACTGTAAATGTTTATTTCTTTCCCATTAAAATATTCCAGGGGTGCGTGCGGCTATCAGAAGTGTCTTTCGTCTTGTATTATCCAGTTTAGGGGAGGAGGCTGAACCCGAAGATTTCGGTGCAGTTTTCATATATCCCATATAATCGAGAGGCAGTTCCTAAACTGAATAAAAGCGTCCAGAAATTGCTAGAATAAATAATGAAAGATTGAAGGCGTTCATGAAAAAAAAATATATAAATCCATAGCATTATCATTTCCGTTTTGCAAAAGCATTCCTCGTTTTGTGGTGCACTGCTAGCAATTAAACTTGCTGCTGCACGTCATGCTCTAGATAACAGACATATACTTCATCACAGCACAATACAAGATGCCATACGTGCTGCATAACATAAAGTTACAGCCTACCATTTGCCCTCCTCAGTATGTCATCATCATCATCATCGTACACATTTTTACCTTAATCATTATCATCATCATCATCATATATATTTTTACCTTAATCATCATCATCATCATCATCATCATCATTATCGTATACTTTTTTACCCTAACCATGATCATCATCATATACTTTTTACGCTAATCATCATCATCATCATCATCATCATATACTTTTTTATCATCATATACCTTTATACCCTATTCATCATCATCATCATCATATACTTTTTACCCTAATCATCATCATCATCATCATCTTCATCATATACTTTTTTAACCTGTTCATCATCATCATCATATACTTTTTTACCCTATTCATCATCATCATCATCATCATATACTTTTTACCCTAATCATCATCATCATCATATACTTTTTCAACCTGTTCATCATCATCATCATCATCATCATCATTATATACTTTTTTACCCTAATCATCATCATCATCATCATCATCATCATATACTTTTTTACCCTGTTCATCATCATCATCATATACTTTTTTAACCTGTTCATCATCATCATCACATACTTTTTTACCCTATTCATCATCATCATAATCATCATCATATACTTTTTACCCTAATCATCATCATCATCATCATCATGTTCATATACCTTTTTACCCTGTTCAATCATCATCATATACTTTTTTTACCCTATTCATCATCATCATCATCATCATATACTTTTTTACCCTAATCATCATCATCATCATCATCATCATATACTTTTTTTACCCTAATCATCACCATCATCATCATCCGGACCTCCTTTCCCACTTTAGGGCAGGGTGAGGAGAAGCAACGTCCACACAGTCCAAGTTTGCCCAATCCAATGGGCCGCGTTTCCATCACTCATCATTCAAGCCCCCGGAATCCTGGCTCTATCAAATACGCCAAAAACTTTCACCACATTCCGTAGCTTCACATAAACGTATCCGATATGGGATAATTTTCGGGAAGATAAGAGCATTTCAATCGATCCCTTGGCTGAAATTTTATACAGCTTAGTTAATTTGGAACTCTAATCTTCTCTAATTACTATGATGATTAGTGTTGTTATTTACATCAGAGCCAGTGTTAACTAACTTAATACCTACATCTGTGTGTAAGGCCGGCTACATTCACAGCAACAAATTATTATATACCAAGTGACAAGTGGGACATATAGAATAATTAACCTCTTTGTAACTTTGACTACAATAGTTTTTTGTTTATATTAGCTTTGTAATTAGGGAATTAGAGCAAATTGTATTACCTCTCCCTTGCTCACTCTGCCTGCCACTTAATTCCCCTCTTCTCTCTCTCTCTCTCTCTCTCTCTCTCTCTCTCTCTCTCTCTCTCTCTCTCTCTCTCCGAACAAATTACTGTACGTTATCTCTCCCTCTCTGCTTCCTTCACCCCCCCTCCCTCTCTCTGTGCTTATCTCTATAATAATATTTATCATTCTCACTCTCTCAGTCTAATTTTCTATCTATGTCTGTTTACCTCCATCTTTTACTCATAGTGTCACTTTCCTTCTAAGGGAATATTAACTCATGCAATAGGAAAGACATTTCTGAAAGCGAAAAAAATTACCTGGAGATTGGAAGAATAAATAAAAGGAAGGCGTCATTGTACTGCAAGGGTTAATGGGGCTGCTTAACCCTCACTACGAGAGATCTTGTAGACCCAAGTAAATCGCCAGGATGTGTTAAGTGTTACTGATAATACGACGCCACCTTTGTATTGACTTCAGCCTGGATATTAAGGTCTGGGTCTTCCATCGCTAGCAACTGATTCACACACACACACACACACACACACACACACACACACACACACACACACACACACACACACACACACACACACACACACACACACATTAATTTGCACCTCCACCCCATGCGGAGATGAAAAATGTGAGGAAGAGTTATTGAAAAGAACACGTTTTGTAAGTATATATTTGTAAAATTCAATTTATAAAGCGAAAGCTAATTACTGTATCTATTGCTTTAGTTAGTCGTTGTAGACCATCGTATTCCATGAGAGAGCACACCATCTCGTGATGTATGTATGTATGTATGTATTTGTGTGTTTGTAGGCTACTGCAAATCAGGAGAGATCGTATTATTTCCCAGCTGATAACAGTGAGTCAGAAACTTCCTGTACTGCTATTAGCTGACCATACTGCATTGTCAAGTGAAGATGAATGTGACCTGCAAGGCATGCTGACTGAGAATGAGAGTAATTGTAGGGCAGGAAATATAAAAGTGACTGTAGATGAGAGTGAAACTGTGTTTTTTGAGAATAATGAAGTCACAGACTTTACGTGCATTCAAGCACATAGTTGATGTGAAAGATTAGAAAATGAAGTGTTTGGCAGGGCAACCAATGGAGAAGAAAGGTTACCTGTTCACTGAATGCTGTGATAAGAGACAAGGAAGTTAGCTCAGAAGAAAAAAATCACCGTATGACAATATAATGATCTTCTCTCTAACTTACTGAGACAAAGCTTGGATCCCGTTGGAAGGACACAAGTCAAGAGTGAGAGCAGTGGAAGCGAGTTATATGAAAGAAGCATGTGCCGGTACACAGGGATACAGACAGACAAATAAGGAAGTAAAGAATGGCTGTGGTATTGATATGGATGTGATTAAGTGTCAAGAGAAAAACTCAGATGGTTTGGCCATGTGGAGATGGCAAAGAATGAGAGCATATGTCAGTGTATGTGAGTGAGGTGGGGAGGGAGAGAGGGTGAGAAAGATCAAGGATGAGATGGGGGAATGAAGTGGAGCGATAAATGAGCTGGAGGGAAGGCAGCCAAATGACAAAGGAAGGGGAGAGTGGAGGCGATTTATTTGTGGCTACCCCTTACGGGATTAAGGCGCCTGCATGTAGATGGATGGATTGACAGAGGTCGACTGCAGGACCATACAATTACAGTTTCTCACTGTACCTGCCGTACTGCACCACTTGGTCAGTATCCTATACTGAATATGTTAACCGTTTCATTACGATATGGTACTTATATCTCCCAGCAGACGATAGTTTTCAGCCAAGGAGAAACTTTTTACAATGGGGGAGAGGGGGGGGGGTAAAAGCAGTCTTCACCTTCTTCACCGAAGTGCTCTACTGAAATAATCTGAGTGCAACAGAAATAAATATGGCGTCCGCGGACACCACAAACAAGTCAGCTCCGAAATGTTGTCTTCACATGACTCTCGCTGAAACAATAACGTTCCATACCACATGGTAATTTTATTCTGAGTTGGAATTAACATAACTTTGTACAGCACATACTGGTGGGAACACAGCACCACACAGGCAGATAAAACACCTCCCATATACCAACATCCTCACCGGGATACTCAAAACAAGAATATCCGGTTATCTGAACAAGCTTTGGCTGAACATAATTTTACCGTTTGCTTTTTCCTGGCGAAAAAATTGCAGTAGATAAAGTTTAATATTTTTGTTTTGTAAGACAATTTTCCAAAACCAATATCTGTTCCTATATTTCTTTATATACTAAAAATTAATCTATTATTCATAAGCAGTGGCACAGTCTGAGAAAGAGAAAGAGAGAGAGAGAGAGAGAGAGAGTCAAGGTCTGTTCACATCATAATACTTGAACAAACTATGTCTAATCTTTTAAGGTTAAAGGATATAGGCAATGCATACTAAGGCAAACAGTTGATTAGTTGATCAGTTGCATAAATGAAGAACTATCAGTTAACTCAAACATTAGAGAGCTGGATAGAAATAGGGTGCAAGTGTACTGTCAGACGGGTGCTAGGCGCCCAGCTAACAGTTCAGAAGACAGTTCAAAAGTGCAGCAACCATTGAAGTAGCCATAGTAAATACAGTTTCAGCTGTGCATCGACGATAAAGAGGTTGAATAGTCAGTGAGAGAAGGCGAAGTGATTTGACGTAAAACCTTTAACTCCACCCGTTTAAGGAGAACTGTATGTGGCGAGCACACCCACACTATGAATTGAACACAACGCTGGGGCAAATAAGATTCCCCGTAAAAAGTCGATAGCTGTGCAGGGGTAAAGGAGGCTCTGAGTCGGCTTAGCACACTTACTCTTTTGGAAGCAGATATTACAAGGGATGTTATGCTAGAGAGGACATGAAGTGTATGTATGTATGTATGTGAGCTCTAAGTATGGAAGTGTACACTTGTTGCATAGATGAATGCATGTATACACGCACAAAGTATCGTTTATATGTCGAGAGGCCATCATCTGTTGTAGTTACATAATTTTACACTATCGATCTTCAGGAGATAAACCAGCATCTCGTGTTATATGTTTGGGTGTGTTTGCAGGCTAGCGTTTGAGGAGCGAGCCCATCGTTTCCTAGTGACTGGCAACGAGTAGGATTGATGGCGGGACAATAGAGTACTCATCCTTTCACTATACCCCACTGTGCTACCGGGCCACTGGGCTGTGTTGAAAAAATATCCAATTCACCAGGTTAACCGGCTGTTTCCCTTAAAAGACGACTTATGAGAGACTTTCCTTTACAACGGACAGGTTAAATACAGCCTTCGTTAACACATCCATCACTGAAGTGCTCAACTACCGTAGACCAACTTAAATAATCGTAGCGACGGAGACAAAAATGGCGCCCTCTAGCTGAAGAGAATACAAACAACTCAGCTCTAAAGTATCGTCTTCTCACTACTCTCGCTGAAAAAATGGAGTTCCCTGGCTTTTCAGAATCCCCCCCCCCACATGGCAGTTTTGCTATGAGGCGGAATATACATAAAGGTGTACAGTATACACTGGTAGGAACACAGCGTCACACAGGCAGGTCAAACACTTCCCATATACTAACGTCCTTACGGGAATAGAGTCAAAAACAAGAAAATCCGATTAATTTAAGAAGACTGGACAGTATTCAATTGTTCTGTTTATTTCCCCCCAAAACACAGTACATGATATTATGATAGTTATTATGTGAAGTATTTTTCCAGAACCAATATCTGTTCCTGCATTACTTTACATCATGAAAATGAAGTTGTTATTAATTAGTGACACAAACTGAGAGAGAGAGAGAGAGAGAGAGAGAGAGAGAGAGAGAGAGACTCAAAATTTGACAGGTTCACCCAAACCCCCAATTAATGCCAAAGTGCTTCATTATTATCTTAATTTTTAAGGCAACTCACAGAGTATCAGAATGAGATGGTTAGAAGCAGGAGGAAAAGACCGAGAGAGTAGTGGGAGATAAGCTGCAACAGTATGCAGTGGAGGTTGGTGTGAGAAGCGGTTGGGGTGAGTGGAGTGCAACCGAATGTCCTCTCGAGGCAACTCACTATATGAAGTGTCAGTTAATAAATTACTTCACTCTTTTGTCGCCTTAGTCGCTCTCGCTGCAACCACACAGTTATATCCATCACTGGAAATTGGAACAATGTTTAGTAAAAGGGGATAATTTGGCAGTAAATCTCACACTGTTATAGTGTTTTCCTTGTCAGCCACGCACGGCCCTCAAACCCATCATCCAACTTCCGTAAGAGAGTTCATCACCATTTTATCCTTCCCCAGTTTCCCTCATGCCGAACTGGAAAGAAACCTTGCAATACTTTGATGTTTAGCATGTTTCCAGTCATTACTATATCTGTCTCCTCACATTTTAATGTAATGATAAACCACAAGATATTTTGATATTTTCAAGTACCTGTTTACCATCTACCGTTTTCTCCTTTCCTTCCTACCATTTCTGCAGTACACCTCAAAGCCAGTTGATGTTATCCTAGTCAGTTACGCTTGAGACCCATCACCGTCGTCCTCCAGTCCATTTGTTTCTTCTCATAAAATACACTTCTTTACATTTTTCCTTCCTCTGTGTTCTCCTCTCGATTTGGCGGTAAACCCCACAATGTTTCAGTGCATTCCTTGACAGTTACTGCCTTACTAACCTGCCCTTCCTTTAACCCTTGCTTCCTGATTTGGCAGGAATTTCCATATTATTGAGACTGAGTACCCGAAGGTATAAGCAAGCATTTACTACATGACGGTCATTTATGGAACATCTGTTGTTGTTAGGTATGATCAGCCTGCATCCCACATAGCAGAGTTTATTCACCAGCATCACAGAAACTTCAGCCTTATTCTATCACCACCACACTACCGTAAAAAAAATAGGGTCATGTCAACACCGACGCGCTCTCATTTTAACATTTCGGTCCTAAGTCCCGCAGCTTTTTAGTGCTCTCCTTGTCAGTCACTATTGTCCTGCAATCCTGCCCACATTCCCAACGACATGGCGAGGGAAATGCTGCCTCTGATGTTACTACGATTTTTTTTTTTTTTTTTTCATGTAACAATAAATCTAACCTTCGAATTTCAGAAGTATCTACACCTTTTTCATCCCCTCCCAAATACAATGGAATCTTCTTTACACTCTGAGATGTATATGCTCCACGTGATTCACTGCATCATCAAAATATGAGGATGTAGACTCTAGTCCGTACTTTTTATTGGCCATCAAATACCAGTATATAAAAATAATCCCGGGCAAACATTATTATGTGGTTTGAGTCACGAACCGCTTTATGTTTACTTGTTACTGAGGATATAATGGGTGGCAGAGAAAACTCCTCAGAGTGCAGAAATTCTTCATTTGTCCAATATGTCAGTCTACACAAAAGCCATACTCACAGAGATTGGAGGTTAAAGAAGAAGCAGAGGCGGTTATGCAGGCAGGAAGAATCGTACCTTTCCGTACACCCTGTTGTGTTATAACCTACTCGCATAGTTCATCTACCGTAACTTGGCAGAAATTTTCGACCTTGTGCAGCATCTTTCCAGACATTCCATGACATAACAAGATAGCAGTACAATTCTAGACCCTTTCCAAAGCACTTCTTCACGACTAGCATCATAAATAAATATTAAACATCTGTCAAAGCTCAATAACTATAAGAGACATACGGCACTTTAGTCAAAGTTAACCTTCTCACAGTCAGGACAAATCTGGTAGTCTATTTAAGTAAACAACAGCTATTTCATTCGACTAGAATCGAGTTTCAATAGCCTAATTGTGTTAATAATGGTGAAATTAACCCTCTCATGGTGGTGAGACACTTATAGTATTGTATTTTAGCTAATACCAGACTTTTATCCAGCTGAGATTGAGCCACAGGAGCCTGGGATGGCTCCAGTGTCTGCCTACTTGTCTTACCTCGCTTTCTTAACCCTTTCAGTACGAGTGACATCCTCTTAAGTCTAGTGTTGCTTCGATCAGACGATTTCGTTTTTTTGGCAAATGCCTCCTGTAAGAAAGGGATTATTGACAACTATAACTAACCCTTCCAGTTCGAACGGTCTCAACCAAGACTGAATAAAATCATTTGAAGGTAACTAGAATAAAATATATCGGAGAATTCAAGGGACTACCCCAAGAATTACTTTTGTATTTTATTGTAGTTGTTCTCAGGCGATTTTATTCGCCTTAAGGGAGGGCTATTGTACTTTAGGATTTCATGAAGTTTCTAACTAATCTCTTAGGTTCGAAACATTTTTCATAAGTTGCATAAAATAGCCAGGCGGAAAAAAAAAAAAAAAAGACGCCATCGTACGGAAGATATGAGCATCAAGAACACTCACTCACAACCACCTTTTTGTCACTACCAAACAGATTTTACTCAGTTCGAGATACTTTACGAACCGGAAGATGCAGATAGAACTTTTTTTTATATATACCTTAAGTGCTACAACGCTATTCCAAGCTGAAAGCAAATCGTATGGCAGCAGCAAGGAAGTATGTCAGCAGACTGATATAGGCAAGTCCTTCTCTATGACGGCTTACATCATTCTCACTAACACATTCCTCCTCCAAGGCCTTCCTTATCTTTTTTTCTAACCTCCTGTGTACCACTGACTTTTTGTAAGCTCTGTAGATTTACATACTAACCACTTCCATACCATACTTTCTTCCTCATACATAAACTTGCCTTAGAATTGCCCCTTCTTCATCCTGAACGGGTAGTCGTAAAATCTGAATAACAATAGAGTACAGTAATATGTTTGTCAAGAAGAAGTGTAATGAAAAGAACACACAGCCGCTGTACGTCTTATTCTGCCACTCAGCTGCGTGATTTTATTTTTTTAATGCAAGAAAGAAGAAATCAAAGGCCAGGGCCGGCAAACCGTTCCTTCCAAGAAAAAAAAGAAAAGCAATACAAATGTGAGCCAAATTCAAGATCCGTGTACTTCGAGATGCCTGAACACACTCCGTTTGAAAGACTGGAGATCATAAGAAGTAGGAAATACAGACAGAGGGAGACAGTTCCACATTTGACTTATTGCATAAATGAAGGACTGGAAGTAACAATTAACTCTTGCATTAGAGAGTTGGACAGAAAAGGGATGAGAGTTTGTTGCTAGACGGGTGCTACGCGCTCGTCGTATAGGTGGAGGGATGCAAGCAGACAGTTCAGAGGAGCAGCGACTATTGAAGTAGCGATAGAAAAGAGACAGATGCAAGAGTGCGGCGAAGAGACAGAGGTTGAAGGGAGCCAGTAAGACAATGAGAGTTGATGAGACGAAAAGCCTTTGACTCAACCCTATTGAGAAGAGCTGTATGTGGGGAACCTCCCCACACATGAGAGTTGTACTCTACACAGGGGCGAATAAAACCTGTGTATAAAGTCAACAACTGTGCAGGGGTAAAGAAAGTATGAAGTCGGCTTAGCACACCTAATCTCTTGGAAGCAGATTTTACAAGAGATGCAATATGATCTTTCCAAGATAGGTCCCGAGTGAATGAAACCCCAAGCATATCCATGGATAATGCAAGATTGAGCTGGATATTATTAAACATTAATGGTTTCTCCTGTGGAACATTATGTCGGGATGATGGGTGTAGAAACTGAGTTTTTGATGCATTAAAAACAACATGATTATTTTTACCCAAGTCAGAGATGCTTGCAAAGTCAGACATTAGGTGTGCCATAACCTCATCCCTTGTTTGTTGAAGTTACTGCTGAGATGGACGTTGCAGGAACCAATTGGAAAGGTGAAGGGTGGAATCATCAGCGTACGGGGTGGATAGGGTTAGATGTACAGTTTAGGTCATTGATGAACAAAAGGAAGAGTGTTGGTGATAGGATAGAGCCCTGAGGAACACCACTGTTGATAGATCTAGGAGAAGAACGATGGCCGTCTACAACAGCGGCTATAGAACGACCAGAAAGGAAAATATAGACGAAGGCACAGATAGAAGGATAGAAACCGTAAGAGGGCAGTTTGGAAATGAAAGATTTATGCCAGACTCGATCGAAAGCCTTTGAGATGTCGAGTGCGATGGCAAAGCTTTCGCTAAAGTCCCGAAAGGAGGATGACCAGGAGTCTGAAAGATAGGTGAGAAGATCGCCAGTGGAGCGTCCCTGACGGAACTCATACTGACGATCAGAAAGGAGGTTGTGTTAGGAAGTATGTTTTAAAATTTTTCTCTTAAGAAATGTTAAAGATGTTAAAGCAATTGGACGATTGTTAGAGGGTTGGGAATGGTCACCCTTCTTTGGGACTGGCGAATGAGAGTAAATTTCCAGCAAGAAGGAAAAGTACTAGTTGACAAACAAAGGTGAGAGTTTACCTAGGCAGGATGTAAGCACAGAAGCACAGTTCTTGAGGACAGCAGGAGGGACTCCATCAGGCCCATATGCCTTGTTAGTATTAAGGCCAATGATAACAGGAAATACATCAGCTGAAGAAATTTTAATGTCAGCCATGAGGAAGTCAGAGGGGAGAAGTGATGGAGGAACTGTACAAGAATCATCTAAGGTGGAATTGGAGGAGAAAGTCTGAGCGAAGAGATCTGCTCAGTAGAAGAAATAACTACAGAGCCATCAGAATAGAAAAGAGGAGGGAAGGATGATGAGGTCAAGTTGTTAGAAAGGTTTTTGGCAAGGTGCCAGAAGGAACAGGAAGAATTCGAGTTGGAGAGTTGGGAGCATTTAATACAGATGAAATCATTTTTAGCAGAGCGAAGAACAGACTTAGCACGATTCCGGGCAGAAACATAAGCAAAATGTGATTCAGGGGCGAGTTGGCTCTGGCACCTTTTATAGGCCCTCTCTTTCTTGCGGACAGCATTAGAACAAGCATGATTAAACCAAGGCTTTCTTGCATTAGTCAAGGGATATGAGAAGGGAATGTATGTTTCCATGCCTGACAGAATAACCTCCATAATGCGCAAGGCACACTCAGATGGCTCCCGGCCATGGAGGCAATAATCATTCCAGGGAAAATCAAAGAAGTACTGCCTCAGGGCCTCCCAATCTGCAACTTCAAAGTGCCACATTCGACGTTTCTTTGGAGGGGCCGTACCAGAGCAATAGGACAGATCAAGGTAATTAGGTTGTGATCGGAGGAGCCCAACGGAGAGGAAAGATTAACAGTGAAAGCAGAAGGATTAGTTATAGAAAGAGGTCAAGTATGTTGGAAGTTTCTCCAAGGCAGTCAGGGATACGGGTAGGGTACTGTACAAGCTGCTCTTGGTCATTAAGGATAGAAAAGATGTAGGCTTGTTCACCAGGTGGATCAGTGAAAGGAGAGGAGAGCCAAAGGTGGTGGTGAACATTGAAATCTCCTAGAATGGAGATTTCAGAGAAAGGTGAAATGGATAGAATGTGTTCCATCATAGAAGTAAGATAGTCGAAGAATTTTTCAGTCACTAGAATTAGGAGATAAATAAACAGCACATATATATTGAGCCATAGAATGACAAGAAAACCGAAGCCAGAGAGTAGAAAATTTAGAAGAATCAAGTTCAAGAACACGAGAGCAAGATAAATCGTTGCGTACATATACACAACAGCCACCTTTGGCTTTGAAATGAGTACAGAGAAAGTAGGAGGAATCAGAAAAGGGTTTGCTGTCAGTTGCCTCAGACAACTGAGTCTCAGACAGGAAAAGAAGGTGAGATTTGGAGGAGAGATGATGTTTGACAGAGAGAAAGTTAGAGGAAAGGCCGCGAATGTTGCAGAAATGAAGAAGTGAGTCAGACAATGGTTCCAGGCATCTCTCAGAGTCGTCACCGGTAGACTGGGAATGGTGGGAGAATTTATGCCCCCCCCCCCACTGGCGACTCCGAGGCCAGATCTGATTGCGCCGTTTTTCTTTTTAATTTTGAAAGGAAAGTGTAGTGTGTACTGTGCATGTAGTTTGGTGTTGACAGTTAGAGAAACTTGTACTGGATAGCATGCTGGCCTACTCTCTGTGTTATTGAGACACTGAGAAAGTTCAGCAAAGGGGGATGGTCAGGAACTAGTCCCAAGAGCTGCTGAAACGGGAGCTCCAGCTCTCCCTATCATTAGCTTTCTATCCACCTTGAGAGTACTGCCCTGCTCGACTGGTGCTACAGTCTACTCCTCTTGCTACAGTCTACTCCTCTGATGCAGGAAAGCGAAAATCCGGGTCAAGTTTAGGTGAAATATACCTGTTTTCAGTTCCTGCCTGTTTATATTATTTATGCACACTCACGTCTTACTTGAACCAATTCATTCCAGAACATTTTTTCTTTTTTTTTACTTCACCCAGCTTTCTTTCTCTTTACCTACCTAACCTTGCACATTTAGCCACTCCCCTTTTGGCCATGTAAACTCTCTCTCTCTCTCTCTCTCTCTCTCTCTCTCTCTCTCGTAAACTTCTTCATATACTTTTCTCTTTCCATATGCTGTTTGTTTCACACATGCTTCACACTTCTGTCATTTGAGTGTCGATGTTTGGCATCGCTACATAATGGTCAGCTAAGCCACTTCATTTTTTTTTTCAGGCTTAATAAAGTCTGTGAAACCTCTCCCTCTGCGATTTGTTTTGTCTGTTACACCAAAAAATTCTCTTGTACTCCAGGTATACAATTTAGGTCAATATCATATAGATATCAGCAACATATTGGATGTAAGAAAACAGTAAGTTATAATACGGAAACTGATCCGTAGTCTGTTATATGACTTGTAATCAACCAGCATCTTTTATTTTTCTTTCTCCATCCCTTTTCCTTACTCATCTACACATGCTCAAGCCTTGAGTAGCACAACGACATCTTTTTAAAGTCATGGTAATGACAGAAGGTACTGCTAACATAAGCCCATCACCCACCTAAGCTCTGCCCACTATCCTACATCGACCAATGGGATGTGCCAGTACCAGTGACGTCACTTCTACTGGCACCGTCCACTATATCAACCGTCAGTGAGAGGCGTCACCAGCCACCATATCTCAGCAACTTCCTACCGGCACACACACACACACACACACACACACACACACACACACACAGGTGGGGGGGAGGGAACAGAAAATTTTAGAGCATTGCGTATTCACCTTAACGAAGATACTTTGTTATGACGGGTTAGAAACACGACCCCATAATAATTTCGCTTCGATCACTTTTCGTAAAATCATTTAACTTACTGCCAGACGACAGAATGAAATTAGTGGGGTTCATGTTTTTTTGCCGGAACAGGATTTATTTTCTTTCTTCTTTCTTTTTCTCCAAAATCTGTTCTCCACTGAGCCCGATCAATGAATTAGCATGTTCATTCCCTCCTGGCACTACCACAAATCTTCCCTTTTTCTTCTAGTACGATGCAACGCCTCGTTGGTACCGTGGTGGAAGTCTCGAGTCGGAAATAGCTGTGCCCTGCGTCTTAAATTCAAGAAGTGGCCAGCAGGGCCTAGGGTAGAGTGGCCTAGAGACATAAGCTCTCCCCTACGGTTTATATTACTCCAACTACGGTAATATGGGTTTAACCGATACCATTTTTATACTGCATATACATACCTAAGGTGGATCGCTGCTTCTTCGTTCAACATATACAGTTTATACACCTGCCCATCCAATCTCTTTAGGTGCACGTGAGTCATAGCAGGAATCTGCGTTATATCATATATCTTCTCTAGCTCTCTGTACCACATTTATACCACACTACCTCTGATCAACCTCTATACCGGCAGTAGTGACTTATATTTGCGCTTTTTATTATTATTATTATTTTAGTTCCTTTCGCCATAATGAATTCCTTCGCTGTGATGATATGTTTTTCCAAATGCATGACAATTATAATCTCCAAAGAAAGTATGTTTCGAACTGGAGATATTAAGCAACCACCATTCTCCATTTCTCTACGAGGAGGCAGGGGGGTTTATAGACTTAGGGTTTATCATTAACTATATATCGTCTGACGGTGGCGAGAACGGTGGCAAGAACAAGATACACATGTCTTCGTAGCAGTTAATAGGATAAGTAGTTCAGATTTATCTTTATGACACTCTTCAGCACGTCCACTGAAGTGTTTTCAGTAATGGCGTGTTTCTCCATTTCACGAAAAATTTGTCTGTCTTTACTGCGTGTCATTATTCAAGGCTCATTACTGCAATTACTGAATATGCGATTTCTTTATTTCCTTTCAGATCCTTGTCTTAACAGGCAACGAATATCTTTAATGCGGCCAACGTGATAGCATTGTTTATACTTGGTTCCTGCTGGCACCTAATAATTGTACTTGATTTGGAGAGAACATTTCTAATGGAGGCGTTATATATAGTCTGCATTAACCCCTTCCATACAAGAAATCTTCCCTAAGCTGCGTGAAAGTGTGTGAAGGTTGCAAGAAGATAATGTAAGGGGTCACGTGCTTCATGAATGATGTTAACCTTTTCTTCTCGTGCCATGTAAATGTAAGTAATAGAGTTAGGGTAATAATGATGGTGATGGTAATGGTGATTCTACACTTAAAAGGCTTTGGACATTTCATAACATTCTCTCCTTAACTCTTTCAGTCCCGTTACGTATTTTTTTTTTTTTTTACCACTTTCAAACGCTTTTATTCAACTTTGGAAATAAACCTTGTACTAATAATGTAAATGTAGGATACATTTAACCTCTCCTGGGTGAAAAATCTCACCTAAGCTTTGAGTATTGTCTGTGGACAGCAAAATATAATACACAATAAGGAGCATTCATAGAATGTAACAACCGCTTCTTTCAGCCGGTGTAAAGACAAAGCGTTTGAAATTCCCCTGTCGTCTTGGCCTTTGACCAGCTTTCTTGAAAAACTCACTCTTGTCTGAGCCTCAGTCCTTCCATCACCTTTAGGTCAAATCGGATCAAGACAGTTCAGGTTGACCTTGCCATGTGATCTTGACCTTTGACCCAGCCCTGTAATCTCAGCCTATGACTGATTATTCTCAAAATGGAATCCCTTAAATCTAAAGTTCACCTTGCCATACGACCTCGTCCTTTAACTTATCGTTCTATAAAATAATGGGCCAGTCCCTTGGCTGACCTTCAACATTTCCACCAAGGTTGGTCCTAATTAAATGAAAATGGTTTGTTAATTACTTCACGCACAGACCTACAAGGCTCAAAATTTAATGTTGTCCTTCGACCTTGACCTTTGATTGGTTGTTCTCAAAATGGAATCCCCTTGTTCTTGTGGTACTCTCAACCCTTCCACCAAGTTTGATCTAAGCTGGATAAAAACTGCTTAAGCTGACCTTGCTGGGTCCAACACTGACCTAGCCCTGTAACCCTTACCTTGCATATATTGTTCTAAAAAACAACAGGTCAACCATCAACCATTGCACCAGGTTTGTTCTGCATCGACTGATAACAGGTTTAGGCACTTTTCACACACACACACACACACACACACACACACACACACACACACACACACACACACACACAAACACAAGGGCGGACCTTTGACCTGGTCCCGTGACCCTGACGCTTCGCCGATTGTTTTCGATCTCGAATGCCCTTGATCTGGCCTTAAACTTATCCCTTCCACCAAGTTTTGTATAAACTTGATATAACTGCTTAAGCTGACCTTGCTGGATCTGACCTTTGACTTATTGTTCTATAAAACAATTGGTCAACTCCTTGGTTGAACCTCAACTCATCCATCAAATGTTGGTTAGAATCGGCCAAAAATCGTTGGAATTATTTTGTTCACAGACAGACTGACCGACATTCATTTATACAAGTTGAACAAAATATTACCCAGCTCGCGCTTTCACCGGGCAGGCGGGTGTGGAAATTCCTAACAGGAATGAAGGGTTCTTAAAGCTGATCACAGAAGTCCACCATAACCAAAAGGTTAATGCTCTCTAGTATATTATTTACAGTACAGGTATGTCTTTTAATTATAGATACAGTTTGTATATGTAATTTATGAAATCTGATCTAAGACATCATCTTCACGTTTTGCCACGTATAGCAGAATTTGTTCACTCCATGTAAAACAGTTCAAACTTGACATGTAAGATTATGGCCTTCATCAACACTTTTACTACTATACGTCCTTCCCAAGTCAAAAGAAATCGCCCAGTGTTAGTATGAAAAAAAAGAAAAAAGTACAAAAGTACTAGATGCGGAAGCTTCAGAGCTCCTTGGTTTATGCCCTTTGTGTGATGTGGTGTGGAAGTGTGATTTTGTGTGGTGTTCGTGTGGTGTGGTGTGGTGTGGTGAGGTGTGGTGTGATGTTGTATGGTATGGTTTGGGCTCGCTGTAGTCGCTGGAGTCTACGGCAGTGAAGCAACACGCGTTCGAATGTTATTAGTTAGTGACAGACAGACAGAGCAGCTCCTAGAGATGTTTCTGCCTCTAAAAAGGCGTCACCGGGTGAGATGGTCAAGGTATAACAAGCAAAATACAATGCTGCGAAGAGAACGTTACGAAATGTTTAAAGCCAACAAGAATATGGCATCAGAATGAATAATCTCAATGTCCCTAGTGTCTTCAGTCACATACTGGCTATCATCACTTTTGTTATGCTGCTTCAGTTATCTTATTTCATCCACCACCTCCTTCAGTATCGGGCTATTTATTCTACTTAACTCACTCACTACTGTAATGTTATATTCAACTTCGTGATGTTGCCTAGAATTAAATGGGTTATTGAAGGCTACATCGAACATTTTTAGTTCGACAATTCATCCCTTATGTGAATATATTTGTCTAGTAGTTTTAAGAGCAAATTTGAAGACGTCACCAGGTTGAAAGGGTTGTTATTTACCTTGGCATCACCACTGCCCTCTCCATTTGAGTACTTAAACCATAACCTCCAAGAGGACCACAATCATCCACGACAACTTTAGATATATTGTGGGGAAATAATCGGTCCTAAATGGAGGCCGTCACTTACGTGGACGATGTTAATTTCATATCCAATTATGATGTGAATTATGCAACATAACTGTATTGTTCCAGGAAGGAGATATGTAATTCAGTACCTTAGATGTGACAGTGAAATTATCGTTGACAAATGGGGTTCATATCTGATTTATATGATTTAATTCGGCATCCAGTTATGATATGAACCGACGAGACAGGGAAAAGAGCACAAAACTTTCATATTGGATGAGAAAATAATAGTTTCTATGCCAATAATTGTAGAGTGGGATGTGAGGAGCATTTATTACCCTGACGATTTTATTTCCACATCCAGTTTAATATTAATTGAAGTAGGAGGAAACAGTGAATCTCTACATCACTTTAGTTGTAGTGAGAAAATAATAAGTCACCTACCGTATGGGTAATATTACGTATGTGGAGGGGAGTGGAAGGAATCACTTAATCAGTTTTAATTTCACATCAAATTATATTATGACTGTACGAAGCAGGGAAGATAGTAGCAACTCCCCACCTTCGGCATACGTTGTGGAAATAATTGTTGTTAACACGGGATTATATCTTACTGGTTAATTGTAACTCCACATCAGAATATAATATGAATCATTATTTGACAACACAGGAAGATCAATCTCTCACTTTATTGGGGATAATCTCTTTCCACAACAGCTTCAATTCCACATTCAGTTATAATCTTTTTATATGAGGTAATTATGTTATTGGAGAAAAGAAGGAGGAGAACGAAGGAATGAAAGAATAGTGAAGAATTAGCACAAAGCCATGATAAGGCTATATGGCACTGTAAGAGTAGATGGAAAACAAGTGGTGCCAGGCACAACAAACCTCCCCAGACAGCAGTTATTTTACTGTTGTTAAATATTGGCTCGTTTCTGCCATTTAGTGTCACTGCACAATTAACCCATTTGGGCCCAGCGTCCTCAATATAGGACGGAACTGGGCTTTTTCAAAAGTTAATAAAGGAGGGAACCCTGGAGTAGGGACCTATGAGCTTCGCGAGTATGAGCTGATAGGCGGAGGGCAGTACACTTAGTACCCTTCCAGCAAAATCCCTCGCACAGGAACCCTGTGAATTAATGGGTTAAAGTCTAAGGTAATGGCACAAATGTTTTCAAGTTACGCCCTCTGAAAATCCGTGATCTTGCGTTTCACCGTTCAAGGTCACTCAAGATCAAAGGTCATGCTGCCAAATGAAAGCCCATATGAGACTTCCTATACCTTGATAATAGTAAATATACTATCAACGAGTTTCGAGTTATAGTCCCTTGAATATCCTTGACCTTGAGTTTGACTTTTCATGGTCACTTACGGTCAAAGGTCAAGGTCCCAATTAAAAACCCGTATGGGATTTCCCATATGTTGATAATAGTAAATATCTCTATCTTCAAATAATTTCGAGTTATTGCCCCCTGAATATCCGTGACCTTGAGTTTGACCTTTCAAGGTCATTCATGGTCAGAGGTCTTCGCGCCAAATGAAAGCCTATATTACGAGTTCCTGTATGTTCTATTAGTAAATATCTCTATCTTCAACCATTTTCAAGTTATAGCCCTCTGAAAATCCGTGACCTTACTTTTGACTTTTCAGGGTCACTAGATTACCTCCAAAATTTAATCGCTTTCTTTGGGGACCAGTGCCCACATATCATGAAAGTTGCATGTAATTTCATTCTGCCATTTTCCTGTAATGTGATAACAAACAAAGAAACAAACAAAGAAACAAAGAAACAACCAGAAACAATACCTCGTAGGACTCAGGCAGCGCGAGGTATTAAAGGCCGGAAATAAAATGGAAATATCTAGTAGAGGCAGGATAAAAGAGCTGAACAGAACAGTAAGGCGAGAAAGACTGGAGACACAAAAACCCAATTTAGTCGCCTCGCCGTGCAGGGACACTGACAATCCACCCTGAAGGTAATATTGAGGCATTTTGGTTATGGGGAATTTTACTAGGGGCTACACCAAGGCAAGTGTTAAGGATACATAAACACAAATGTGCTGGCAAGAAATAGACAGGGCAGTGAATATTGACTTGGAACAATTCACAGTTACCGCATGACTTCAAAGTTGTACAAGTCAATTACATTCACGGCATGTGTAGATCAATTAACTGGATAAATAGTTACAGACTAAAATAGGAGAAATGAATTTAGTGCGGAGCGGGAGTGCTGAGCTGATGTGTTTACGTGTATTGTATATGTAAAGTCGTACCGCTTGGCCAGGTATACCAGGACAGACGGAGAGCAAAGGCAGGTAGTCACCCAGGTGAAGCTGAGAGAGAAAAGGAGAGTGAGGTAGGTCGCCCGCTCGGTATTAAGCCCCTTAATTAGGTAGGCGGAGCAGCGGTACGCCTAGGTCGCGTGAATAGGCAAATTTGATTGGTTTAGGCACCACTGCAGGTGAGGTATAATGGGGTGCAATTGCATGTGGTGTTGGTGTAGTGATTTAGTTGGTATAATGGGGTGCAATTGCATGTGGTGTTGGTGTAGTGATTTAGTTGGTATAATGGACTGCAGTTGCATGTGGTGTTGGTGTAGTGATTTAGTTGGTATAATGGGCTGCAATTGCATGTGGAGATGGTCAAGTGATTTAGATGGGATAATGGGTTGCAATTGCATATGGCCATAATCACTGACATCTGAGAAATGGCTGGTGCTTATTCCTCACACAGTGACACTCAGGGAAGGGCGACTGATCACTCGCTGTAAATGTAGACAAGGTTAAGACCTCATACTTCTGAAGGGGCTTTAAATACCATTTATTTGTAGGTTCTTCTTTTTCTTCTTCTTGTAATTATAAATTATTAATAGTAGTAGTAGTACAGTAGTAGTAGTAGTACAGTAGTAGTAGTAGTAGTAGCAGTAGTAATAGTAGTAGTAGCAGCAGCAGCAGTTGTTGTAATAATAGTGTTAGTAGTAGTAGTAATAGTAGTAGTAGTAGTACAGTAGTAGTAGTAGTCTTTCTAACATTGTGAATACCCCTGTCATTCTCACTGTTTTCAGTTACGGTCATTATACAGTACCAGCATTATCATCATTTCATACACATACATCATCATCATCATCATCATCATCATCATCATCATCATCATCATCAGCTCTACTGTACTAGCTGAATTACCGCTGTCCTCCACCTCCTTCTCCTCCTCATCATCATCACCTGCTTCTTCACAGCCACCGTCAGTCTCAGTTAATCTTTCCAAGAACAAGGTGTTTCTCACAGCTTCCCTCCCGGATGCATCCTCTCCATTTACTCTCAGGCTCCTCATCCTCGAGTTCTGTCGCTTCTGCTAAAATACAAAGAGTGTTCTATTTCTTTTACCACCCCTTAGATGGGAATTCTCTCCAAAGTTCAATACAATCACGTGGAGAAAGCAAGAATACAACGACAAGCAGCAGTCACTGAGTGCAACACCTGCTCTCACCAACCAGCTTCCCGATCCAATATTTTACTTTGTCCTGTAACTCAGACTTTCAACAGATTACTCTCAAAATCTAATCATTTTATTCTTGCCTAACCTTCAACTGCTCCACTAACTTTGGTTCAAATCAGATCAGTATTTTCTGAGTCGACTTTTCCCAGTAACCTTGACCTTGAGCCATTACCGGTGACCTTGGCCTTTAATGGGTCGCTCTCAAATTCGAATCTCTCGATCCTTAATCTTACTTGAACATTTCCACAAAATTCAGTCTACATCGGACAAAATCGTTTGCATCGACCTTGCCATGTGGCCTTGACCTTAACCTGTTGGCACTATAAAGAACAGGTTCGCTCCTTGGGTGATCCTGATCCAGTTCATTATTTGATCTACATCAGATCAAAGCTGCTTTAGTTATTTTGCTAATACTTAGACAAAATACAACGGACAATGAACCAGACCCGTGACCTTGACCTCGGAATGAGTGTTGTCAATTGAATCCCTTCGTTCTTGCCTGACCCTTAACTTTTCCACCAAATTTGGTTCAAATCTAATCAAGACTGTCGCAGTTGAAGTTGCCATGTGACCTTTGTCTCTGAAGTTTCTCAGTCATCTTGACCTTTCACTTGTGGATCTCAAAACCAAATTACTTGATTACTGAATTACTGTTAAACATTTAACAGAGGTTCGTCAGAATCAGACGAAAACTTTAAAAGTTGACATTACAATATGACCTTGACCTCTCTGACCTATAGTTCACAAAAACAATAGCTTTATTCATTGGCTAACCTTCAGTTCTTCCACCAGGTGGGGCTAAAATCGGATCAAAACTGTTTGGGTTATGTTGTTAATAATTAAGCCACGGATCGAGATTTGACCTTGCTCTGTGATCTTCACCTTTGACTGAGTATTCTTGAAATGGAATTGCTCCATTATTGCCTTGCCCTCAACTTTTCCCCAAGTTTGGTCAAAACTGGACAAAAAAAAAAAAAAAATGTTTAAGTTGATTTTGTTAGGTCAACGATTCACTAAGTCCTGTGACCATGACCTTTGACTTAGTGTTCTCAAAACCAGTAGTTTCCATATGGTCAATTCCTCCGCCTTTGCAACAAGTTTGGTTAAAAAGGGGTAAGTACTGTTTGGGTTATTTTGCTAAAACACACACACACACACACACACACACACACACACACACACACACACACACACACACACAGAATGTAAAAAATCAAAAGAAAGAAGAGATTTGTTGTGGAATAGATACAGAAGACACAATAGTGAAAGGGCGTATAATAATTACAAACAGGCAAGAAACGATTATACAAGAATAAGGAGGGAAGCCCAAAAACAGTTTGAGGAGGATATAATAAATAAAAGTAGTGATCAACCAAAGCTGTTTTACAGCTACATCAGAAGCAAAACCAAAGTAAAAGATGTAATACAATCAATTACGGACGAGGGAATCACTTACACACAAGAGAAAGATATTTGTGAAGCACTAAATAAGAATTACCAATTAGTTTTTAAAGAAGAAAAAAATTTTGAGAGGGACTATGTGGAACATGCATGTCCACACATACTACCAGATATACAAATAGCAGAAAAAGTAATACAGGAGGAGTTAAGTAGATTAGACAGAGGAAAAGCAAGTGGTCTTGATGAAATTTCATGTTGGGTACTACGAGAATGTGCAAAGGAGTTAAGTAAACCATTATTTTTAATTTTCAAGAAATCCTTGAGTCAAGGTAAACTACCTGATATTTGGAAAAAAGCAAATATTGTCCCCTTATTCAAGAAAGGAAATAAACAAAATCCACTCAACTACCGACCAGTATCACTGACCAGTGTTGTAAGCAAGGTATTAGAAAAGCTTATAAGAAAAGCTTGGGTAAATCATCTAGAAGAACACAGTATGATAACAGAAAGACAGTTTGGTTTCAGAAAAGGAAAATCATGTGTTACTAATCTGTTGAGCTACTATGACAGAGTAACAAACACAGTACAGGAAAGGGAAGGATGGGTGGACAGTATCTATTTAGATTTCAAGAAAGCTTTTGACACAGTACCACACCAAAGACTTTTATGGAAACTGTACCATCAAGGAGGAATTCGAGGCAAACTGTTTTGTTGGATGCAAGACTTTCTCATAAAATGAGAAATGAGAACAGTACTAAGAGGAAACTACTCATCATGGAAAGAAGTGACTAGTGGAGTACCACAGGGTTCAGTGCTGGCACCAATCATGTTTTTAGTGTATATAAATGATATAAACAGTAACACTGGAAATGAGAGCTATCTGAATATGTTTGCAGATGATGCAAAAATACAAAGGAGAATTACTAACACAGACTCTTGTAAAGAGCTACAAGAAGAATTAAATAAACTTCATGAATGGAGTAGTACATGGCAAATGGAATTCAATGTGGACAAGTGTCATGTAATCAAGTTTGGTAAAAGTGGAAAAAGACCTGATTGGGATTATAAGTTAGGAAATAAAACCCTATACACATCAGAAAGAGAGAAAGACCTAGGTGTGATTATCAATAACAGACTATCTCCGGCTGACCACATCAGCGAGAAGGTACGGAACATGTATACACTGCTTGCAAATATGAGAATAGCATTCACATACATAAATGAAGACATGCTAAGAAGGATAATAACATCATTCATTAGACCAACCCTGGAATATGCATCAGTAGTCTGGAGTCCTCATCTCAAAAAGCACATAGACAAGATTGAAAAAGTTCAAAGGGCCACTACAAGATGGATACCAAGCTTAAGGGACCTAAGCTACGAAGAAAGACTAAATAAACTGAATCTACCAACACTACAGGAGAGAAGGAAAAGAGGTGACATGATAATGCTATATAAGTGCATATCAGGGAAGGAGAAAATAGACATAAATGATTACTTAACATATGGAGAAGCATCAGCAAGAGGACACTGCAAAAAAACTGCATAAGAAGAGAGGTGATAAAGACGTAAGGAAATTCAGTTTCCCAAACAGAGCAATTGATCAATGGAATGCACTACCGAATGAAACAGTGTGAACCAAAACAATTCACAAATTTAAGGATATGTACGATAAATATGGTTTAAGACACGGGACAGTACGAACTTGACTCATTCCTGTAAAGATACAATTAGGTAAGAACACACACACACACACACACACACACACACACACACACACACACACACACACACACACACACACACACACAAATTTAAGGATATGTATGATAAAAATGGTTTAATGCACGGGACAGTACGAGCTTGACTCATTCCTGTAAAGATACAATTAGGTAAGAACAATTAAGTAAGAACACCTACAACGAACACTCGCTTTCTCTACGCAAGTTCGAGCGTAAAACAAGATGTGGTCTCTCGTGTTCTAAACTACAAAACCCCATAATGTGCTCCGATACTCTTTCCTGTCGCGATATCGAGAGATTCCTCTGATGTGAATAAAATCGTGTGGAGGAAGCAACAGCAACATAATTATTGCGTTCTTGGGCTGAATCACCAACCACCCTATACACATCTCACCCTCATGCCTCTACTTTCCTCCCGCTTGTTCATGAATCAGTTACAACCGACAACACTTGCCTCTGATATCACTCCTTACTTCCCACGCCCTCGAACCTGTCATCTCAGGCTATTACCTTTCTTCTTTGGTTCAGATATGCACAACACCGAAGGGAAGGTAATTCAATATTTTTTTTTCCTTGTGGATGTTTATAAATCCTCACAAAACAGCCACTGTTCAATAACACGACTTTTGAAATGTCGCTACTTGTGTTTTCAGAAGGTCATACAGTGTAGGAGCAACTTACCGAACCGAGGGATTTAGATGGAGACTCCAGTAGCACTATCATTACAAGAAATCCTACCTAAGTTGAATATAATCGTACTTGTATGATAACACTCATGGTAAAATGAAAATGTCATCCACCCATCACCCTTACTACAATAGCAATGTTAACTCTACAGTATATATTCTCTATCCTTCCCCTGTATATAAAACGACTTAGGGCAGGTGATACGATTGTCTTTTTACGCAGGCAGTTCATAAATCCACACACGTCAGGCGTCCATTAATCAAATGACCGTCATTATGTCATGGGGCAGGAAGCGTGTGACAATCAACTAATGGAAAGATTTACAGGCTCTCTTCTTAATCACACCGTCTAGTCAGTGTTCAGGAAAAAATATTTGTTTTTCTTTCTGAGGTGGGCAAGCACTTTGAAATACTGAAGGAAGTTATTTTTCCAGCTATGTCGGTGTTGCTTGAAAGACCACCCTCGTCGTAAATGTAGTTTTTCTTTTTTCTTCTTTTCCTTATTATTGTTCTCTGTCAAATATTGATTTCATTCGTTTTCTTTGTTCTGTTTACTAAATTTTTTTTTTCCCACTCAATTTCATTTCATCGAGTTGAAATAAGAGATCTATGCTTCAAATCCGAGAGAAGACAGAAAAAAAAAATGAAAAGCCGTCATCAGGACAGAGTAATCCCTGGTTTAAGTGATTTGCATTACGGTAGCCAACCCCTGGGCTCTCCTGTGCCTCCAATAACGGATGGCTTACCGTTTTTACAGCGTTTTTCTTTATCCTTCTCTTTTTATTCTTTATTTTTCTTTTATCTGTTTTCTGCTGCCTTCGGTTGTTCAATCTTTCTTTTTTTAAATATATTTTTTATTGATATATCTTGGCTTTCCTATATTTCTTTTGTAATTTTTATAAGAGAGAGGGCTGTTAAACGAAGTGTATATGGATCTTGCACTGTAGTGAGATGCTTGTTCTTTTTGGCTACTAATTGATCAATAACAAACATAAATGAGTGATAAGAGAAGAAGAGGAACAAGGAATTAAAAAAAAAATAAATGTATCCAGGACGATGATGCAATTTTTATTACATTCCTTCCATCCTAAGACGATGTTATTCAGTTCAGGAGATACTTTTCGAATCTGAGGGGCAACAAACAGCCTTCGGTAATACTCTCTATTAAGGGCCTCTCTTTAGCCCGATACAATCGTCTGGTACTAGCCAGAATATAGCATTCCGGTAGCATCTCTCGTATGCCAGCTAGAGCAGTGATAGTCAACCCGAGCCATTTCCCCAAAACAAGGCGATAATGCCCCAGAGTGTTGGGAAAACTATGAGGAATTTGATGTAGTTGTTTTTCACGACAGTTTGTGGCCCAACTCGCGCCTCAAGGGTTTGAGATGTGGCGCATTAGTGGACCGCATCGGTGTACTCGTATTAGACCTGTCACCGGCGCTGGTTGCAGAAGTATACAGTGCTACCCTCTTTCTGCTTTCACGTTCCCTCAGTCAAGTTGGATCCCGATTTAACCACATAAAATCGTTCGCATACTGGTGAGTAGTAACATCTTGTATTAGCTCGTAGTTTGTCTTAAAGGCTGTTCGACTACTGTACTAATGTACACAGGATTGTTTTAAGGTTAGGTTTGTTATTATCATTCATCCATATGATTATATTCTACTATCTACTGTCTTACACTTACTTTATTTCTTATTCACTGTATTACTTTAGTGTTGTTGTGGTTTTGCCACAGTAACTGGGCATTGCCTGTTTGTGATTTTGTTAAAAAATAAATACACAGTGATAGGTGAATGAAAGGAAACATGGGCATGTAGATCAGACAATTCCTCATCTAGTTTCGTTGTTGCTTCTTTTCCCTTAAGAAACAACAATGAAAATAATCAGGAAATTAACTCTGATCTTCATATCCGTCTCGTGTTTCCTTCCATCCACACCGGCATGTCGCGATGTCTTGAAATATGAGTTAATGTGTGTGTGTGTGTGTGGCATGTAGAGGACGAGAAGTGTCAGACTGGGTGCATTATATAATTATTTCAGGGTCACTCATAATGGCTAGCCCCTTCGCAGGATATTTTTTCCAAGATAGACGGTACTAAAGCTATTTATTATTATTATTATTATTATTATTATTATTATTATTATTATTTATATGCAAGAATACACAGAGATTGCTGAGTATAGTAAGGCAGATTTGTAATTAAAAAAAAAATAATGGAGACTGCTTTTTTCCCCTGCAGATGGTTCTACTCAAGTACTGCAATAAACCCGGTGTTACTGATGAACTACGACCTGAGGAGCTGGGTAAAAGGCAAACAACAAGTGATGAAAATAGACAGGAAGATCACACAATTGGATCACTTTTACCAATCCCGAAAAATGGCAGTGAAACGAGTTTCGAGCAGAAAAGGCAATATCCATCAAGTACGTCCATTCAGTTCAAATCAAAGTGAAAGAAGTGGAATAATGACGAAGTGAAGTAAGGATTTTATATGCCAAATGAAGAGGATCAGATTCTTATCCAGGCGCTCAGTGTTTTCTCTTCTACGAAGTAGGCTATAAACATTCAAATCTGGTACCTTCCAAGCTGCTGTCTCATCGGAAAATGCAACACAATGAGCATAAGTATATTTCAAAGGAGTTCTTTGAACCAGCTCAAGCTGAGCTCAAAAAGCAACAACGCTCCTTCGATAGCGTTGTGGTCCATCGAGAAAACTGGGAGAAGCCCCTTCTAATGAATTCAGCGGAAATAACAAAGGGGGTTACGATATCTAAGAAACCTTTCACTTTCGCTGAGAAAGCCATTCTTCCATGCTTAGAAATAGCTGCCCAGCATCTTCATGGATGCAAGAAACCACTTGATAAGATTCTGACTCCTCAGTGAAACGTCGATCTCTGGCAGTCACTGAAGATTTGAAGGATCAGCTTTTTTCAAGACTCAGGGCAGCACCCTGGTTTGGTCTGCAGTTCGATGAAACCACTGATGTTACAAATGTTGCTCAGCACTTAGCCTACTGCCGCTTTCCTGACAGTCAAAGAAAATAGCAGAACATTTTGTATTCTGTTTACCACTAGGTGTGCAGACAACAGCAGAGGAAATATCCACCAAAATAAAGTAGTTATGGTAAATAATAATCTGAGCTGGAACAAACGTGCTTTTGCAACCACGGATGGGGCTGCAGCAATGGTTGGAGGAAAGGTGTTGTCAAGAATACTAAGGATGTTGCTCCCAGCTGCTATTCCATTCACTGTATAATACATGGGGAGGCACTGGCTATTGATGAAACCATCATTTTTTCTTCATGCAAAAAAGAAGGAACCAAAGGCCAGGAGCCCGCAAACCATTCCCTCCAAGAAAAAACAAAACCAAACAAAAGAGAGCCAAATTCAAGATCCGTTCATTTCGAGATGCCTGGACACACTGCGTTTGAAAGACTGGAGATCATAGGAAGTAGGAAATACAGACAGAGGGAGACAGTTCCAGTGCTGACCTGTTGCATAGATGAAGGACTGCGAGTAACGGTTAACTCTTGCGTTAGATAGCTGGACAGAAAAGGGATAAGAGTTTGTTGCTAGACGGGTGCTACGCAGCCGTCAGAGCGGTAGAGGGATACAAACAGACAGTTCAGAGAAGCAGCGACCATTGAAGTAGCGACAGAAAAGAGATAAAGAGGCAACAGTGCGGCAAAGAGACAGAGGTTGAAGGGAGCAAATAGGAGGAGGAGAATTGATGAGATGAAAAGCCTTTGACTCCACCCTATTAAGAAGAGCTATATGTGGGGAGCCACCCCACACATGAGAGTTGTACTCTAAACAGAGGAGAATAAAACCCGCTTATAAAGTCAAAACTGTGCAGGGGTAAAGAAAATAATGAGTCGGCTTAGCACACCTAATCTCTTGGAAGCAGATTTTACAAGAGATGCAATATGATATTTCCAAGATAAGTTCCGAGTGAATGAGACCCCAAGCAAGTTCAAGGATGATGCAGGATTGAGCTGGATATTACTGAACATTAGTGGGTACTCCTGTGTAAGATTGTTTCAGGTTGATAGGCGTAAAAACTTAGTTTTTGGTGCATTAAAAACAACAAGAATATTTTTACCCCAGTCAAAGATACGTGCCAAGTCAGACATTAGGTGTGCCATAGCCTCATCCCTTGTTTGTTGAAGTAACTGCTGAGACGGACGTTGCAGGAACCGAATGGAAAGGTGAAGGGTGGAATCATCAGTGAACAGGGGGATAGTACAGCTTAGAAAGTTATTGATGAATAAAAGGAAGAGAGTTGGTGATAGGACAGAGCCCTGAGAAACACCACTGTTGATAGATATAGGAGAAGAACGATGGCCGTCTACATCAGCGGCTATAGAACGACCAGGAAGGAAGCTATAGATGAAGGCACAGATAGAAGGATAGAAACCGTAAGAGGGCAGTTTGGAAATTTAAGATGTATGCCAGACTCGATCTAAAGCCTTTGAGATGTCAAGTGCAATGGCAAAGCTTTCACCAAAGTTCTGAAAGAAGGATGACCAGGAGTCTTAAAGGTAGGTGAGAAGCACAGTTCTTGAGGACAACAAGGGGGACTCCATTAGGCCCATATGCTTTGTTAGTATTGAGGCTAGTGATGGCAGAAAAGATATCAGCTGAAGAAATTTTAATGTCAGCCATGAGGGTGTCTGAGGGGGGAAGTGATGGAGGAACAGCACCGGAATCATCTAAGGTGGAATTGGAGGAGAAAGTCTGAGCGAAGAAATCTGCTGTATCAGTAGAAGAAATAGCTACAGAGCCATCAGAATAGAAAAGAGGAGGGAAGGATGATGAGGTAAAGTTGCTAGAAAGATTTTTGGCAAGGTGCCAGAAGGAGTGTAAAGTATTCGAGTTGGAGAGTTGGGAGCATTTAGTACGGATGAAATTATTTTTAGTGGAGCGAAGAACAGACTTAGCACAATTCCGGGCAGAAACATAAACAAGATGTGATTCAGGGGTGGATTGGCTCTGGTACCTTTTATAGGCCCTCATCTTGTTGCGGACAGCATTAGAACAAGCGTGATTAAACCAAGGCGTTCTTGCATTAGTCAAAGGATATGGGATGGGAATGTATGCTTCCATGCCTGAGAGAATAACCTCCGTATTGCACAAGGCACACTCAGATGGCTCCTGGCCATGGGAGCAATAATCATACCAGGGAAAATCAAAGAAGTACTGCCTGAGGGCTTCCCAATCTGTGGTTCCAAAGTGCCATAGACGACGTTTCTTTGGAGGTCCACAGGCCACACCGGAGCGATAGGACAGGTTAAGGTAACAAGGTTGTGATTGGAGCAGTCCAACAGAGAGGAAAGATTAACAGTGTAAGCAGAAAGATTAGTTGTAAGGAAGAGATCAAGTATGTTGGAACTCTCTCCAAGGTGGTTAGGGATACGGGTAGGGTGCTGTACAAGCTGCTCTTGGTCATTAAGGATAGAAAAGATGTAGGCTTGTTCACCAGGTGGATCGGTGAAAGGAGAGGAGAGCCAAAGATGGTGGTGAACATTGAAATCTCCTAGAATGGAAATTTCAGAGAAAGGAGATATGGATAGAATGTGTTTCATCGTAGAAGTAAGATTGTCGAAGAATTTTTCATAGTCAGTGATGTAGTTGATGGTGAAAAATATCCTTGCATGAGCAAAAAAGAGTCGCATGTTTGAACAGCTTTTCAAGGAAATGGATGCAAAATTTTCTGAGCTTCTACTGCATGCAGATATTCGTTGACTGTCTTGTGGCAAAGTGTTGAACAGATTTCTAACACTGAGAGAAGAAATGTGGGTATTTCTGACACAAGAAGAAGTCGAAAAGGCTGACAAGCTCAAGGACAACTACGGTACTGGATTGCCAGATTATCATACATGGCTTCTGTCTTAGCTGAATCAATTAAACCTGTCACTTCAAGGCAATGTTGGGGATATTTTGATGTGATTGGCAAGATTGAGACTTTTAAGCTGAAAATTTGGTTGTTGAAAAGCAAAGTTGAAACTAAGGGCTTCGGTAGTTTCTGCTCCCTTGATCAGTTCTTGAAAGAGTGTAAATGGGAAGTACCATCTCCTTCACTGGAGGAAAATATTAAGGATTTTGTTATTTTTTATCTGGACAGTCTGGAAAAGTAGTTTGGTATCTATTTCACTGATCAAGAGGCAAGAGCACTCGAAGAATGTATGTGGATTGCGAACCCACTTGTCTCAGGTAATACCAGATCAGCCAGTCTGGAATCATTGGTAACTACTTTGCTAGAACTGTTCATTGATTTTGCACAGAAGTCATTGTCCATGAATTCTCTTACTATGGACATTTCAGGTGCTCACTTTTTGGAATTCCAGACAACTAAGAACTTTCATGGTTAAGTGTAGGTTAACTTAGGATAGGTTGGGTTTCTGGTAGTACTTTTAGCCGGGAAGTACACTGAGAACAGTTACAATAGAATCATGTGGTTATTTTGTGAGATAAGACCCGAAGGTCACCCTTGGCTCAACAGCTGGCATAAGAGCCGAATAGCAACAGATATCTTGAATATGCCTCCCAGAAGGGTGTATGAACTTAGAAAAGGCTGAAGGACACTGCACTAAACACAACCCGCCTGTCAAATCAACATCCTTCACCAACCTACTCACCCAGCCGGCCACCAACGTACCAATCAGCTTACCATGCTTAGTGCCTGATGACTCGTATTTTTACACACACACACACACACACACACACACACACACACACACACACAGGAGGGTGTCACATCTGCTTAACAGCAGATTATAGTACTCTTTACATGGAAGTTGCCAGGCTGATAAAGGGTTAGATATGATATTTATTCCAGCTACTGACATGACTTTACCCGGTACGGGCAAATATCTAACTCAGTAGAGTTAAAAAGGGATTCTCCTTTGGCTGACAACAGACGAGTTCATCCATCACGCGAGAACGTCTCGTCTGACGGTGAAATTTTAGTTTTATTCTGGGTATTGCCACCTGACTGCATGTCATACTTGAGTAATTTCTGGTAAATGCCCAATGCTCTAAAGTATATTTTTCCCCTCTGGTTAACTCCTGCCGAGTTTGGCTAACACCAGATTATTTAGCTCATTAAGTGGATATCCTTCCGTGGAAAGTGAGCCAAATTTCTTAAGCACTGTTCTCTGCTAAATTAACAGCATATTTCATCTTTTTTTTTTTTTATTACACCGAATATAGCCTTTCTTAAAAAAAAAAAAAAAAAAAAAAAAAAAAAGCCCCTGCAACATAAAGAAAGGCAAGATCTCGTTGTTGATGGAAGGAACATTCATATTATTATCGACATATGCATTTTCTAAGAAGCATTGAGGAAATCTTGGTCTTTTAACCCCTGCTCTCCCCTCCGGCCGTCTGCCTCCACCCCGCCAACCCACCCCATTTCTCCAAACACACAGGCACCCACCAGTACTCTCCCTCTCGCTCCTGGTAACAAATAATTGCTTCGAATCGAATCTGTTCACTCTTTGTGTTCGCGGACTCTTGTCTAGAGGAAGTCTAGGAATGGAACCTTTATACACTTTTGTATCTGGTGCCTGACTTTGTAATATAAGAGAAACAACAAATGTGATATACCAATGTTATCAAACCTTCACAACAGATATGATTAGTACCACTGTATCCATCGGCACAAGCCTTAGTAGATGGGATATTATCGACAGAAATCTATACTAAGCAACTGGTGTGCTCGTGAATGCGACGCTGCCTCATACACGAGTTGGCTGGAGGAGGGTGGAGCGCTACTCCTGTCGCAAGTCGCAAAAACAACTTAAGTTTCTTAAAACAGTCAGACGATCTGACTCAGCTTAAGAGAGGATTTTCGAATGAAAGGACTTAGATACTGTATACGCGTAGTTTATAACTATGCCCCCTCATTATTCGAAATCTTTCTGTATTGAATATCATCTACTGATGCCTTGATTAATGTAAAAAAAGTTATTGTAGTGAAAGACTTAGAAAAATTGGGGGAACTGATAAGAAATAACCAAGTTCAAGTTATAGATCACATACAAGATTCATAACCCTTTCAATCTGAGAACATCTTTTAAGAAGCCGCTCAAGAAGTGACTCTGGTAATCTGTCTCTCACTAACGATTTTCGGACTGCAGATGCTTCACTCCCGAAAGTTTTATTGACATTAGCAAAGTCACATCACACAAAGCCACACACCACACAGCATACCGTACCATACCACACCACACCATACAGCATACTATACCATACCACACCACATCATACAGCATACTATACCATACCCCTCTCACACCACAATACGCATAATCACCCTCGCACATCATACTACGCCATACAAGGACATTAAACGATGTCCACTAAAGCCCCCGCATCTAGGACATTTCTACCTGTTTAATTTTGTTCTAACAACACTTCATTTATTCAACTGTGCAATACTTCTTCATAGTTATGGGATCAACAATGGTTATACCCAGCACCTCCAGTTCAAAAAGCCTCGCCAGAGCTGAATGTATTCGTCAAGTACTACGGTGAATTAACCCGTCACGTCCCGAGCTATTTCGCACCTCTGACAGCCCCCAATCCCGAGCTATTTTGGATTTTTTTTTTTTTTGGCTAAAACCTCCGTTTTTGGTGAGAAACATCGAAAACTCATTGAGAAATCGCTCAGCTCAGGTTTAACCCGTCACATTCCGAGCTATTTCGCACCTCTGACACCCCTCAATCCCAAGGTATTTTTGAAAAAAAAATTTTTGCCTAAAACCTCCCCTATTGATGAGAAACATCAAAAATTCATAGAGAAATCGCTCACCTGACGTTTAAAATACTCGATCCAGGTACCAGTACCTCCTTACCTGATTGGGCACCAAAGAAAATGAGTTCTATGGGAGGGTAACTATTTCACACCACTCATAAACGGTATTTATTTACTTACTTGGTACGAATTTATATGTAGTACAAGAGTATATTAGTTTTCAAACAGTAATATAGGCATTATAAGCATTGTTTCACTCACTAACTCATCAACATCTTCTTTTGCCACATTACCTGATCATTATTTCTGACTGTTTCTTCCTCTAATGCTATGTAAACTTTGTTCTCCACATTGTTATCGATTGGGAAATCATTCTGGCCCTGAATGTCTTTACTGGCCAGGTCACTGGTAACAGGTGAATTGCCGAGACAATGACGTGAGGGGGGGAGGGGGGAGGTCATGCGGTGTAAGGCATTGTCCCTGCTTGGCATCTTATAGAGGAATAGAGGAAGGTGTCCCGTGTATACGTACGAAAAATCACGCGCAAAAATTGAAAATTGTGCAAATTAGGGACCTTGCAATTACACAACGTACCACTACATCGTCGGGACTGGCAAATGCAAAATGTTGCAACGTACCCATATGTCGACGGGACGGGGCGGGTTAAAATTCTCGATACAGGTAGTAGTACCTCCTTACCTTACTGGGTTTTCTATCAGGCTAGCTCCAAAGAAAATGAGTTTTATGGGAGGGTACCTATTCCACATCATTCATAAACGGTATTTATTTATTTATATGGTACGAATTTATTTGTAGTACGAGAGTTTATTGGTTTTCAAACAGTAACATAGGCACTATAAGCATTGTTTCATTCACTAACTCATCAACATACCTGACCTTTTTTGGCGACATTACCTGATCATCATTTCTGACTGTTTCTTCCTCTAATGCTATGTAAACTTTGTCCTCCACATTGTCATCGATTGGGGAATCACTCTGGCCCTGAATGTCTTTATTGGCCAGGTCACTGGTAACAGGTGAATTGCTGAGTCAATGGTGTGTGTGGGGGGGGGAGACATGTAAGGCATTGTCCCTGCCTGGCATCTTGTAGAGGAATAGAGGAAGGTGTCCCGTGTATACGTACCAAAAATCATGCGCGTAAATTGAAAATTGTGCAAATTATGAACCTTGCAATTGCGCAACGTATCACTACGTCGACGGGACTAGCTGTGACAAAACATTGCAACGTACTCATACATCGATGGGATGCCTCAGGTTAAAAAAAAACTTAATCGCAGTTAAAATCTCACCCGTTTAGTATAAATTTTGTTCCTGAGATACACAAAACTGTCTGGTCATTGTATATTAAGATGTGCTGAAAAATTGCTATGAACGGGTTAATCGTGGTTTTGTAGTTTGCATTTTGAAAAATACTTTTTTTTTTAAACAAATATGCAAAACTAGGTTTTGTAAGCTTTTATGATTTTTATTATTCTTCAAAAATAGAGGATAGACCGAGAGCTGTGGCCTTGCAGCAGCCTCATATGCTTAATTTTGAAATATGCCAATAAAAACTCCCTTGGCCTCGCTTCATGCAGTAGCGTGTAACCTGCAGTCCAGTACAACTGCCTGTAAATATGTCACTAACAGTGGATTATATTATTGGTATATTGAGTTCGTGACTGTAACATTTAGTCACCCACAGTAAAAATAAACATTCATTGAACTTTTGGGAAAATATTTTGATGGTGGTAGGGGGGAAAAGCTCACAAAAATGCAAATTTGTCTTCTCCCTGAGGGGGGTGGGAAAAAAAAAATAAAAGTCAATATTTGAGGCTGATGCCCTCGGTCTCCCCTCCCCGTCGCCCTCTTTCTGAGGTCATGAATTGCTCACTGCTCAGATAAAATTGTAATATGAATTTTTAACTCTCTCTCTCTCTCTCTCTCTCTCTGTATCATTTTGGTGACAGCGTTGACGTGGAAAACACAACAAGCAAAACAGCAAATTGCACTTACTGATTCCCTGCCAATAAATCCCTTCAACTCTCACAAAAAATTTGATGCCTCTGCTCAACATTTTCCCATCACTTTACAAGTACTTGGGTGAAAGCACTGATGTAAAAATTTTTAGGCAATGATCTTCCTTGAAATAAAATGACCAACTTCAGTTATGGATTTCTTATTTATTAATCTCTTCAGTCTAGTACATAATCTGAGGAGGGTACTCAACATTTCTTCTATTTTTTCGAGCCAGCTTTGTGAAAGCATTGATGTAGCAATATTTAACCGTCTCGCTGCTGTTGGCACACTTGCATATTATGTTCCCGGTAACAACAGAAAATTATTGTACAACTGAGAGAAATTCTGACAGATTAGGACTTCAAAACCATTGGTGTCACCTTGCTGCTGGTAGCACACCCAGGAAATCATACAGGCTAGTTGTAAACGATTTTGCTCCGTCAAGAAAAAATACAGCAATCAAAAACTTATGCAACCCTATGTTATCAAATAAGTTCTTCATTATCATCATCATCCACACCCACTTTCTCTATAATACATGAGCTTGGTGGGTTTCAGAAACAGAAATAGGATAGTACAGTATAGCTAATGAACTGTCAAAAGCATGACCCTCTCAAACGGTCACACATTCATTCATTCATTCATTTTTCAAATCTTCAGATATGTTATACATTAAAACGTTATTATTTGTGCATTAAAGATAAAATAAATGGAAGCCTGATAAACAACTATTTACATAAGAAGAAGGCACGGCGATGGTTAGGCAAGAAACGGCTGACTGTAATATTCAGCTACAGGGAACTCGTTTTAAATGTTCGTTGGTGCTGTTCACCTTCAGTACATTAAAGCCTCACTACCGCCAGAGAACGTTACCAGTAACGCTTGCACTGAGGAACAAACAAGTAACTATGGACTGGTAAGTGTGATGGGACGTGGCGTTCCCTCCCCTGCCGCTACAACACACTTTGGTCGACAGTTATTTAACCGTCAAGGAATACTGTGTGGGACAGACGTGGCATGGTAGTTTTTTTTTCTTTTACCAGGAGTATTGTGCGATATGGGAACGAGGATTATTGTATCGTATAGACTGGTGATAATGTGTATTTTGTAGAAATATTCTGCAGTATATATTCTGGGAACCAGGACTTGGATCCATAAGTGCCCATACGATCAAATCCCTATTGCAACTCAGGTTTTGATATACAGGAAGTACAAGGAGGCTGTCAAATATTCCTGTTTTCTATTGTAGCTTCATAAATAAATCATAGGTCTGTCTATCTATCTAGTGCCAGACGCCTCAATCCCGGAAAGGGTGACCACAAACAAATCGCCTCCATGTCGCCCTGTACCCCTTGCTCCCATTTCACATCCCCTTCTCTCATATACCTCTCCACTCCATCCCTCCACCTCATCCTCGGCCTCCCTCTCTCTCTTCCCACCTCCTCCTCAATCTGGTTGCTACTAATGCCTCCCCCATTTGCTACAAGCAGATAATACGCAGAGCAGCCCGCTCCCCTATTCTCCACCGTAGAAATGCTGAGAGGGCTCACAGTGCGTCCATCCAACATTATGACCACTTTCTCCCTCGTTCCCATAGATATCGTCTCAGTGGTCTTATGGTTCGCCAACGTAACATGGTGTATGCCCGCCTCACACTGGGCTACCGACCTGTGTGGCAGGTGGCTGGGGCGGGCAACGCACCTCATTTCTCCTCCTGTAAGCTGTGTGCCTCACACATTGCCAACACCCTTGACCACTATTGCCTGCCATGTCCACTTGTCTGATTTAATACCACACGGAGTCACATTAATGGACACTTATAAACATTTGTTGGAAGATGATAACCTAGATGTTATTCTTATGCGTCATCCACACTTTGGTGGGTGTTAATTTGTTATAGCTAGACAGCGTGTCCTGCGTGGGACGAGTTCCACTGTACTCACCTCACATATGGCCGCATGGCACTGTATTAGGTTTGTCGCCTTTGGGCATAATAAATTCATCAAATCAAATCAATCTCCTCCTCAATCATACACTCTTCTCGTTGGTCTCTCGCTCTCCACCCTCCCCACATGGCCAAACTAGTGTATTTCTCTTAACGCTTTCAATCAGATCCACATCCACACCACAATGCTCCTTCACTTCCTCATTTGTCAGTCTGTCTCTCTAGGCAACTCTCTTAAATAACTCATTTCCACTTCTGTCACTCTTGACTTGTGTCCTTCCAACAAGTTCCAAGTTTCTCTTCCATACGTTCGAGCTTGTATCACAATACTGTCATGGAACGACTTAATTACTTTCATGCTCACTTCCTTGTTCCTCAAAGAACCAGCAACTTCTCATCCCTGTTGTACCCTTTCAAACACTTCATCGTTTAAACTTCCACCTTCACTCATCACACTACCCAAGTACTTAAACGCACTCATATTTTCCATTTCCTCACCATCCAGCCTTACTGCATATTTAGTGACCTCATTTCTCTCAAAGACCTTAACTTTACTCTTCCCAACATTCACCTTTAGATTCCGTTTCTTACACACACTCCCAAACTCATTCACCAAACATTGCAGTTCTCCTTCGTCTTCACTTAACAATGCAGTATCATCTGCAAACAAGTGTACAGGGAATTTCCAAACACTGCCCTCTCTCATTAGGGTCGCTCCAACATCCACTGCCCTTCCTTGTATCTCTTTTATAACCCCATCCATATGCAGATTGAACAACCTTGAGGACATGACACATCCCTGTTTCAGTCCAACATTCAAATAGAAAGATTCACGCTGTTCACTCTCCACATGCACCGCAGCCTTAGCACCCTCATGCATACTCTTCACGGCATTCAACAACTTCCCAATTACTCCATATATTCTTAATACTTTCCACATTCCTTGTCTATCCATCCTGTCATATGCTCTCTCCAAATCCATGAAGGCAACATACAACTTAACTCCCTTCTCTAGAAATTTATCCAATAAAGGCCTAAGAATGAATATCTGATTTACACAACCTCTTCCTTTCCTAAACCCTCCCTGTTCTTCTCCAGCTAATTCTTTATTTCCCAAACTCTGTCAATAAGTATCCTACCATATACTTTTCCTGTTACACTAAGAAGACAAATGCCCCTATGATTACCACACACTTGTTATTCCCCTTCTCTTTTGTATTGCAGAACAATTATACTTGACTTCCAATCCTCTGGGACTCTACCTTCCTCCCAGGCCAATCTGCACATCTTCCATATCCATGTTACTACTATCTCTCCCCCATGCTTCAGCATTTTACCACACACTCGATCAGTTCCTGGGGCGTTCCCCATTTTGACTTTCTTCATTGCTTCCACTACTTCCATCCTACTAATTCCTTCCTCTCTTCTCACCTCCCTCCTCCTCCTCCCAGCCATTCCCCAGCCACTTGCATCATATTTATTCTCTGTGTTCAACAATTCCTTAAAGTTTTCTCTCCATTTGCTCACTTTTTCTCCCTTCTCCACTAGCAGTATACCAGTCTTATCTGTCACTCCCCAGCTTACTTCTGTATCACCGTTTCTAATTCTCTTTACCTCTTTTCATATCATTTTCTTACATTCCATCCTCTTTTCACTCAAATTCCTTCCCTATTCCTTATCCACTGTCTTAATACTTTCTCCTGCTAATCTTTTCACCTCTCTCTTCATTTCTACAATAACTCTGTCTTCTGTCACTCAACTTCCTCCACGTCCCTGTTTCCCATCCACTCACTATGTGCTTTCTTCTTTTGTGCTACAGCTGTCTTACCTCATGATTCCACTCTGTTGTTCCCTGCACCCCCTTTCGTCTTCTCTTCATCCCACACACCACCTCACATGCCGCACAGAGTTCTTCTGTGAATATCTTGCACACATCTTCCACGTTCCCCATCTGCTCCAAATCATATTTACCCAAACGCTCCTCCACTTCTCTCATATATTCTGCTTATTTCCCTATCCTCTTGCAACCTTTCTACTCTCCTTGTATGTACTACTTCCTCCTTCCTTCCCTACTCTTATTCCTCCATTTCATTTGAACCTTGACTTTCACCACCGCCAAGTAATGGTCAGAAAGTCTACTCCCTCAACCTCTATATGCCCTTGTATCCATTACACACGTCATTTTATTATCCACACACACATAATCAATCATCTTCCGTTCATTCAGTTCACCACCCACCCTTCTCATCACTCCCTGTGTATACCTGTGGATCATTTTGTGTCTAAAGAGGGTATTGACTATCATCAACCACCTCCCTGCACAAACGTCCACTAGAGCACTGCCATTCTCATGCACTTCTGAGACACACGCCACTCACCAACTACTCTGTTCACCATCACATTCCCTGTTCTTGCATTAATATCTTCAGTCAAAAACACTCCGTCATTCCTTTCAAACTTTTCCATGCACACTACCACATTTGTCCAGAATTCTTCTTTCACTTTACTTGCACGATCTTGCGTTGGCGCACACACACACACACACACACAATTGCCCACATTTATAGTCCAACTTTCAATCTTACCCACACAGTCCTTGAGCCGACGGATCAACACTCTCTTATTGTCTCCTTCCATCTCTTGCACACAACAATACAAACTTTTTCTTTTGCCCTCTCATTCTCACATACTCCCTCGCATATACCCTATCCATACTGCCATTCTCTCACAATCGCAGCTCTCCATTTTGTCTCAGTTATTCCACATACATCCACTTTTGTATCCTAAAGCACCTGGACAGTCTCTCTCTCTCTCTCTCATTCGCACCCCTTACATTCCATGATGCAATCCGTACCATGTCCTTTGTTCGGTCCTTAGTCGTCACCTGTTGGTCAGTCCTTGTCCGAGGCTTCTTGTTCGTATTTTTAGTTGTTTTCCGGGGAGGGCCACTAACCCTCCGCCAACCCACTTGTTGTCATTTAAGGAACACGTGTTCTAAATCTTAGGTACCAGGCTAAAATTTCAGCAGTATATAACGTTTTCTACAGGAAGATCAGGGAAAAGAGTGAAAAACACTCCCTTGCCTAGTTCTTCCTGTAAAAACATCTCAGTTACGACAGGGAATCAGCAATGAATGTGTTTGAGAATCCCGCCCCAGACATATAAAATACAGACATGAAGTAATAGGTGTTTTATAAACCAGGAATACCGGTATTAAAACATCAGGAACCGATAATAATGTAAGATACAGAACTTGGATGACAAGTGTCATGAAAACTGAGAGTATTTCACGACGGAACAAAAGGTAGTGGGTAGTTCGGGAATAATCTGTTCAGGAATCATGAATAACAACAAATTATGAAAGACAGTTTTTTTTTTAGGAACCAGAACTGTCTTATGACACAGAATTAGAGGGGCAAAATATTTCAGCAACCAGGAATATTATGCGATAAAAAATCTGTGTGGTAGTTGTTGGAGGCAACATGGGCATTAAAAGGTACTGACTTAAACTAGCAGGTGTTTAGGAAAAAGGGATAATTTGTGATATACACACAGGATGGCAGGGACATTGAAAACCAGGAATAATTTACGGTTCAGCTTTCCATGACAGGTATTTCAAGGATCATCTACTGTGAAGCAGAAATATTCCACGATACAAGGCTGGGATAAGTATTCCGGGAGCCAGAACTGTTATACGGATCAGAATGAAATGTGATCCATGCCTCTGACATTAACCTTTATCATTAACCCGCTGACTGCACAGGCTTTCTGTGCTCTAAATCAGATTGTCAGGAGGTAATTAGAACACAGTACCAAAGCTAAGTCAACATTCTGAAAAGGTTATAGAGACTGTTTTTTGATCCGCTGACTACGTATGGCATTTGTCTGGTGCATAGCCTCTTCTACAGTTAGTGAGTATATATTAGCAGAGTTTGAATATCACAGTGGATGGGTCAGGTGGAATAACTGTGGCAAAAAGGGAGTAGAAAATAATAACAGTGCAGGTAGGTACCCATAGGTTTTATCAAATTCCATATTAATGCGGTTCTCATGTAGCCTCTGTATTCAGTTATTTGTTTCATATCAACCACCTAAATTATGTTTCCTGTACTCTGCTTCCTGTTCACCATTCTCATACTTTATTGTCGCTGCAGCAATGTATCCGGATCTTCCATCAGATCAAGGTTTCCTTTATTCACCAGCACATGAATAGCTTTCTCTTGCATCATTTTTTCCCTTTTGTATGTCCACTTACATATGTGTACACTCACAACCACTCACATAACATTGAACCAGTCTGGAAAGATCCTGTTCATTATTTGCAGGCAACACGGTATCAACCGCACGTATATTGACATTCTGCCTCTCACCACCCTCTCTGTTTTTCCCCCTCCCTCCATTTTTAACCTGACGCACAACCCTGTCCAAATATGTACTGAACAACCGAGGGAGCAACACTCGCCTTTGTATCACTTCAACACGGTATTCAACTCAAACTACATTTATCCATAAGTGTAATGTATTTTTACACCGTACACCATTTTTTATACACACTGTAAATGCTTTATAAGGCTTCTTAAATGCCATAAAACATCATACAGCTCCTCACACGCTGTCTCCACTGTCTGTGTTACTGTAGATATTTGATAAACACCTTCCTGCCACTCTGGAGTTCGTGTGAATGTGTATGAAAGTTGTTAGGAGGAGTACTCCGAGATGGTTTGATCTGTGAATGTAATGGAGAGTGAGAGACTGACTAAGAGTGTGCATCAAGTGAAGGGAGAGAGGGGAAGAGGAGGATCGATGATAAAATGGAGTCACAGGGTGGATAAACACATTTATAATTACTACAGAGCCACCTTCTCTACAGCCTACAAGGAAGAAGAGAAAAAAAAATAAACAAATAGTGACGCACAATGTGAAGCCATTAAACCCCGAAAAGAGACGTAACCTGGCAATGTATTACAAGAATACAAAGACCAGTCACCTGCTACTACGGAACAGCCCCTGCCAGGAGAGAGACATACTTCAGAGGTTGCATGTTGTATACAGGTTTACTTGTCAACGAGGGAACTGTGAAACCCTCCCCTCTGCCTGTGTGGGCATGACGAACATAAAACTGTCTCGACGCCTGAGTTACCACCTTACAGCTGGAGCACCTAAACACCACCTTAAATAGTAACCCGAAATTACCCTTACAAGGAAAATATTGGAAGAAAATACAGAAATCTTAACTATATGTGAAGATGTATGACGCCTCCCCTTACTAGATGCACTGTATATCAAAGAACTAAACCCCAAACTCAATATACAAGCGGAAGATCTCCAAGCCCTCTCTAGCTTAAGGCAGGCCAGACCCCAAATATAACAGTCAATCAGGATCGAGCACACGCAGTTGTCCGATCCAGGACACGGATTAAATGGCGCCCACCTTACCTGCTCAGTGCGTCGTCATCTTCGTAGTCACTCGAGCTCTGTCCTGACTAAGTGAAACGTGGGTGCACTGACCCAAGACTTTTCATGCAGTCGGCCTCATCTACTGTCTCTATCGCCTCTCACAAAGTCCTCTGAGCTCTCTTGTCTCCGCCAATGCCATACACGACTGCAGATATACACTGATAGCTTCACTGTCGGCTGTATACTGCAGTCAGTAGGTGTATCACCAGCTCCCTCACACCTTCACTTCCTTCACCATCCTCCCCCCTTCTCCCCCCCACACACATTACCCACACACACAACCACATTACTACACACTAATCTCCCCATACCCTTTGCAGTCTTTGCCCACCCCACCGTAGGATTCCCTGCCACTCCACTACTGGCGAACCGAACCCCGAGGGAAGGCCGTTTAGGGCCGCCACGAGGGGGGTCACTAGGTGACTGGGGAGCCATGGAGTGACAGGGAGGCAACCCGCTGCTAGGGATAGGTTTCCCCTTCGGAGGCAATCCGGTGTAGGCACCAGGGTCCCTCCTGACGATGCCCTTTAAAGGGCGGGGGAGGTAATAACCCGGTGCCACTGATCACCTACTGGGTAGGCCTGGGCGTTCTGTCTCTCTAACTCTCCTAATACCCAAGTATGAGCTCTAGACATCAGTCCCCCGCAGCCACCCCCAAAGGAGCGACGACCCAGAAACTAATGGCAGTCCAAAGAAAAACACCGCCAAGAAACCTAGACTAATTGGTGCCCCACCTACGGCCACCACACCCAGCTATGACCGTGAAGATTTCTTTGACTTGATTTCTGAAAGTGACGCCATGATTGTTGATGAAGAAAAAACCTCCAAGTTTATCAGCGCCATGGATCCCGACTCAGCCTGAACAGACCCAGCCCTAATCAGCTCATCACAAGAACCCTCAAGCATCACGACACATGACCGGAGTTTTACCCACGTCACAAGCAAGAAGAAGAACAGCAAAAGAGATGGGCATCCCTCCAACAACACCTCCTGTGCCCTTTAGACCAAAGAACAGCCAGGAAACGCCACTCCCTCTGCCACTAGCCCACCAAACCGAGCATCCCGGCGCCCTGCAATATCAGTGACGTCCCCCTTCAAGAACACTTACGACATCGTCCTGGCAATACAGGACGATCACCCCAACCTCAAGTTTGACTTACGCGACAACATCCCTCAACACGATAATCATCCCACCAGACGACTTCACACGAGACACCCTGCCACATATACTCTCAGCTGCCGGGACACCTATCAGCATAAAGCTGGTAGGCCCCAACTTCACCACCCACAAAGCCATCCTCATGGGCTACCCCCTTGCCTACCCCCTAGGTCCCATCTGCAGACACCCCCAGGTAGAGCAATCAGTACAATGCCAGGCCAAGGGAGTGTCCACCAGGCAAATTCTTGTCACTCTGAGGGGTGCCATCCCTCAAACACTAACACTCAGCAACTGGGGCACCTTCTACCTCCGCCCCTACTCTCCCGAACCTCTCCAATGCTATAATTGCCAGCGATATGGGCACCACCAGACCACGTGCCCCCGCTCCCCAACATGCGCCATGTGTAGTGGCAAGCATGCAACCCAGCAATGCCTCGACAAGTTCAAGGCCAAGGAGTTTGTCACGGCAAAGTGTCACAACTGCCAGGGCAACCATCATGCCTGGAACAGGTCGTGCCCAGTCAGGAAAGGAAGAGTAGAGAAAGGCACTGAGGGGCAGAACCAGTGGGTGCAAGAAAAGCTTGCTACCTCCCCAGCCCCACTGGGCACGTTCATCTGGGGATAGCAATAACCCCATCCACCAACTACCACTCCAAAAACCCTCTCACAAGCAGGATTTCCCCTCCTCCCGAGAAGCACCCAGACACCCTCAGTGGCCCCAGGCAAACATTAAACACACCCAAAACCCAGAACACACAACCAACCCACTCCCAGCCCCAGGCATCGATCACTCAAGTTACGCAAGACTCTGCAACACAGACAGGCAGTGAAACCATCTTCCCAGGACACACACTCTACACCCCGGCTAAATACCAGTCGATCGAGAAGCACTGTGCATATTTGGAAGGGAACTAGGGAAAGCAATCATGGCCATAATCGGAGCACAACTCGGCCATAACCTCGGCCCCAGACCACTCGGCCCAATAGTGGACCAGATGGTTAAAAAATATACGAAGAATTCCTCCCTCGTCCAAACCACCCAGATCAACCCCCAGTACCACACAAATATTCTCGTCAAATACACCACATCACTAACATACCTAACATCATCCTGGGCGGTGATTTCAACGCCAAGGCGTCGGCCTGGCATGTCAACAACCCTGACACATACAGGGGGCTGGTACTATAATCCCAAACAGATAACCTTTTCATCCCCAACAATCTCCATCAACATACCCATATCCCACACCAAGCCCTGTTCCTCCCATCATTCCCAGACATCACCTTTTGCTCCCCAAACCTCGCCCCCACAACATCCTGGAGACTGGGCAAGATCCTTGCCTCTGACCACATCCAAATCATCATTACCACCAAAACCAGCATCACACCAGTTGGCCACAGACACACATACACTAATTATAAGAGAGCCAACTGAGAGGCCTTCACAAATGAAACAGAACAACACTTTGAAACATTAAACAGGACACCCATCACAAACATCAACACCGCTGTGCACACTTGCAATACAATTATTCAAAATGCAGACAAAAGACACATCCCCGAGGCAACAGAAAGAGACACAACCTCAACTTCACACCAGAAATTCAAGGCCTCATCAGTCAAAGGGACACACTGCGACACTCCCCAACACCCCATAGGCTACACAGGACACCGTACAACAAATACAAGAACTCAACACTCAAATAAACAATATCAGACCAGCAAACACTAAATTGGAATTAATATATCGAAACACTTGATCACAAAACAAACACCAGCAAAACACTAAACAGCATTACACTCTCCAACAGCAACACTACACAATCACACGCTGCCATCACAACAACAAACATCATACCTTCAAACAAACAACAAGCAAACACTCTCATCAATCACTTTTCACAAGTCAGCCATGTAAACCCCATCGTGACGACCGACGTGTCATCCGACGTAAGAGGCAGTTCGCCTCAGACCCAGACTTCGCACCTTTCACTTACAACCAGACGAAGCACATCATCAGCAACCTTAAGCACTCATCTGCCTGTGAACCAGACAACATAAGCAACATTCACCTTAAACACCTTGGACCACAAGGCAAACAAGCACTCACCAACATATCAGACTTCAGCTACTCACACAACATAATACTCAACATCTGGAAGCATGGCATTATCAGCACTATCCCCAAACCCGACAAAGACTCCACGTTACCTTCCTCACACCGCCCCATCCCACTCCTCTCCATCCCCTCTAAAGTCACTGAATGACTGGTACGACAACTATTTACACCCCATACCCCCCTAGCCCTATCACAACATGGCTTTAGGCCACTACACTCCACAAACACTCCTCTTACAGACCTTACACAGAGAGTTTTTCATGGCATGAATTCAACTAGGCCACCACATGGAACACTCCTAGTCACACTAGGCGTTAGCAAAGCTTTTGATCCCATCCCCTGCCACAACCTCACAAACAAAACATTTAACACGAACATGCTCAATAACACAAAAATATGGGTGGCAAACTACTTAGCAGGCAGATGTGGACATGTAACATTTGCCGGTCAGTCGTTGAACATCAGAAACTTCACAAATGGCATCCCACAAGGATCTGCTTTGTCCCCTACACTCTTTAACCTATATATGCATGACATACCCACACCCCACACACCGCAGATACACATAGCTTCCTATGCAGATGACATAACACTTACACGTACACACCAAAACGCAAAAACAGCTGCACACATCCTCCAACCTTACCTCAACACACAACACGAATGGTTCACCACAAACAAGCTCAAAATAGCCCCAGCCTAATCTACAGTGACCCTTCTCACCAACTGGACAGCAGAACACAGTCACATTCCACACCTCACCATAAACAACAATCCCATACCCCCACAAAAAAGAAAAAATCATTGGTGTAACATACAATACATCATTGTCATTTAAACAACACATCACAAACATTAAAAACAAAATAACACCAAGACTCAATGCCTTGAGGTCACTTGCCCATACAACATTTGGACAAAACAAAGAAACCACCAAACGTTCAATGATGAATTATGCAAGCCCTGCTTGGGCTCCTAACCTCACAAAAACACACTACAACTCTATAGACCATAAAGAACAAGGCCCTAAAAATAATCACAGGCTGCACAGCTACTACACTCACAGACCACCTACATCAAGTAACCAAAGTCCTTAAAGTCAAGGATCACCTAGACATGAGAGGCACCCAAATTCTCGCGGCAGCCTCCACAAACCCACAGCATCCACAACACTACATGGCAGCACATTCACACGCACCAAGGAACATGAAAACAACAACCAGCACACGGTATCATACACAAATACTGTCATCTCTCCCCTCTTGCCCGCCTCACACCAGCTTCCAGAAGCATATCCATACTCAGATCACTCGCCACTCCATTCAGTCACTTAAAGACAACACACAGCTGTATGCACGGCCTCCTGAAATCCACCCATCTGAATCCTATCTCCCTCGTGAGGACATGGTCCACCTGGCCAGGCTGAGATGTGGGCATCATCAAGCCCTCATAAGTTACCAGATGAGACTGGATGACTCCATTGCAGATGCCTGTCCAAAATGTAACACAGTACCCCATACTATTAAACACATTATGGAAGACTGCATTGCACACAGTCACCTACGCCAACAACACAACATACATTCCTTAAGAGCTCTGTGGGAAAGCCCGGTCTCGGCCATAGTCTTCCTTTGGGACTTGGGGCTGTTCGGCCAAACTGCCTAGGGAACAACTGCTACTGCTACTACCTCCATCCTTTTGTAGCTGTACTGTTATAAACAAAACTAGCTTGTATAATACAGTCCGTTGCCCCTAACACGCCAATGACTAATCACTTACCATATGCTTAAAATATTTGTTTATTTTGTATAACCAGCAAAATGTAGTACATAACATTCCGTCCCCTAGTACTCAGCCGTTACTCGGTGTGGCTCTCTAACAACTTTCCCTCGAAATCCATGCCTTTCACTGGAACCTCCCTGCAGAGTGATTGTATCGGAGAGGACCTTACGAAGGAGAATGACAGGTGACACATCATCCAAGGTTAGAATTGGTTCCTTGGTTGGTGCTTGCCTTAGAGTTTTTCATTAAGTTACAAGACGCAGAATCTGGCCTCAGGTCCCATCCCCCCAGAGGTGATGAACACCAAACGAGCGTCAAAAAGACATACAATATACGAAATTGTTGCTAAGCCTTAGTCTTCTGGAAGACGACCCGCATTAGTTGACCTTCAAATGCCAGTCAGGGATGAGGAAGAAACATGTGAGTCCATTATATTGTTTCTATCATAACTTGGCTTTAAAATGCTGTCTCTTCATCTTGGGTATTTAATCCGCTAAACAATAGTTTAACAATAAAAAGTAATAACAGTCACGAAAAATTTTCCGCCTATATGAAATAAGTTGCAAAACGATACACATTTGGGCCACGTTAGGGTAAAAACTGATACTTAGATCATATAAAAGATTCTTGTAAAAGTACAGTAATCCGTGAATGGGGCAGAGGTGAACGCTTGCAGGTAAGCAAGGGACAGGCCAAGAAAAGACGTCTAGTAAATAGACGGGTACAGACTCTTCTTTAGATGGTAAAATAGGTCCGTAAATGAGTAAAAAACAGACCGAGTTCACCAGCCTGATCACTGAAGAAGATTCCGACCAAAACGATTCGTTGTCAAAGCATAAATAAACACACACCCCGGCCTGGTCAACAAAGCACATCTTGTAGAAAATGAAGGGTTAACACCGTCAAGTTTCTATGAATCAGGCTCAGCTGAATAAAATTGTCTGATGTTGGCTGCAGCAGAATACCAGATCTGTTCCGACCATGCTGGGGAAAATGGTATGTGTTCGGTACATCGCAAAGCAGTTCAACAAAGCAAACAAACCGTGTCCGCCAGTCTGTTCAGTAAAAAATAGGCAAAAGACGTTCGTGGCCTAGACAAAAGTTCAAACTTACACACACACACACACACACACACACACACACACACACACACACACACACACACACATACGTACGCAAGAGTAGTCAAGTAAGAAAGGACGTCTGGAGACGGTGGGAGGAAAATCTTACATGTAGCTGGTCACCCCAAGGCGGCGACAGGAACAATGTGGAAACCCAATCAAATAACCTGCATCCTTCCTCTTTCCTCTCCACTTTTTCCAGTCTCTCTCTCTCTCTCTCTCTCTCTCTCTCTCGTATTTTAGTGGAATATGAAAATTGGAAAGAAAGTGTACAAAATAAAAAAGTTAATGCAATAAACTTTCAAGAAGAACAAATGAGGACACTGAATGGCTAATGTCTGACGGGAAATGAACAGATAAAAGAACTGAACGCTTCTTTAAGTCCATCAACACTTGATGTTCCTAAGCAGAATAAAATCATCTGGCTCGTCCCAGAACATAATAAAAAGATGTCCTGGGGTTGAAGAGCTTACTTGCATTGCACTGAAGCAAATAAAGGGACCGATTGTAAAGACGGTGTGATATAAATGGTTTTATAAGAAACAAAAAAAATAAACATTTAAGGCAGATAGGATATTTATAAAAAAAAGTACATTGGAGATGCATGCATGAAAAAGTATTTTTACAGTACTGAAGGAAATTAACAAAACTCGTACAGTGTCTGTCTGTTTGTCTATCCCCTAAAGAGATAGAGGGTGATGCATGCAGAATTCTCTAAAAAGTTCAGGGTGTAAGTTTTCCCTAAAATTATGTAAAAGTTGCTCAAATGGAAAAGGCAGATTTCTTTTTCTTTTTTTTTCTTTTTTTAGCATCACTGTAGGTCCATACTGGAATTACACGTTCTTCGCTGCGTCTAACGATGCTTCTCAGACAGTCGAAGAGGAGCAGGTTGGGTGACAGGTGCAGCCAGGCCGAGGAGAAACTCACAAGTAAATCTGAGAGTCGGGCTGTAAGAGTATAATTCATATCAACTGATGAACCATATTACTGAACTAGCTAGAGTATATATATATATATATATATATATATATATATATATATATATATATATATATATATATATATATATTAACGAGGCATATGGGCCTGATAGAGTCCCTCCTGTTGTCTTCAAGAACTGTGCTTCAGTGCTTACACCCTGCTTAGGTAAACTCTTTCGCCTTTGTCTGTCAACCTGTGCCTTTCCTTCTTGCTGGAAGTTTGCTCTCATTCAGCCAGTCCCAAAGAAGTGTGACCATTCCCAACCCTCTAACTATCGTCCAGTTCCTTTAACATTCTGTGTCTCAATAGTTTTCGAGTCAATTCTTAACAGAAAAATTTTAAAGAATCTTTCCAATCACAACTTTCTTTCTGATCGTCAGTATGGGTTCCGTCAGGGACGCTCCACAGGCGATCTTCTCACCTACCTTTCAGACTCCTGGTCATCCTCCTTTAGGGACTTTGGAGAAAGTTTTGCCATCGCACTTGACATCTCAAAGGCTTTCGATCGAGTCTGGCATAAATCTTTAATTTCCAAACTGCCCTCTTACGGTTTTTATCGTTCTATCTGTGCCTTCATCTATAGCTTCCTTTCTGGTCGTTCTATAGCTGCTGTTGTAGACGGCCATCGTTCTTCTAGATCTATTAACAGTGGTGTTCCTCAGGGCTCTGTCCTATCACCAACTCTCTTCCTGTTATTCATCAATGACCTTCTTAGCTGTACATCTAACCCTATCCACTCGTACGCTGATGATTCCATCCTTCACCTTTCCATTCGGTTCCCGCAACGTCCATCTCAGCAGTTACTTCAACAAACAAGGGATGAAGCTATGGCACACCTAATGTCTGACTTGGCACGTATATCTGACTAGGGTAAAAATACTCTTGTTGTTTTTAATGCATCAAAAACTCAGTTTTTACACCTATCAACCCGACACAGTCTTCTACAGGAGTACCCACTAATGTTTAATAATATCCAGCTCAATCCTGCATCATCCTTGAACTTGCTTGGGGTTTCATTCACTCGGGACTTATCTTGGAAAGATCATATTGCATCTCGTAAAATCTGGTTCCAAGAGATTAGGTGTGCTAAGCCGACTCCGTACTTTCTTTACCCCTGCACAGTTGTTGACTTTATACACGTGTTTTATGCGCCCCTGTTTCGAGTACAACTCTCATGTGTGGGGAGGTGCCCCACATACACTTCTTCTCAATAGGGTGGAGTCAAAGGCTTTTCGTCTCATCAACTCTCCTCCTTTTACTGGCTTCCTTCTTCCTCTGTCTCTTCGCCGCACTGTTGCCTCTTTATCTCTTTTCTGTCGCTACTTCAATGGTCGCTGCTTCTCTGAACTGTCTGCTTGGATCTCTCCACCTCTTCGACAGATGCATAGCACCCGTCTAGCAACAAACTCTCATCCCTATTCTGTCCAACTTTCTAATGCAAGAGTTAACCGTTACTCTCAATCCTTCATTTATGCAACTGGACAACTCTGGAATTGTCTTCCTCTGTCTGTATTTCCTTCTTCCTATGATCTCCAGTCTTTCAAACGCAGTGTGTCTCGAAATAAACGGATCCTGAATTTGGCTCTCTTATGTATTGTTTTTTTTTTTTCTTGGAGGGAACGGTCTGCGGTCTCCTGACCTTTAGTTCCTTCTTTCTTATATATATATATATATATATATATATATATATATATATATATATATATATATATATATATATATATATATATATATATGTATATATATATATGTATATATATATATATATATATATATATATATATATATATATATATATATATATATATATATATATATATATATATATATATATATATATATATATATATAAATATATATATATATATATATATATATATATATATATATATATATATATATATATATATATATATATATATATATATCTATATACCTAGGCTGCTTCCCCCAAGGAAAGGGAGGTAGCCGAGACAGGACGACTCACTCTCCATTTACTCATCCATTCAAACACATTCATTCGCATCTTAGCCCCAAAGGGGAGAACGGAGATCCTCACCGCATCACACCGCACAAGGGTCAACTGCGCAATGCAAGCAGTGACATCCACAGCAGGGCCCGACAGCAGAACTGGTTTACCCCTGCCACATCATAACAGACCCATCCCCTTACCCGCACCTGACCTGACTAGCTGATCAGACCAAATGCGGGAGAATATCCCCTCAGGGCTGCGTCATCACTTATTCATTCACAATTTCTCTCCATTTATTTCTGTCACGCACAGCCACTCTTCCTTGCTCAACGGACATCCCTCTCGCATCCAGCGCTCTCTTCACACTGTCCATCCATCCTATTCGTGGTCTTCCTCTCAGTCTTACACCTCTCACATCAGATCTAGTTATCTTTTTCACCAATCGCTCATTATCCATTCTCTCCATATGCCCAAACCATTGCAACACCCTCTGCTCAACTCTACCAGCCATCTCCTGAACAACTCCAGTTCTCCTTCGCACTTCATCATTTCGCACTCGATCCATACGCGTCACTCCACACATACTCCTCAGACATCTCATGTCCATTACATTCAAACTTTTCCTCTCACACCATATTCCATGTTTCAGCCCCATATAACGCAGTCGGTACCACAACACCCTCATACAGCCTTCTCTTTACATCCATTCTAAGCGAACGACATCTAAACACTTTTTTCATTCTTCCCAGCACCTTTCCTACTTCATTTATTCTAAACTTCACTTCTGCATCTATTCTTCCATCCACAGCAACATGTGACCCTAGATATTTAAAACAATCTACCTCCTCAAGCATCTCACCATTCAAAACTATATTCATCCCCCTACCATCTATCAACCTCGTACACTTCATCACTTTACTCTTATTCTCATTTACTTTCAATTTCCTCCTTTCACACACCCTTCCAAACTCCTCTACCAACTGTCTCAATCTCTCCTCTGAATCAGTCACCAGTGCAGTATCATCTGCAAACAGCAGCTGCTTCAGATTCCACTCTCCTCCATCAACATTTACCAGACTCAGACCACCTAAAACTCTTGCATTCACCTCCCTTACAACACCATCCATGTAAATATTAAACAACCAAGGCGACATCACACATCCCTGTCGCAGCCCCACTCTCACGGGAAACCAATCACTCACAGAATTTCCCACTCTTACACTCGCTCTACTATTTACATAAAAACTTTTCACCCCTTTTAGCAACCTACCATCAAGTCCATACAATCTTAAAACAGTCCACAAAGCCTTCCTATCAATTCTATCATACGCTTTCTCTAAATCCATAAATGCCCAAAACACATCCTTGCCTTTCGCTAAATACTTTTCACACACTTGTCTCACAGCAAACACCTGATCAACGCATCCCCTCCCTCTCCTGAAGCCACACTGCTCATCACTAATCACTCCCTCTGTACCCTCTCTAACTCTCATAATTAACACTCTACCATACACTTTACCTACAACACTCAACAGACTTATACCCCTAAAGCTAGTACATTCATACTTATCACCCTTGCCTTTATACAACGGGACCACACAAGCACTTGCCCAGTCAATTGGCACCATACCTTTCTCAAAGCACACATTCAATAATCTTACTAACCAGTCAACAATAGTCACTCCGCCACCCTTCAGGCATTCCACAGCACACCCATCCATACCTGCAGCTTTCCCTGTTTTCATCTCCTTTACTGCCTTCTCCACTTCCTCCTTCGTGATCAAAGAATCATTCAACTCTCCCAACACATTTATTCCTTGCACCCCTTCTATCTGCCACAATCTCAGCCACCCTTTTCCTCCTCTACATTTAACAATCTTTCAAAATACTCTGCCCATCTCTTCCTTACTGCATCCATCTCAATTAACATCCTTCCATCCTCTGCTTTTACTCGTTCTTCCTTCCCAGACTCTCCCTTTCGCACCCTTTTCACCTCCTTCCAAAACATTTTCTTATTCTGTTGAAAATTCTCTGTCAGCTGCCTACCCCACCTCTCATCTGCTGCCACTTTAGCATCACGCACAGCCCTTCTCGCTCTATTCCTCTTTTCCTTATACCTTTCATATGACATCTCATCCTTCCTCTGCAGCCACACTTCATATGCACGTCTCTTCTCAGCCACGGCCATACTTACTTCCTCGCACCATCATTCACTTCCTTTTCTTACACCACCACCCACACGTCTCACACCACACACCTCTTCTGCATGCCCCACCACAGCACTCTTAAACAACTACCATTCCTCCTCCACACTGCCATTTTCCCGATATTTCACTGCGTTCCACTCATCTTTCAATTTCTCTTGATACTCTATCTTTTTCTCTCTTTTATCCAACTCACTCACTTTCAAAACCTCCCTGCCACACCTAACCCTCCTAGCTCTCACCCATCTCTTACCTACTCTTAACTTTCCCTCCACCAAGTAGTGGTCAGACATACCTCCACCCTCCCCTCTCAGAACTCTCACATCCAACAATCTTCCTATTACATTCCTAGACACAACCACATAGTCCATCAAGGCTCTATCAACAACCCTTCCACCCTCCTGTCTCACCCATGTATACTTATAAATATCTTTCTTCTCAAACAGCGTATTCCCAATCACCATCTCTCGCTCAACACACATCGCTATCATTCGTTCCCCATTTTCATTTCTTCCAGGCACACCATGCATACCAGCTACGCCTTCAACTGCTACATTTCCCACTCTAGCATTCAGATCTCCCATCATTACCACATTCACATTCGCTCCAAAACTCTGCAGACACTCATCAACATCATTCCAGAAAGACTCTCTCTTGTTCATCCCTTTCACTACCAGGCCCATATGCACTCACAAACACCCACAACTCACGTTCAAATTTCGCTTTCACCCACATCAGTCTTGATGACACCTCCTTCCATTCAATCACACACTGCTGTACTTCCGGACTCACTAACAAGGCCACACCTTCTCTTGCCCTTCCTCTATCAACACCTGACAATCTTCCATTCACACTTCCAAACATAGATTCCCCTTCCCTTTCATCTTCGTTTCACTCCAAAGCTAACACATCCAACTTTCTTCTCACAAACATTCTCCCAATCTCTCCTTTTAGCCTCAATTGTACTACATCCACGCACATTCATAGACCCAATCTTCAGGGTACAGGGGATAACTCCATCCCCCATCCCTTTCTGGCCTGTCTCTTTAGGAACTAAAAAACAGAGGAGGGGGTCCCTAGTCCCTCACCCCGCCCCTTTTAGTCGCCTTTTACGACACGCAGGGGAATACGGTGGCAGTATTCTTCCTAACACAACCTGGCCGCAGAGTAGTAGTACCACCCCATAGTGTGGCCAGGTTGTGTCCCCCCGCCACAGGGGGGGGACACAACATATATATATATATGTGTATATATATATATATATATATATATATATATATATATATATATATATATATATATATATATATATATATATATATATATATATATATATACACAGACACACACACACACACACACACACACACACACATATATATATATATATATATATATATATATATATATATATATATATATATATATATATATATATATATATATGTGTGTGTATATATATATATATATATATATATATATATATATATATATATATATATATATATATATATATATATATATATATATATATATTTGAAAGCGTACTAGGTTGAATGCAACTGCTGTTTCTGCTTTATTTAATTTCTGTCTAGTGCTTTCAATGCATCAGGCTAAGCTACGTTGATTACCATTTATACTTCTGAGTAGCTGTCCAAATGTCGGTGTGCAGTTCGTTCCTGGAGACATCCTTAGACCAATCTGATCTTTTTTTTTAAGACTATCAACCAAATGTCATAGCTGTGGTCATTAAGCCAGACTATTATTTTTGTCCTTATATATATTTTATTAATTGCCTTTTTTACATTTTTTTTTTACTATTTTTAAAAATAATCAATTTTTTTAGTGATTTATAAAGAAGTATTTCATATATAAATATTTATATATATGAAAGTTTGGAGTGAACCAACAAAATGGAAAAACAAAAAAACGGCTACGAAAATGTGTTCAATTAACACAAAGTAATCCTATGGTAAAATCCTACCATCAATAAACCTAACAAGCAGATGGATGTCCTAAGCTACTGTAAGTCCTAAACAGACAAATAGCTAAACCTAACTAAACATTCACAAGACTTACACTAATGTATAAAATATCTGGTCCAACCGAGCATCATCGAGTGCAGATGTGTAATAACTACATTACACGCCTGTATTCAAACTGCTGACTGTCAGACAAGGCATATGGATTAATGTAGGAGACATCAATATATGAAAGAGAACCAGACGAAACAGGAATTTTCCCATATAAGTCAACTGCCGACCCTAGTTAAGAAAACTTAAACACATGCAAAACACTTGTGTTTGTACAAAAAACGAAATACCTCACCCAACAGAACACCATCGACTGAAAGTGTCCAATACCTCTCTATATTGCAAACTTGCACTCATCACCTGGTCACTGTCAGGCGAGGCACATGGTGATGGCGGGTGGACCAAGACCTCATTAAACAGCAGATGCCGACACGTGTCAGCACATGGCTGGCCGGTCAGGAGCGTGTGATGGAAGGTGTGTGGCTATCTCACTGGTGGAATGAGTTAGCCCACCTGTGTTTGTGACTTTTGCATGTTGGAAATATAAAGTGCTTCCAGAAACATGAGTTTACATGAGTCTTTCTCGAGATCAATTATTTCAGCTCTTTTTCCGAGGTGCTGACGGGTGATGGAGGTGTTGTGACTGGTTCTGTAGTGATTTTTTGTCGATCTGTTCTGTAGATGACATGTGAGATGCATTGACAGTTTAGTCCTCGTCATTCCTATGTAGGTATGAGGTTCGCAGTCCTCACTTGTGCAAGTATGTCGGTAGATGATATAGTCTTCTTGCATGGGCGTACCTTTTACCGCAGGGCGGTTCTTGAATAGTGGATGTGAGGTTTTGCAGCTTTTGAGGAATGTGATTATGGCGATGATTTTGCTAGGGTCTGTGCATTTGACATTCATATGAATGATAAATATTTTTCATCATTCTCTCGTCAGAAAGGATTGATAAAATATCCCAGTAAAACTAGTCACAACACCTCCCTCACCCGTCAGCACCAGCTTCACTATTCCCTCCTAATCATAACACAATCGTCGGGGATAGCAACTAGATAATTCAAAATAGATCAGTGGTCATGTGCAGAGAATGGAGAATGAGGAATTGACTAAGAAAGTGTATATGAGTAAGGCGGAGGAGGAGGGGAAGGGGCAAACCGAGGACGAGATAAAGGGATGGGGCGGAGAGGTATACGAATGCTGGGTGAGTGAAATGGAGAGAGGGCAGCCTGATGACAGAGGACAAAATGGCATGGAGGTGATTCGCTTGGACTCATTCTTTCCTGGATAAAAGCATTTGCAATAGATAAACAGATAGACAGGTTAAAGAAGTAATGGGTTCACCGTTACTCCCAGTCCTTCATTTATGCAACAGGTCAACTCTGGAACTGTCTTCCTCTGTATTTCCTACTGCCTATGATCCCCAGTCTTACAAACGCAGTGTGTCCAGACATCTCGAAATGAACGGATCTTGAATTTAGCTCTGTTTTGTATTTTTTTTTTTTTTTATTGGAAGGAACTGCTTTGCGGGCTCAACCTTTGCTTCCTTCTTCCTCGCATAAAAAAAAAAAAAAAACACTGTGGCCATTACTCCTGCAAGGACGACCATACTCGTAGCTGTTTATACTTGCTGCCGCCACACAGTTGACGCAGCTCAGGAGGGGCCTCTCTTCACCTAGATTTAGTGTTGTTGATGATGATGCATATGTTATACCGTAGAGTACCATGACGGCTCTTGTACGTACTTTATTCATGCTATCTCCAGAAGACTTTTTCCGACTTAGGAGAGATTTCTTGAAATGTCGGAGTTAGATACAGCTTTCATTAACCCCTTGACCACGAGAAACCTTCATAAAGTCCAACAAAACCGCTCCCAAGTTGGAACAAAAAAATAAAGGATGTTATCGTGCTGAAGAGGTAAGAACATGGGACTTGATGATGATGATGATGATGATAACCCCATAAATCAGAGGGTGCAGTTTACATCTTCATGCTGCCACCAGACAATTTAGCTCAATAATGCACCCAAGTAGTGTCGCTGTAAATGGTGGCTGTACTCTATCTCTCTGCTTCGCAAATTCCCTCCTGTGTTGATTACAATCGTCTGGATACAGCAGTAAAGACAAAAAACGACGTCTTCATATGGACAGGGTTGGCCGGTTCAATGGATAACGAATTGAAGTTTCATTCCTGCTATCTGTAAACGATTTCAGTCAGTACATAAAACCTGTATGGGATTGTGGAATCTTTATGAAGGCTTGATCTAGCTTCTTCACTTCATAACATCTCTACCAATTATAACAATCAGTCGGTAGGAAAGATAAAAGTACAAAATGTGTCACTGCACTGAAGAGCATAACCTGTTCAAGAATGTGGCGTCATTTGCCACCTGACTGGGAGAGAAGTCTCGACGTGAAGGGACTGGAAACAAACACCATTAACCTTATATGACACGACAAGGCCCCCAAAAGCTGAACAAAAATAGTTTGGTGTTACTAGACACGTAGATATAAAGTAAATGTTATCATATTGAAAAATATGGTTTTGAGAGAGAGAGAGAGAGAGAGAGAGAGAGAGAGAGAGAGAGAGAGAGAGAGAGAGAGAGAGAGAGAGAGAGAGAGAGCAATGAAAATAATAATTGTAATAATAATAATAATCATAATAATAATAAAAGTAATCATCCTCCATCCATTATCCAATCAATAATAATAATAATAATAATAATAATAATAATAATAATAATAATAGCAATAATAATAATAATAATAATAATAATAATAATAATAATAACAATAATAATAATAATAATAATAATAATAATGATAAAACAGACAACAACAAACATGTGTGTGTGTGTGTGTGTGTGTGTGTGTGTGTGTGTGTGTGTGTGTGTGTGTGTGTGTGCGGCCTCAACAATATATAAGACATAATAGTTATACCAGTAAGGATGCCAATATATTTATCGATTTATTCAGCAAACAGAGCCAGCACCGTGTTTGCAGCAGGAACTATAATTTCTTCACGAAAACTTGGCAGAGATTTTTATCCTATTGTAGTTTATCTCCAATAGCTCAGTGGCAGACTAAGACAATACTTTGGGTCTACAAGATTTTACTGCACTTCGTACCTAACACCAGTCCAGTATTCAAGATAGAAAGATGGCATTTTTAGTTCGAGCTACAGTGCATAGAGTTTAGCTCATACTGCGAAGATCTGACAACTTAATCCATTTATTCTTATCACATCCTTTATTTACTACCAACAGACGATTTCATTCGGGTTGTGGGAGACGAGCTGGAGAGGTTAGTACAATATACGTAGATACTTAATTACTAGAGATTCTTCACATACCGTACTGAACACAATCTTTCCTTGCTAAACTGATAACCATGAAGAGGACGTTAGCGTATTGCAGAGGTGAACCCATCCCTGAACATGTATGGAATTGTACTGGAGTTTGACGCTTTTTCTCTACAAGAGGCATTACGTTTGCTTACATTCAGTTCGGGTTATAGGGGCCAGATTAAGGTCGCATACTAGGTTAGCTTAGGTTAGGATAATAAGACTGGGCTAAGTTAGTTTGGTTAGAGTAATAGGGTTCAGTTAGATTAGAGTTGGTTAGGTTAAGTTAGGTACTTGCGATCATCCTGGGAAGTAAAGACTAAGTGCTCGATCCTGGGAAAGTGCTTACACAACGGAAATATCCTGGCTGGATAATGGATGCACTTGAAATTTGTTTTATTGTACTTGCAAACGACTTTATTCAGCAGTGGTACATCCCTTACCGGTAAAAATTTATAGATGGTCTCCTTCAACTCTTTCACTGTCCATAGCCTGACGGTATAGCCTACTGTACTTTCCCCAGTGTGTTCCAAGACTCACCCTCAACCCAGCCCATTACTCAGTCATGAAGACCTCAACAGACATAACTGTAAAACCACTGAACCGACAGGCTTATTTATTTTATTTTTTTTTACATAAGCCTACACAGACATGACCTGAATCGAGAAGTACTAAGCTGAACAGACATAGTGGATACTTAAGCAGGCATTGGTCACACGTAATCCTTTATAATGATCATTGCCGACGATTTCATTCTACAGATGAAGCTTCGGATAGGTAAAAAATATACTGTATATGTATGAGTAAATCAGTTAACTCATTTCAGACTAAACTTTCTTAGAGATTGGTCTGTGGATATCCTGTACCTCTACAGTCCCAGTTATCTCAGAATAACACATCTTCAGTTTTGCATCTGCGAATGGGTGTGCGTGCCTGCGTGAGAGCGTGCATACGGGCACGAACGGGAGCGCTTGTGTGTGTGTGTGTGTGTGTGTGTGTGTCTTTATTATTCATTCATTCATTGCCAGACGCCATGTATCCCAAACGGGGTGGCCAAGGCTTAGAGTTAATTGTTTTACAGGGAGGGGCACTAATCCTCCACTAACCCCACTTGACACGTAGGGAGAACGTTACGCCAACAGCATCTGGTGTTCCCAGGCGGTCACCCATCCAAGTACTAACCAGACCCAACGTTGCTTAACTTCGCTGATCGGACGGGAAGCGGTACACGAAGTAATTGCTTATTATACCAAGACAGTATCAACTGTAGGCGTAATGCGTGAAATCAGTACCAAGACAGTATCAGCTGTAGTCATATTACGTAAAATCAATATACGTGTGCAAAACAAGGCTAGTCATCGACTCAAAACAGATAATTAAAAATCGCCTTTAATCATAATCCACAGATGACTGTGACGATGACACTGACGATGAGAGTCATAATATTGATCATGAAAATAAAGGGAATGCTAGTGTGATGATTATTGCAGTGCTAATAACTGCACTGACGATTAGATTGTAACGATTATATGATGATGGTGATAATTACAATATGTCTCTTGATTTGGATTCTGATTTGAGGGGCCCAAATATGGCTGAAATCGCTGCATCCTCAGTATAACATGATAAGTACTTTCATTTTATAAAAGTGATGGTAACAATTACAATGGTAATTACTGATCAAAAAGCGGCTTTGACTAAATTTCACATAATCTGTGCACTCTGGTGTACGCCGTGCTCCAGTAATGCTGATTATCGCGCAATCAATTATATGATAACGATAATTCCACGCCGAATATATCATTACATTTCATAGCCTATCCATTACTTAATCCGATTACACTAATTGATAACTAATTATATTTGCAGATCATGTTGGTTCAAATAATGAGGTCGCCAGGCCAATTTTTTTTTTTTTTTTTTTTTTTTATGTCTGACTCTGGCCATAGGCTTCAAAGCCTGCTCTCAAGGCCCAGTAGTCCTCCTACATACCATACACCTCTCTACATGTCACCACCTCGGCGCTAAAACACCCACCTTCCATACCGAATACATGCTAGGGCTGTCTCATACAGGACTGGTGTATTGGTATTAGCGGGGGTACTTTTATGACATGTCCGCGGGTCATCTGGTAGATCAGGAGAGTCTGCTTTTATGAAATTCAAATCCTTAAACTGTTACCTGCCCCAGCCGGGATTCGAACCTGGGTCCATCAGGACTGTAGGCCGCCTCTCTACCGATTCAGCCACCTAGCCATACCATAATGCATAGATTCCATTGAACAGTATTTCAGGTGACGCTGATAGGTCCGGGCTAAATCTCTCTCTCTCTCTCTCTCTCTCTCTCTCTCTCTCTCTCTCTCCGAAGATGGAAAGAGAGTCAGGCACATAATTAAACAGCAAGATCAAAAACTGGCTAGGTAGATGTTCCTGCAGCATAGTAAGTCGGTGAGGCAGAGCTGGGGGTGGGGGGTGACGTTTGTCATATTTTTGGTGCCTTGTGCGCAGTGTACATTAGCAAGTTCCCTTCATGTTTAACTGCTTCTTATGCGATTACAGTGAAGACAGGTGTGCTAAGTAACTGTCAGAATTATTTCTATACGTAGTTCATAGGTCGAAAGACCTGTCACTTACAACAGACCCACCAGTGTAGGTAACACTCGTATTGGAGACAGCTGTTTCAATGAACCAAAGGAAATAACATGACCTACTGTATGAGCGCGTGTGTCAGTGTGTGTCATACAAAAGAATACTAAGGATTAATACCTATCGACCACACGAGGGACATTAAGGTAAACAATCAGTTTCTGCCTAGAATTTCACTTCCAGTAGAACTGCTAGGTAATAATAGCAACGCTGGGTGATTCGAGACGAGGAGGAAACAAACTTGTTCCGAGAGTCTGACGTACTAAAAGTAGAACTCATTCTTATTTTTACAGATGCAACCTGGACGTGCTAACCCATGCCCCACCGGCTCCCTGAAATAATGGGAAGAGAAGCTACAATGCCTATAACTGACTGAGATCTCAGGCAAAAGCTGTACATAGCGTCGCAAAATAGAATTAGCATCATTCTAAGTATTTTTACATAGTCCTGCTTGTTCCTGTATTTGATTGTGTTGTATGTGTCAGTTGCTGACTTACTCATTTTCCACATCTTTCTACTCCTCTTTCCCTACCTTGTTATTCCATTTACTACTTCAGTAAGATAACGTCTTATTTTGCCCCATACTTCTTTGACATGGGTAATATGGAACAGTTTTTTGTCAGTATTTACACTTTCTTAGGCAACCTGTTCGTAATGGTGGCTGTGGCACAGTTTTTACCTAGAGTCAAAATCTGAGGTAAAATGGTCTGGATGCCGGCCGTGGTACAATTTGTATCCTTAACTACAGTTTTTGAGGCAACCTGTTCCTAGTAGCAGCTATGGTACAAATTTTACAGGGTTGAATTTGCTATTGTTTTTTTGTACAACTCACTTTCTAGACTGTTAGAACTGCATTAAAACCAGCCTACAGAAGTGCAGGAGGCCGAAAGTCACGCAGCAAGGGTGGGTGGTGACGGAAAGTAGATGCAGTGTATCTGCATAATATGCCTTTACATGATACGTGAACAAACAACACATGGTTTCAGTGACCGACCATCTAGCAAGTGTTGCATCCTGGGGCAATGTGTAACCTGGTCATATATATTATACTAATTTGTTCCTGCTGTCATTAACAATCTTATTTAACTAAGAGTAGACTTCACCTGGCAGAGGGATGAGCATAGTTAGTTTCTGACCTCTTCAATAGCTGACGTCTTTCCTGAGCTGAAGTTAGCTAACAAGAGGAAAAGATGGTTAACATTGTCTAGGTTAGATTTTAACATGATGGAACACACACAAACACAGACAGACAGACAGACACACACACACACACACACACACACACACACACACACACACACACACACACACACACACACACACACACACACACACACACTTTTATCGGCCTTGTATCAACAATATCACACCAACACAGAAGAGGTGTCAGGCATATAATTTTAACTCTTATTTTTACCCACCGCTCTTTCAAAATTTGTTCAGTGCACATCATGCTGTGATATCACATTTCTTTACAGTATGCATACACAAGTATACACACATCTCACTTTGACAACCTACCCACAATAACACATCACACAGTGATGATAAAACACACTGTGACAACACACCGCTCTATGATTATGCATCACACTGTGACAACACACCACACTGTGACAACACATACAACATGGTATGACAATGCAGAATCTCACCAAGATAACCCAAACCACACTATGCCAGCACACACCATGCTATGACATTTATGATAGCGGTATTCTCTGTACAACAAACATATCGCTATGTCAGTAGATCTCACTGTGCCAATATACATATCATACTATGCCAACACACCACACTGTGACAACACAAACCACACTGTAACAACGAAATCAACTATGATGATACACGCCTTTACTATGACAAAACACACACCCTCAAGAATACGCCAACACACCCTTCCACCCTCCCACCTACCCATCCATCCCCCCCCCATCCTCCCAGAACGCGCCAAACTATTAAAAGGCACACCTTTTTATGTATAATCCCTCCTGTCCCCGTACCGACGAGACATTACCACACTACGCCAACACAGCACCCCAGCCAACCTGTCTGCCTCATTAAGCTTATTACCTCCATTGTCCCGTCTTAACAACGCAGTACACTACGGACACAAAAATCCAGCACACGTTTTCAGTAATTATCATGACAAGGGATATTACATAATTGGATCAGGTAATTTTGGGTGCGGGAAGGACTGACAGTTAAGTCCACAAAACAGTTAATTGCCGCCCATATTGGTGAGTATTTACTTAAGTTCTTCAACAGAAAAGAATATTACAATCGCGTTTTTTCCCTCTTGCTTAAAATGGTGCGTTCGATTCATTTTTGTATTTGTCTTGCCTTTGCACCTGTATGATATTTATTTATTTATGTATTTATTTATTTTTTGCTGCTAAAGGGTCATTTTAATATTCAGTATTTTTTTAATGGTTGTACCCGTACGGTATCTTTCAGCTTCCTTTGTGTACTATACTTATATTTCCCTTGAAATTTCATGTGCCACCTCTTTCTTAGTGTTAATGGTACACTTTCATGAAGTTCATGTAAATTGTACTGTAATTTTTTAACATCCCTTTACTTTTATTGTTGTTAGTGTACCTGGCTGTAATCATCTTACCCTGTTTACACTTAACTCCCGGATTATTAATATTTTCATAAATCTTTTCTCATACTTTAAAAAATTACTCTCAACAATTTGTATCATGCCTTTGTTTCCCTGGCTGTTTTTATAATATTGTTTGTGCTTTATTTACTTGTAAACTCTTCACTCAGTAACTGACATCATGTATAAGCCTACTGTATGGGCTTCCTTATTTCTTAGATACTAATACTCTTCACTCTGTAAATGCGTTGCTTTAATAATTTCCTTTGTATATTTCTTTCCTGTCCATCTTTAACTTCTAGTTGTGTAATGCTTCAGTCTGCTTTTGTAGTCGTGTTCCCCTTGGTCCTTTGTATTACTGGTTCAATTTATTTGCTCTCTTTTAAAGTAATTAGCTTGGAATATATTATTCGTTTGTTTTTTGCAAGCATTTTAGCTTTTCTTAGTGCAAATGCATCACATTCTTTTTTTTTTTTAATAACAGAACAGAGGAAGGAAAAACAAATGAATAAAAAAAAAATCCATGCACCAGATTACTGGTGTCCTCTATTCATAAAATATCTGTAACAGTTAGACTTGAAGAGCAGTAGGTTGAAGATTGGAGGGAAAAAACTCTGGGGAAGCGAATTCCAGAAATATGCAGTTCGGGGAATGAAAGAATTCTGATAGGCAGAAGTTCTGCAGTATGGCTGAGTGATATTCCAGTCATGAGCGGTGCCAGCTGCCCGTGTAGCACGAGGGAAGGCATGGAGAGGTGGCACCTTTGGACGCAACTTCGTCTGAGCATTTGCTATAGAAATATCTGTAAAATAATGTAAGGGAGGCAACATTCCTTCTTACTTGTAGGGGAGGTAGTTTATTAGTAATAGCAGGGTTATTAATAATTCTAACAGCTTTGTTCTGAATTTTGTCTACTTGTTTTAATGCAATCTCTCCACATCCACTCCACAAGGGTGAGCAGTATTTAAGCTGAGAGCAGACATGACTCTTATAAATTATAACTAACTGCTCGTCAGTGAAGAAGTTACGAACCCTGTACAATAATCCAAGTTTCTTTGAGGCGGTTTTAGCAAGTGATCTAACATGAGAGGTCCACCTGAGGGCATTGTTAAGTGAGACGCCAAGAATTTCAATACTTTTGGAAATGGGAATATTTGTAGCATTGAAGGTAATATACGATTCTGGCAATACCTGTCTATTAGTAAACTGTATATATTTAGTTTTACTAGCATTAAATGAGACAAGGTTATTTTGTCCCCATTCACTGATCGTGGATAAGTCTTGATTTAAAGAGATGGCTGTACTGAGTTGAGAGTTAGAGATATCAGACTTTGTAAATGGATGTCTGAGTGTGAATGAACTATGAAGTGTTGAGTCATCTGCATATGAATGGATGGGATTGTGGGTGACAGATAAGAGATCATTAATATGAACAAGGAACAGGGTTGGTGCCAGAACTGATCCCTGCGGCACGCTGGCGTTAACTGAGTGGAAAGTGGAATATACATCATCTACTTTTACTCTTATTTTTCTATTGCTGAGATATGAGGAACAAAAGAGTTTAGTCCATAGAAAGGGAGTTTGGACAACAGGGAACGGTGCCACACTCTGTCGAAAGCTTCAGAAATATCCAGGGCTACTGCATGAGTTTCACCATGTAGGTCAACTGATTGATGGATGGTATGAGTCAGGAGATTGAGTATGTCAATAGTGAATCTTTCTTGGCGAAAACCATATTGTCTATCACTAATTAAGTTGTTGGATTCAAGATGTTGAACTATTTGCTTATTAATTACAGTTTCAAAAACCTTACCAAGAATAATAATATACTTGAAACATTTGTTTTATTTCCCAATTTACAAAACTTTTAGCATTTTCCTTTGCTCATTTATGATACTTTTTTGTTTGTTTTCTCGCTGTAATTATACCACTTGAAATTAAACTTAAATCATTGGTTGTTGGGATTTCTCTCGACAGAACAAAGTCGTCTCGTGTTATGTTGAATAAATTCCTAAGTGTACCGTTAACAGAAACAGAATTACTCGAGTAAGTTCTGAAGCCTTTAATGGCAAAGATATCTCTCTGTTCAACAAATCTGGTTTTGCCGAAATGAAACATTCATGTGCACTAACCATAACGTAAAGACTGAAATTAATTTGTTTATTCATGCTTTGCTAAATGTTTTAATTATTATTTATTTACTTCTGATGTAGATGCGAGACTATAAAATTAACTTGTGCATTTGTTTCCTTGGCATTTTTGCTACAACTTTTCATTCGCATGTTCTCTTGAATTTTTTTTGTTTCATTATGTTTCCCTCATAGGTTTTTCGTCCAACAAAATTCACGTATCTTTGGTACAAGGAAAAGCATTGTGATCTGAACCAAGTGCAAGCAATTGTTTGTAAAGCAGGCATTTATTCACATGGGATCGATACCCAGACGTGCCTGACAAATTTGTTTTTCAAGTGTTGTCACCGAGAAGGATTGCACGAACAGCTGAACTCATAAATTCATACTTTAATTTCATTTTTATGTTGTTTTAACCCATTAACCATTTGTATCTAATGTATTAACTCCTTGAAATAGGTGACGTATTTTCAATTGCTTCTTGTCACCTCCAGTTTATTTTAGCTTCGTGTCAACCACTGGTTCTCAATCTCATGGGCTTTCATTTATTATAAAACATATTTTAAACGTTCAAAATTACCTTTAAAATGGCACCTGTGTGTAACAGAAGTCAATAGATCAATCAACTTTTCTAATTTCACATGGTCATGGGTGGTGGCGACCATCATACACTCATTTGCTGTAGTGTCTGCTTATCACTCGCCTCTTACCATCTCTTTTCTTTTGCCTGCCGTTCTCTCTTGCTATTTCTCCCACATTGTCTATCACTTTTTATTTCCTCTTTCCACTTCAGGAGGCTGTACAGTGAGTGACAAGTCTAATGGTTTCCTGTAACCCAGAAATCCTGAACAACTGTGGGTGGCAACCATATAATCGAATAACAAGGTAGTGTGGAGCCTACTATGGTGCCCCTGCTAACTAGGTGGAGAAAAGCAAATGCGAACTCCATCCGGAAACAAAGCCTCCACACTCCTTCCCATGCCTTGCTGCCTCGCTGTGATGAGTGCTGTCTTCCACAAAGTAACATCAGTTCATGCAGAACGGCTCTGCAGGGGCAGTTGCTTGCCTGTGATTAATGGATCTGCTCGACCAGACAGACAAGGGTTACTCAACATCGACTCAATTCCCACATTCTGCATATTTAATTGACCCTTAATATACAGATTATGCAATATGGTAATGTTACACAGTTAGCACGGACACATACGAGTATGTGTCCCTGTTGGACGCCTGAGGGTGACTGAGAAGGTCTGAAGCAGGTGGAAACTAAAGACAGAGCAGTTGCCTTCATGCCCTTAAAGCAGTATCAATCATTTTTCAAGTGTGGCTTTTAACCAGCATTAATAGAGTATATACAGTAGAGAGGATCCAAAGCCTTGTCCTCTAATATGGTGCAGTACATGTGTGGCAGCCAAAGTGTAGGGATTAACACTCTTAGGCTCCCATGACTAACTTAACTGAATAAAATCGTCTGCAGTTCCCTGCACCGGAATACTACAGTTGTTGTAACCATAAGAGTGGTTCATGGTGACAATATTAAAGCTGCTACTACGGCTCACTCAGCTGAATTAAATCACCTGGCATTGGCTACAGTAAACCCAAGATGTGTTCCAATCATATGAGGGTTTATGGTGACAGTACACAGGCTGCCATGACTCACATGCAATTAAATAAAATTCGTCTGGTGAGAGTTTTTTTTTTTTTTTTTTTTTTTTTTTTTTTTTTAATGTATCCGACACTGGGCATAGGCTTCACAGCCTGCGCTCAAGGCCCAGTAGTCCTCCTACATACCATACACCTCCGCATGTCAACACTTCGGCGCTAACACCCACCGTCCATATTGAATACATGCTAGGGCTCTCATACAGGACTGGTGTAATGGTATTAGCGGGGATATTTTTACGACATGTCGGCGGATCTTCTGGCAGATAAGTAAAGACTGGTTTTTATTAAATTCAAATCCTTAAACTGTTCCCTGCCCCAGCGCGGATTTGAACCTGGGTCCGGCAGGACTGCAGGCCACCTCTCTACCGACTGAGCTACCGCCTCCCCCAAATACCATTATTGTCCCTGCCATGAGAGTGTTACTACCTTCCCCAACAGTGGGCTCTTCTTACCTGGATGAAGTGGTCTGACATTAAGTACAACAACATGAAAAAGACATCAGTATGATACGGGTAGAAAAACTACTGAAAATGTTTAACAACTTTCACATACGCTATATCCATTTATTGATGTATCGTATTTGCAGATATTAATGTTTTGTACGACGGTGGGCAACCAAAAATATTATCGAACAACCAGAGAATGTACACAATCTTTTAAGTGTACTGTACACCAGACATTCAGAACAGCTGCAGAAAAAGTGCAAATAAATCCAGTGTATATCTCGCTCCCATTTCAGACAGTTCCATGCACCAGCGTAAAAAGGTGTGGCCAGACCCAGAACTGAATTCTTGTACTGATAAAGAGCACACATATGGCTGAATGCGGCATGACTTCCCATTTGCTGAGTATGGGTATGTTTTTGTTTTCGGTTATAACAAGTACCTGACTGTTTGTTGTTTAATTCTATAATACGTGTGATTCTCTGATGGAATACGGCTGACTGATCTCTCTTTATATCCATGTACTCTTACATTATCTATCTCCATTCCTTGCTGTGGTAAGGAACTTGTTGTAAATTCATATCTGTCTCGTCATATACCAACACCAATTTCTTAGTGACAATGTGTATTTGTGTGTTCTACTACTTACCCAGCTGTCAGTATTTATCCATCCATCGACCTGTCTACCAATCTATTATTATTTCTTTCAACCTATTTAATACTATGACGTCTTTTGTGTTACACACTTGCTGCCACGATGGTTTGAATTGGCTCTGGGAAATCCGTCAGTTTGAAGGGAATAATGAAGGTTGTTTTTTAATCCTTGCTGTAAAAGAGATTCTTCTTGAACACTATAAAACCCGAGAAAAGCCACTGTAAACCAAAAAAGTGCTTAGATGCTATGGCTATGTGACAGAATGGGTATGAATAGGGTGGTGAAAAGCGTGTATCGGAGCGAGTTTCCAGATGGGCGAAGGTATGGTACACCCAGAAAAATGGTGGATTATCTGATAAGGTAAATGAGTGTAAGAGAAAGTGGGTTATCGCGTTGATGAGGCTGGCGAACTGACTGTGAATCAGCTGGAATAGAGTAAGCCAAGCGTCTTCACCACTGTACCACTGTTTTTTCACGGTGTTTTGATAGTCCTTCGACTGACTCCAGGTGGTAGGAAATATGAAGTGCACAGATGTGCATGTTCAAGCCTGTGAGGCGTCAGGATAATGGGGACTTGAATGGTGAGTGAAAGGAAGTGTAGACCATTTAATTAGGAAATTATTTGTTCTCCTTCAATCAGGTTTTCTATTACTCTGAATCCTATCTCACCACATATTACGTGGACAAAGAGATTGGGATGATGATGATGATGATGATAATGATGACAAAAGTATTAACACTAGTGATAAGTTAATGATAATAATAATAATAATAATAATAATAATAATAATAATAATAATAATACTGTAATAATAATAATAATAATAATAATAATAATAATAATAATAATAATAGTAGTGGTAGTAGTAGTAGTTGCAGTGGTAGTAATAACAATAAAAATAACTAGTTATCTATTATTATTGTCTTGCCACAATAATGAAGCTTCCCCATAACTACTTCTGGTATAATTTAAAAAAAAGAAAAAGTATGTTTAATATGAACAAGATCTGAAGACCCTAAGGCAACTTCTTATGTGACATCAACAAGGGACCTGAAGACAAAGCTGTCGAAGAACGCATGTGTAAATTATGCGTTTGTGTCAATAACTGGCTAACTGTATGCATTGCTGTAACCATATTCCATTCAGATCATAAGAGGTACCACAGTTATGTATGTGGAAAGTTCCAGCTTTAAAGCTTTTGTGACTTTCTCTAAAACGTGTTGCAAAGAAAAAACTGAACATATTTGAGTTCGGTAATTTCCACTAAGCTAAATGGCAAAGTATTCAGCCAAAATTATTCAGCAAACAATTTTATCATAGAATTTTCAGCCAAATAGCTGTATCTCAGTTAGTTTCTGAGATATTTTAATTTCAAAAATGGAATTTCTAGAATAAAATTGTGTATATCACATGCATAAATAGGTCGAGGTCATTTATATTTGGCACAAGGACTTGGGTAACCCTAGAGTACGTTCATATGGAATATCATCAAGATCGAAGCATAAAAATTGCGAAGAAAAATAATAATAACTACTCTGACGAAAACAAAAAGCTTCGCCATTTATATGGCGACGCCTGATAACAATAATAATAATAATAATAATAACAACAACAACAACAATAATAACAATAATAATAATAATAATAATAATAATAATGATAGTAATAATAATAATAATAATACCACACAGTACTCAGAAAATACATACCTCTGCGAATAATAATAGAATTTCTGATTTACTTCTGTAGTTCTTTTTTTGAAAGACAAATTCTTTTAAGGTAGTAAATAGCTGGTTCTACTGCCTTATTCTATCCTGTTACACAGTATCAAAGAGCACATACCAATGGCAATAAAATTTATAATTTATTCCTAAATTCGGTATCATACAGGGTTGGCATTCATTAAATCAAATTGATTCATCATGTGGTTACATAATTGATTATTTTTGCTTAAAAAAAAAAATCATGATTTTTTATTCTCTAATTATTATTATCTAAAAATTGACAAAAATAAAATCTGAAGGTTTAAAAAATTTGTCTGTAACTTTGTGTTGGCATTCATTTATTCAGATACTAAAGCATTAAGTTAGCAGATTTTGGAGAATGATGCCATTAGAAATTTGCTACATTGTAAGACACAACAAATATTTTACATTTGTGTAACTAAGTATTGAAATTATTTGTGCATCTGAAATAATAAAAAACCTAAGCCGTAAGACTAAGTAGGCTATGCTTGGTCACTTAAGGCCATGTCATAATAATATCAGCTTAAGATTCTTCTGTGTGGTAATATAATCAGTTTTGGAATATGCTGTTTTGATTACCACTGGCAACTCAGATATATAGAACTCAGCCTTAACCAGTAGTGTACAGACAGGACTTGAACAGGTATGTATGTGGAATCTGGGCAGTGGCTTTCAGCCTGAACCATCAAGGGATATACAGGACATGAAGTTAACAGTATTCAATATAATGCTTTTGGATTACTAGCTACTAGTGATGTATCGGATATCCGCCTCCCCCTCCGCCTCCGTGGAGCCTCCGCAGTGAAAATAATGTCCACATTACTATCCGTGTCCGCGTCTTCAGACAACAAAAGCTCCGCATCATTATCCGCCACCTCGTTTTCAGATAATAAAAGTTGCGCATAATAATCCGCCTCCGCGTCAAAGAACCGGACATGGAGGTAAAAATAATCCGCAGTTGTGTCTGCGGTTGCAAAAATTAATATCTTAACCTCCGCTGTTTTATCTGCAACCGCATTTTATTAGAAATAGATATCCGGCTCTACCTCCGCCTCCGCGGAGCTCTAAAATTTGGTATCCGATACATTACAACTAGCTACATAATAAACAGAAAAGTCAAACAAATCAGAAAAATCAAATAAATCGAATAAATACAAAAAATCATTTTTTTTTTTTTTTTTAAGAAAATCACCAACCCTGATATCATATACATCTGAAAATCTGATTAAATCTCACATGGCCCACTGCCTGACAGTCCGTATTTCATTGAAATCCAATAACAATATTCTTTTAGACATATCTTGTACACAAGCAAACAGACACAGGTGAATACAAATCCGCAGTACAATGGTGGAGGTACGGACTTCCAAGCCATCTCATTCAACCATCATCAACTCACAAGCCATCAGAACCTATCATTCCCTTTTCCACCTCTTTACCCACCGCCATCCACCAGCCCTCAACCACCATCACCCACCAGCCCTCACCCAACATCACCCACCAGCCCTCACCCATCATCACCCACCACCCCTCACCCACCATCACCCACCACCCCTCACCGACCTCTCACCCATCCCTCACCCACCACCCTTCATCCACATCACCCAGCATCCCTCATCCAGCACCTATCACCAGCACATCAGCCATTTCTTACTGCGTCATCAAGCCGTCACCCAACAGAATGGGTTGTAGAAGCTAAGCCAGAATAAAGTACAGTATGCGTCATCAAACTGGAAAAATAAAAAGACCTTCTGCCTGGATATACGCAACCTCACCCAACTAACCTCACCCGCCACCCGTCACCCAGGCGTCACCCACCTCACAGTCTACCCCATATACTCGTATATTCCACAAGGCCTGTTTATCCCCCGTCTGCTATTTTTGACATGCAACTCTGTAAACATCGATCTTTGTTCCTAGTACTAATGTAATAGGAAGATTGTTGGATGTTAGAGTTCTGAGAGGGAAGGGTGGAGGTATGTCTGACCACTACCTGGTGGAGGGAAAGTTAAGAGTAGGTAAGAGATGGGTGAGAGCTAGGAGGGTTAAGTGTGGCAGGGAGGTTTTGAAAGTGAGTGAGTTGGATAAAAGAGAGAAAAAGATAGAGTATCAGGAGAAATTGAAAGATGAGTGGAACGCAGTGAAAGATCGGGAAAATGGTAGTGTGGAGGAGGAATGGCAGTTATTTAAGAGTGCTGTGGTGGGGCATGCAGAAGAGGTGTGTGGTGTGAGACGTGTGGGTGGTGGTGTAAGAAAAGGAAGTGAATGGTTGTGCGAGGAAGTAAGTATGGCTGTGGCCGAGAAGAGACGTGCATATGAAGTGTGGCTGCAGAGGAAGGATGAGATGTCATATGAGAGGTATAAGAAAAAAAGGGATAGGGCGAGAAGGGCTGTGCGTGATGCTAAAGTGGCAGCAGATGAGAGGTGGGGTAGGCGGCTGACAGAGAATTTTCAACAGATTAAGAAAATGTTTTGGAAGGAGGTGAAAAGGGTGCGAAAGGGAGAGTCTGGGAAGGAAGAACGAGTAAAAGCAGAGGATGGAAGGATGTTAATTGAGATGGATGCAGTAAGGAAGAGATGGGCAGAGTATTTTGAAAGATTGTTAAATGTAGAGGAGGAAAGGGTGGCTGAGATTGTGGCGGATGGAAGGGTGCAAGGAATAAATGTGTTGGGAGAGTTGAATGATTTTTTGATCACGAAGGAGGAAGTGGGGAAGGCAGTAAAGGGGATGAAAACAGGGAAAGCTGCAGGTATGGATGGGTGTGCTGTGGAATGCCTGAAGGGTGGTGGAGTGACTATTGTTGACTGGTTAGTAAGATTGTTGAATGTGTGCTTTGTGAAAGGTATGGTGCCAGTTGACTGGGCAAGTGCTTGTGTGGTCCCGTTGTATAAAGGCAAGGGTGATAAGTATGAATGTACTAGCTTTAGGGATATAAGTCTGTTGAGTGTTGTAGGTAAGGTGTATGGTAGAGTGTTAATTATGAGAGTTAGAGAGGGTACAGAGGGAGTGATTGGTGATGACCAGTGTGGCTTTATGAGAGGGAGGGGATGCGTGGATCAGGTGTTTGCGGTGAGACAAGTGTGTGAAAAGTATTTAGCGAAAGGCAAGGATGTGTTTTGGGCATTTATGGATTTAGAGAAAGTGTATGATAGAATTGATAGGGAGGCTTTGTGGACTGTTTTAAGATTGTATGGACTTGATGGTAGGTTACTAAAAGGGGTGAAAAGTTTTTATGTAAATAGTAGAGCGTGTGTAAGAGTGGGAAATGCTGTGAGTGATTGGTTTCCTGTGAGAGTGGGGCTGCGACAGGAATGCGTGATGTCGCCTTGGTTGTTTAATATTTACATGGATGGTGTTGTAAGGGAGGTGAATGCAAGAGTTTTAGGTGGAGGTCTGAGTCTAGTGAATGTTGATGGTGGAGAGTGGAATCTGAAGCAGCTGCTGTTTGCAGATGATACTGCACTGGTGGCTAATTCAGAGGAGAGATTGAGACAGTTGGTAGAGGAGTTTGGAAGGGTGTGTGAAAGGAGGAAATTGAAAGTAAATGAGAATAAGAGTAAAGTGATGAAGTGTACGAGGTTGGTAGATGGTAGGGGGATGAATATAGTTTTCAATGGCGAGTTGCTTGAGAAGGTAGAGTGTTTTAAATATTTAGGGTCACATGTTGCTGTGGATGGAAGAATAGATGCAGAAGTGAAGTTTAGAATAAATGAAGTAGGAAAGGTGCTGGGAGGAATGAAAAAAGTGTTTAGATGTCGTTCGCTTAGAATGGATGTAAAGAGAAGGCTGTATGAGGGTGTTGTGGTACCGACTGCATTATATGGGGCTGAAACATGGAATATGGGTGTAGCAGAGAGGAAAAGTTTGAATGTAATGGAGATGAGGTGTCTGAGGAGTATGTGTGGAGTGACGCGTATGGATCGAGTGCGGAATGATGAAGTGCGAAGGAGAACTGGAGTTGTTTGGGAGATGGCTGGTACAGTTGAGCAGAGGGTGTTGCGATGGTTTGGGCATATGGAGAGAATGGATAATGAGCGATTGGTGAAAAAGATAACTAGATCTGATGTGAGAGGTGTAAGGCTGAGAGGAAGACCACGAATAGGATGGATGGACATTGTGAAGAGAGCACTGGATCCGAGAGGGATGTCTGTTGAGCAAGGAAGAGTGGCTGTGCGTGACAGAAATAAATGGAGAGAAATTGTGAATGAATAAGTGATGACGCAGCCCGGAGGGGATATTCTCCAGCATTTGGTCTGATCAGTTATTTCAGGTCAGGTGCGGGTAAGGGGATGAGTCTGTTATGATGTGGCAGGGGTAAACCAGCTCTGCTGTCGGGCCCTGCTGCGGATGTCACTGATTGCATTTGCTCAGTTGACCCTTGTGCGGTGTGGTGCGGTGAGGATCTGTTCGTTCTCCCCTTTGGGGCTAAGATGCGAATGAATGTGTTTGAATGGATGAGTAAATGGGGAGTGTGTCGTCCTGTCTCGGCTACCTCCCTTTCCTTGGGGGAAGCAGCCTAGGTATATAGATAGATAGACTAATGTTTTGTCTGTATGTATCTACTTTGGAATATTATCTAATAAAGACTGAATGTTTGCCTGTCTGTTGTTAATCTCTCTGTCTACCTACCTACCTACTTACCTAACTACTTATCTATGCCATTAATGTCTCGTGTCTACCTATCATTTCGTCCTCTCTAAACCGTAAAACTGTATTTTTTCTTGTTCAATGTATAGTCTCTCTGCTTATATAAAACCTATTCGATATAATTAGGGTCTGCATCGAGGTAATATAAGTTACATTTCGCCAAAATTCTATCTATTTACCTATCGCAAGACGCCTTAACCCCATACGGGGTGGCCACAAATAAATCGCCTCTATGTCGCCCTGTCCCCTGCCATTTCACTGCCTTGCTCCCAACTCACACCCTTTTCTCTCATATATCTCTCCACTCCATCCCTCCACCTCATCCTTGGCCTCCCCCTCCCTCTCTTCCCCTCCACCTCACTCACATACACTCTCCTCGTTAGTCTCTCACTCTCCATCCTCTCCACATGGCCAAACCACCTTAATATATATATATATATATATATATATATATATATACTGAATGAACCTTTGGGACACAAGGGCATCATTATTATCAATAATCTTTTGTGACCAACAGGCTTTTTAATTAAGCTTAAGGAAAATAGTTCGTGGTGAATAGGTTAAATAACACTGTACTCTCCTTTCACAAAGACCTACACTGAATGAAGTGGTCTGGTCTGGACTAAGATGAGCCGTAATATCATCCTCAGACCCAAGTCTACGAATCCTCCTTTGCGCTCAGAAGAAAAAAAGTCGATGAACCTACGGAGAGAGAGAGAGAGAGGATGTGCGTGTGTTGAGGGGGTATGGGGTATTAAAAAAGACAAAAGGGCTAGAAGTGTGTGTGTGTGTGTGTGTGTGTGTGTGTGTGTGTGTGTGTGTGTGTGTGTGTGTGTGTGTGTGTAGTAGATAAGAATAAGAAATACAGGCCGAAATAATTTCTAAATCTTATGAGTGCAATTAAATATCGTCACATCTCTCTCTCTCTCTCTCTCTCTCTCTCTCTCTCTCTCTCTCACACACACACACACACACACACACACACACACACACACACACACACACACACACACACACACACACCGTTACCGAACCCCATTCCCAATGCAAAAGAGAGTACGAGTATCCTATATTTACCCGTGACTCTCAAAATGCAAATGATGGCGATGGTGACACACTGAAAACACAACACAGCTGAATTAATGTTTTTCGCCCTCATGAGCTTTTAGGTGGATGTGTAAATAAGTTTGTACTTTGATCAGTTTATATGGAAATTCTTATGATATAGGCTGTTTTTAATGTTTCATGGTCAGTGTCTAGTTCATACCGCGATGTACAGTTCACTAATGGAAAAAAAGAAAAAAAGAGAGAGAAACGAAACGTTTACGAGTGGGAGTTAATCCACGCCAGTAGCATATATATCGAAGGTCAAGAGCTTTTAACCAAGAGGTGTGGCCAATATAAGAAATGAAGTGCCTATTTCCCATCAACGCTCGCTACATAGCAGTAGATTCCCATAGAAACAGTCAGGCCGTCAACAAGTTATTACAATGTTGCTGCACAACTATACAACCAGTGCATCTTGGATATTGGTCTCATCCTACATTTTATTCGAAAGCATTTTGAGAAAAGAGGATTTTTGCGGCCGTGATATATGTATAAGACAGTTCTAATCAGAGCGATAGTGAGTGCTTGTGGGCATTACCCCAGTTGATGCACGGGACAGTCTGTGGGTTTCAACAGGACATCACCATGCTCATTCCTCTTCCATTTGGGCTCATGTAGATTTCATGAAAACATAGGCTTACCATATTTTCAAGCCATGGAATACGGACTGGTCAGGGAGGCGTATACCCAGCTTATGATTCATATGTGATTCTTATAAACGTTATTAGTTGCATTATGTATATGCCATGCTTTGTTTTTGCAATTTTCCACTAACATTACTGTATGTGAAAGAGGAAAGTGGGAATGCTACTTGCAACTTAGAAATTTATGTAAGGGACTTTGTTGGCTGAGGTCTCGCGTAGCATCTCACAGTGTTGTAATAAGTAGGCACCAAGAGTAAGATTGCACTCCTTTCCAGCAAAACCAACCGTAAACATCTAGTATAATATAATAATCTGTGAGCCTTCATTTAACCTGTTGTGTGAAGCTGTGTTTAACTTCTCTCTAGTTCCAAGTAATGTTTTTCCTATTAAAAAAAAAAAAAAACAGTATTTTAATTCTCTGCTCATTAGTTTAGAAGCTTCCATCAAGTACCCAGTATTTTATGATAAATGACTGTGTGTTCCTTCGCATTAATACCCAGCAAGACCCTCATTTGCTAGCCTGCCTTTTACATCCATCTGCAGCTTCCAATTTGAAAGTTAATACTGGTGTTTGTTACGTAATCGTATAAACGTCACTTAATATATTTGAATATTATATCCCTTTGGATCCCAGGGGTGCTGGGCGAGGCACTGCACTGTTAGGGTATTAAGCGTACCGCCCTCCGCCTATCGGCTCATAGTCGCGAAGCTCCTAGGTCCCTACCCGGGGGTTCCCTACTTTATAAAGACTTGAAAAATCCCAGTTCTGTCCAGTACTCGGGACACTGGGCTCCAATGGGATATACGATGCGTTTTTTGAACATATTCTGCAAAACATATCTATTTGGCAAAAACATCTCTAAGAGTCCTTATTAAAGGTGAAACACTAGTTTGTCCGTCCACACACACACACACACACACACACACACACACACACACACACACACACACACACACACACACACACACACATACTGTACACATATTATACATATCCCATTGGAGTCCAGTGTCCTCAATATAGGACAGAACTGGGAATTTCCAACAGTTAATGAAGTAGGGAACCCCTGGGTAGGGACCTGTGAGCTTCGCGACTATGAGCCGATAGGCGGAGGGCAGTATGCTTAGTACCCTCCCAGCCCAATGCCTTGCCCAGGAACCCTGAGATCCAATGGGTTAATGACTGGCAAATCTGTCAGCTTCTTTAACCCATTGGAGCCCAGTGTCCTCAATATAGGACAGAACTGGGAGTATCCAACAGTTAATAAAGTAGTGAACGCCCGGGTAGGGACCTATGGGGTCGCGACTATGAGCCGATAGGTGGAGGGCGATATGCTTAGTACCCTCCCAGCCCAATGCCTTGCCCAGGAACCCTGGGATTCAATGGGATATATATATATATATATATATATATATATATATATATATATATATATATATATATATATATATATATATATATATATATATATATATATATACTGTGCTTTCGTCTATTGTTTCAAGACATAATCAGGTATTATCCTGGTGATGTCTTGAAATAATAGAGTTGGGTAGAGTGAAAAGTGTAAGCGTGAGGTGTAGTTTGGCATGTATTGTGTGACTACGGTAAATGAAAGATGGAAATTACAATTATAGCCATGTTAGCCTTTGTACCCGGTGTGAATCACCTGATGAGTAGTATGAGAGTAAGGGTGCATATACAGAAACTATTTCATAGCTGCCCTTGTCCTATTTATTTAGTCACTGGAGGGGAAGAGTGGAACTGATCGCTTCTTCGGTGACATGTTTCCACGCCAGATTATCTGGGTTTGCTTCCAGTATTTGGCCACAGTGGAATATATGCTTCCAAAATTCAAATGCGGACGAGTCTGACAGGGAAAGCTGGTGTTTATGTCTGTGTGGCATGGTGGATAGCATCAGTAATGCCAAATACAGCAAACTAGTCGACTGTCAACACTCAAAATGACCGCGTATATCCCAGCACCCAGACTGGTTGCGGGACTTTAATAAGTATAAGGTAGAAATAGGTCTTTTGTACGAGGTATGCTAGTTTTATGGGACAATTCTGCTGGCTCTCTTTATGCATGTGGAAGAATAAAAAGGATTAGCTTTATACTTATCAAATTCCCCTGGCATACAGACCTTGAAAGCCGACATTGCAGCCAAGTCCTCAAAAGTACAGCTATCTGAACAGGAACATGGGAGAAACAAAGTGCACCCAACAGTCTGACTTTTTCGAGAATCAATCTCTGGTGCTCCAGTTGCACTTGCCTGCTGTCTTGACACTCAGAGGAATATCAGGTCTAATTACTTACTCAGTGCAGACTCGGAGAATTGCGTTAAAGTGGGACCCAGGCAGAATAATAAGTCTTGTTCCAGCGATAAGTTCATGACTAATGTGATAATCCAAAAATAATGAATAAATACATAACCAAATAAATAAAACTGTTCACAATGACTACTGTCGGTGTCTTTCATAGGACACACTTTAAGCAGCAAGATATTGAAAAAAGGCTGTCTCCTGAAAATATGGAAACACAGAATTGTACTTGTGTTCTTCGACTGCATAAAACGTTCTATTATGTTTATAACGAAGAGTTTTCTTAGTATTATATGAGACACTTTCATTTTTACATGGCTGTTTCGGATCAGTTGTCACAACATTAAGGATAAATCGATATTCATATCTTTCTCTCTCTCTCTACATACTGTACACACATACATATATATATATATATATATATATATATATATATATATATATATATATATATATATATATATATATATATATATATATATATATATTGATAGAGAGATAGAGAGATATATGTATATATATGTATATATATATAATCTGCCATTGCAAGTCACTGCTGAACAAAGGCCTCCCCCAACCATCTCCACGAATCCTTGACTCAGCCAATCTCTGTCACGTTTTGTCTGCAAACTTCTCAATTTCATCTCCTTATCTTGTGTCTGGCCTTTTTCTGCTACACTTACAATCTCTTGGAATCCAGTCAGTCAGGCTCTTACTCCATTGGTTATCTCATTCTTACTACATGACCAGCCCACCTCCATTCCTGTTTTCTTATAACATCTATAATGTTTTGGACTTTATTCTGCACTCTCATCCAAGTTGATCTTTTCCAGTCTCTTATGATATTCTCAAATTTGACCTTTCAATTGCTCTTTGAGAACCGATTAGTCGATTTTTCATCGATTTTGTCAGTTTCCAGGTCTCACAACCGTACTTCATAGCTGGGATTATACATTCCTTATATTCTTTTCGTTCCATACCTACTGCCAAGCAACTTTTCTTCCTGTTTCTTTGTTTATCGAAAGCTTTCCATCCAACAATCGTTGAAGAAATATTACGGTAACGTAAAACGAGACTCTTTTATTGGTTTATATAGAGAAAGTTCGTGCAAAGAATTAACATTTTTTTTTTATATTCCGAAGCAAAATAACTAAACCAATGTATGTGTAACAAAGTACTTTAAAGCAAAACACCGTCTTATCTAACATATAAATATAAAGTTCATTCAAATTATCTATCTTTCTATCTATCTATCTATCGATCGATCGATAGATAGATAGATAGACAGATTACTACAAACATGCCATCAAATCTGTAACAAAGTGCTGTACTGTCATTGGCTAGATAAGGAATGGTTTACTATACGAAGATATTGAAAAAAAAAAAAACATTTTAAAAGAAATAAACATAATATACAACTCATCATATTTAAAAAGAAATACAGCAGTTGTGTGTTTTTACGATACCCTATAACTGGACCGAGCTGTACGGTAAGGCACTGTGCGTTATTTCACAACCAGTTATGAATATGTATGTAGTTAACTCGTCCACTCACCTGAATAGGACCGATTTAAGGGTTCATAATGGCAAACACAAAACCGAGCTCCATTCTATTCGAACAGCACAACAGGATATTTTACAGGCAGAATTTCCACAACGATGGAAATTCTACCTGTAAAATATCCCCATAACTATATTGTGGGATGTCATGAGAGCAGAAAGTGATAGTATTTGTTACTGGAAAATACACGATTCACTGAGTGCTAAGCCATTTGCAAAAAAGGGAGAAGTAATGCCTATCAGGCTATGTTATGTGTATATTTTTGCATACAGGCTAATGCATTATTTGGTTCCAACAAAACAGAAAAAAGATGGACCCATATGAAACAGAGGACAAAGACATGGACGCTGGAAGAGGGAGCGTATACAATGTCAGAAATATTCGGGCGCTATTAATTATCTCATGGGAGGATTTCGAACTAGACAACCTTCTTAATTTGGAAAGAATCGCCTGTAAGCAACAATATAACCTTTAAAAAAGACGCCATCTTACTAAGGTTTAACAAAAAACTCAAAAATATGATGAAGGAGACAGGGGGTGGACTTAGCAGAAAGGTCAAGGAAGGAATAAGGGAATGGGTACAGACATAAAGAATTACGACACTTGAAAAGGAAAGTAAACCCTCGTTAGGCTATATGTCCCCTCTTTAATCATGGTGTTTTTGCCTTCGTCGAAAGTAATTTTTTTTTAATGTGTCCGACTCTGGGCAAAGGCTTCAGTGCCTATTTCTCGGGGGCAGTGGCCTATCCCAAGGCCCAGTATCCCTCCTACACCTCCACATGTCACCACTTCGGCGCTAACACCCACCGTCCATTTTGAATACATGCTAGGGCTGTCTTACACAAGACTGGTGTATTGGTATTAGTGGGGGTATTTTTAAGACATATCGGCGGGTCTTCTGGTAGATCAGGAAAGTCTGCTTTCATGAAATTCAAATCTTAAAACTGTTCGCTGCCCCAGCCGGGATTCGAACTTAGGTCCATTAAAACTGCAGGCCGCCTCTCTACCGAGTCAGCCACCACCTATTGAATGGGAATCCAGATATGAGATGTGTATTATCGGTGACTCAACCTCGAATCAGTCAACAGACTGAAAGCAAACAGTGTCATCTATCCCACTGATATGTAACAAAATATGGATTGTGATGGATAGCTGTAAGAATTATAATAAACAGAGAGTATCGAAAACGGTCTTTTTTATCATTATTTGTGAGGGGCTTGAAAGAAAACTGAAGGGAGGCCACGAGGATGTTAAGGTCCCCACAAGTGGGGAATGAAGTGAAAAGGTTTGAGAAACACTTGTCTATGCTAAGGTGATTTAATGATATTAAATAGATCTATGCCATTCCACTGCACATGGGTCACTGAGGCAGAAAACCACTATGGGTTTATGAAACAAAAGACAGAGGATTCTACCACATCCATTTCCCTTGGTTGCTTAGAATAAAATCGTATGGGGAGTGAAAGATAAAAATAAATCATGGTACTGAAACGGTTAATGCTGGTAAAGGATACTTCTGATAAATAAATGTAGTATGTTAGTAACTTCATTAATCAGATTTTTTTTATATTATTCATCCAAAGATCAAAGCAATTTTTTCTCGGGAATCGTAGAAATGAAGAGGCTCGATAATTATAGACTTTCATTTATCTCTGCACTACAGGAATCATCCCTTATCTGAATATAACAGTCTGCAGGAAGCAGCATCAACAACTGAAATACGACACTGAAGTCAGGAATTTAATTCGACACCTCACTGTAATAATTACGGGAGTCATTTATAAAAGCACTGCCGTTGTAGGTACCCAGGTGGCCAGATACGACAACAGTATTTGTCCCTGTTCATTCATGCCAGGACAGCGGTCGTGCAGCCCCATTCCTGTGCCTGAACAGCCTTTTAACGATAATTATAAAGTTTCGCCTCTCTGGTCTTGTGATGTCTTATTTAATCACCATTACCTTCAGATTTTTTTTTTTTTCGACTCAGAAGACTTGCATTAGTTAAGAGGATAATTAAGGCTATATCTAACTCCTACCCCTTGTTTGTTAAGTTTCATTTAGCTAAATAAATGCGTTGTCGGCTGTCAAGAATAAAATATTTAAAAATGTGAGTGATGAGGTTGCTTGCTTTACGAGAACTTCCTTTTGAAATTTAGCACTTAAGTTGTTTTATCTTCAGGCTTTGTTTCTTTAAGCATGCACTTCTTCAGTTTCACCGTTAATCAAAAGTGAAAGCTGAATAAGAACGTTCCATTTATCATATTATCAGCGAGACGAAATATAGGACAGAAAAATGAGGCTACATTTAATCCCTTCATCTTATCCTCGGTCTCCCCCTATCCCCTCCTCGCATACACTCGCCTAGTCAATCTCTGATTTTCCATTTTCTCTGAATGACCAAATTCAGTCATCATGCTTTTGTGTTGCAAGCTCCCCAACCACGTTCCAATGATATGATAACGATGCCTACCAACAGGGGCTAGGAATACAACTGTGAAAGCTAAATTCGAGTGGTGTGGTAGGACTGTGGTGATGCGGTGACGTAAGGGAAGACGTGTGGTAGGGCTATACTGAAGTGTGGTATGGGGTGAGCTGTGGTAGGAATGTGGTGAAGAAGTGTGGTAAGGGAAGTGATGTGATAGGACTGTATTGATCTGTGGCAGAGGGCGATGTGTGGCAGGGCAGTAGTGGAAAAGTGTGATAATGGGAGAGGTGTCGCAGGACTGTGGTGAAGTGTAGCTGGGGGAGAGGTGTGGTGGGCCTATGGTTGAGGAATGCGGTAGAGGGGATATGGTATGGTAGGACTGTGGTGAAGTGTGATAGGGGGTGAGGTTTGGTATGTTATGGTGGAGTGAAGGGGTGTGGTAGGGCTGTGAAGGAGAAGCGTGGCAGGCTTTGATGGAGAAGCGTGGCAGGCTGTGATGGTGAAGCGTGGCAGGCTGTGATGGAGAAGCGTGGCAGGCTGTGGAGGAGAAGCGTGGCAGGCTGTGATGATGAAGCGTGGCAGGCTGTGATGGTGAAGCGTGGCAGGCTGTGATGGAGAAGCGTGGCAGGCTGTGGAGGAGAAGCGTGGCAGGCTGTGATGGTGAAGCGTGGCAGGCTGTGATGGTGAAGCGTGGCATGCTGTGATGAAGCGTGGAAGGCTGTGATGGTGAAGCATGGTGGGCTGTGATGGTGAAGCATGGTGGGCTGCAGTGCCACAGTATGGTAGGGGGAGAGCAGTACAGCTGTAGTGCAGGGATGTGGCGAGGGGTCAGATATTTTCTCACGTCTCTTTGTCGTGTGTTCAGCAACATCCTTGACGTTGCTTCAAGCTCCAGTTTCAGTCTCGGATATTTTCCTTTTCGTTCCTAGGAATAGTCTTCTCCGAGGTAGCGTCCAGTTTTGTGCTAATTTTTCCGTCCTTTTCTTGCTCCTAAAAGATAGTGACTCATCCACTGTGCCTGGAAGGAGCCATCAGCGCAACGTTTGACTCGGATAAATTTCAGATACTGAAGTCAAAACGTTTCAAGGCAGAAGATATTGTCCATTGGTTTGGAGAGAAGCCAGGACCTTCTGTTCTCGGGGCGTGAGGGATTCGTCTATAATTACAGGTTATAGGTTGTTGGTGTCAGCAGAGCCTCTCAGAAGAAGAAGTTTTGATGTGGACGTGAAGGTAATGGCTTGTGATGACTGGTATTTTGAGTTTTATAAAAGGACCATTCGGTTTTATATTCGGTTCAACAAGAGGACGTCCTATTTTGCTGTATCCATGTCACATCGAGATGATATGGTGTACAGTAGTTTATGGCACACTTTTCGACCTGGCGGGTTTATATTAACTCTTTCACTAACCGAGTGTACTAGCCAGATACGAGTAAAACTATGGTAACAGCAATACTAAAGTCAGACTTACGTCCTGGGGTTGAAGGGGTAATATATATATTTTTTCTCTCTCTCTGAATATATATATATATATATATATATATATATATATATATATATATAGAGAGAGAGAGAGAGAGAGAGAGAGAGAGCCTCTGTAGTACAGTGGTAGAGTGTGCGTTTCGTACACGGGTGGACCAGTGTTCGCGCCCCGCCGGGGTAATAAACTTTGGGAGTGTTCACCCGGCCACGTACTGCACTGGCGGACACAAGGGGTACTGTGGTTGAACTAGTGTCGCTTAACACTGTGTAAAGTATGCTTGCACCAAGTCGGCTTGTGCGGGCCGATTACACTTGGTTCACAGACTACACACACATCCAAAGCCACTCCAACACTACAATTACACTTACAAGCACTTATCACCCTACATACAATCTCCACCAGACAGCCTAAGCCACTTGGTAGAGATACACTAGTTGTATCGTACCGACTTCGGTCGGGATAGGCCGGTCCTGCAGTGGATACTCAAACGGCTGATGATGATATATATATATCCACGTTGTTTTATATTTTTTTCAGCTTACATTTGTTTTTGCACACCGCATTCTTTTAAACTCATCATTGCCGTATTGTTGTCAACCAGATAAATACTGTCAACATTCCCAAGTGGATGCAGGATGATCTCCACACAGCTACTGTTCATTAACATACATTTGTGCATAGCGATATGAAAATCAACGAACGCGCAGGAACATATGATCCTTTAAATCTGAACATTTGTTTGGTCTGATTTGCGATCCCATACAACCCTTTAAAAGGCCTGAATAAAAAAAAAAATAAAAAAAAAAAAGGTTTGTGGTACATCTGGCAGAGGAACAATTATATCAAAAATGAAGGAAATTGGTGGAGAACTAAAGGAAAGGTACCAATCTGAAAAGTGTAGGAAAAAAAAAATGAGGAAGAATGAAGACAGTAGGTGTGCGCCAAAGACTCGGCCCCTTAACAGCAATTCATACTGACATCAGTTACCCTCCTTCGTGACTCAGGGCTCATCACCACCGCCTTCCTTCATCCTCATCGGGGATTTCTCACTCATATCTATAGCAGTCATTCCTTTCTTGCCCAACTCTCATTGATACTTCTTGCTGGCTTACCCGTGAAGTTTTTTTTATTTTTAATTTATTCACTTGAACTGCAGTCACATCTCTCCGTTGTGCATGTCACCGTGAAACAGGATAACATTGGTAGGAAAGAATAAACAACCTAACATTTCCTTTCAACGTTAATCACTTCCCTCCGTTTACCACCTTTAACCTACACCCCTTCCACTTTTCCTCTTCATAGGTCCTATTTCGGGATTGCATCTCCAAGTCTACACATCTATGATTCCTACACTCCCCCTCTTAGTAATTTCATTCTTATCAACGATACAACTCACCTACAATTCTTCATTTCCCATCCATACCCTTTCTTTAGTAGTTTTCTCCTTTTTTTCGGCGTTACAGTTCTGTCTTTACACACTAATGATTTCCCACAGTTGTGAATTTTCATCTACATTCCTTCTTTGACTCATTCCCGTATATTTCTCTTTCTTATTTTAGGCAGTCACTCCCCTCAGCTCTTCATCTGTTGTTCAACAGCAGGACTACACTGAAATTCGAAAAAAACACAAGCCAATTAATTATATCGATAACTTTCATTCCTCTCATCTCTCCTCTTTGTCTCGTCCTCTCTCTGGCTTCCCCGTTGTAGTTTTCTAGTTGTTGTTTGGCGCAACAATTCAACAAGTATGAACTTAGGTAGTTTCTTACATTCCTTCAGTAGTACTGTCATGTGTTCGATACAGTAGTTTCAGTCATTCTCCCCCCCCGTTTCTCACCGTAAAGGTATACCCTTTCACCTCTCTCCATTGTAGTTTTTAATTGTTTTTCGGAGCTACAATTTTGTCTTTACTCACTTCCCTTCGTTGTTGTAGCTTTCTCACTTGTCCCCTTCGTTCTTCACCACTTGCGCTCCTTCCACCATTCCTTCTCGTAGTTTTCTAATTCATTTTCGGTCCAATAACTCCCTCTCCAAATTCCCATGACTTTCACTCGTTTCCCCCCCACCATTAAAACTTACCTTCTGAGTTGAAATTGTTGGAGGTGCGTGTGGTGGAGAGTCGCCTACTTTGGTGCTCAGGCCTGAAATAACTTAAAGAGCCACCAGAACTTATGGTAACTGTCTTGTGTTAAACTGATTCTCTGGAGGCTCGAAATACATAGGATTTTCATAATGTCATAGACATACAGAATTTGTGCACTTATCCATGCGTCTATTTATTATCCACTCATCTGTTTTTCTTTCAGTATTTTTTTTTAATATTCTCTCTTCATCGAAGCTTTTGTTAACCGCATCACGTCCAACAGACCTTCTGCATGGTCCTAATGTAATAGAATGTTCGTAAAATTATAGACTTAAACTTGTTTCCCTATCTCTTTGGCCAGCCATTAGATCTTATTTACTTGGAGAAACACATAAACTTTTGGTATCTATATTGCGCAAGAACGATCATCTGAGAGCTTTTAATGTATTAGAGTTTTCACACATATTATGTATTATTTTAAATCTTAATTGGTTTATCTACTCATGTGGCCATCCAACCAAAATCTAACGCTTCCTTCATTTAACCCTATATGATTGCATCTCAGCCAGTATATTTTTTCGTAACTAGCATCAAACCTGTCTTCGCCTGGCCATAATGTATCAGAATTCTCGTATTGGTATGGATACTAATTTACTTATCCATTTATTCATCCGTCCATCCATCCATCGATCATCAGGTCCTGCGTAATTTACTCTCCACATAAGTTTTTCGTAACTCGGGTAAAACCTATTTTTTGGCGGCTGGAAATGCTTTGTAATTTTTGAAATATCCAATATCATTTGTTTATCGTTTTCCATACATTCTTCTAAATCTCTGATATCTCCCTAATCAAATTTTCCGAGACTCATGTCAAACAGATCCTTTGGGAGCTCGTAATAAATAAGGACAGTAATACTGAAGTCATGTATTCATGATTTTCTCCACTTGACACTGTACTGGCAAGTCATACCATCCTTGCTCCAGCTCGGATAATGGTTTGATTTTCCATGTAGAATGGAGTGTAATTTCCTTGTCCATCTATACGTCCATCCATCCATTACAAATAACTTACACTGAAATCAGCCTAACTTTTTGTTAACTGGCTTACGACAAACGGACCTTCCTCGGGCTCATATTGTAATAGGACTTGTGTTATGTTATGGACACCGTTTAGCTAATCTATTCATCAGTGTATGTAATTTCTCTCTCTCTCTCTCTCTCTCTCTCTCTCTCTCTCTCCACCCACATACACACAACCATGGTCAGTTCACAGTTTATATTCCTGCAGTGTGGTTTTCTACCCACTGTAAACACAGCTTCACGTACCATATTCTTGTCACCTATGTAGAATACCTAGCACCTCTTTCCTAACGATTTATTTTGCACAGTCCACCTTAATATTTGTTTATATGCTAATACTACATCGTAATGAAATAAACACAGCCTTTTTAATAATAAATAAAAAAAAATACGATCTTGATGTAAACAGAACTCCAATAGTAAGGTTGAGATGATAAATATAACAAGTCCCTTCCAAGTACTGCCATGCAATGCAAAGTGCCCTACCGGATGATACCATACATATGTACTGTGTATATAGTGCGGGTATGATGGCAATACATATGTACAGCCATCCAGTGACCTCCCCAGACAACACACAGAACGGACACGAATGTAGGTATGGATATTAAGTATGACAGCACCCGACCTTGTTTGAGCCCCAAGCGTGACCTTGACCTTGGGAGTAGATGACAGGTTGTTGCGCGCGACACACCACCATTGTATGAGGAACAGTTGTGTGAAGTTATATCAAAATCTGTCCATGCATGTGGAAGTTACAGAGCGGACACGAAATTGCGGGCGGACTGACGGACGTACTGACGGAACCGCGCAAACCTATAGTCCCCGACCTGTTTGACCGGTGGAGGACCAAATAATTGGCACTGACTGCGTTCATAACATACAGAAGAATATCACCGTGCAATATTCAGAGATAAAATGGTAAGGATTTGGTGGCAATAATGTTGATTTATCTCTCAAATGACCTTTGTGCAACAGATATGCACAAATCTAGTCAGTTCTGCTAATATCCCTCCTAATCCCACGAGGCATAGGTGTTAGTAAGCCTATAAAACCCTCGAGGAATTTAAGTTAGTAGAGCTTCCTAACCCCACGAAAACACGGCCTGATGATCAACACAGGGGCTGAACCTAGAGTGCTTCTTGGATGAATAACATACATGAGAATATTATCGTCATAGGCGGAAAAGAAAAAAAAAGTGCTAGGGCGCCTACTTAGCTGACAAGGAGAATATCAGCGTCATAGGCAAAAATGAATAATTGAATATGAGAAAACAGTTCCAAGGCGATCAACGAGAATATTAGTGTTCCACATTCAGGAGTAAAATAAGAAGTAGGTGATACTAGTTATTATAAATCATGAGGGAATATCATGGGGTCAAATACTAAACAGAAGTAAACTGGTAAGGAACAGGTCTTAAGCCTAATGAGTCTACGAAAATAGCACCTCAAGATAGACACAGGGTTGGGAGAAAGTGTGTTCCTTGGCTCCACAGATGAGGGTGGGTGCGTGTGAGTCCTGCTGTGAGGGTATTGTGTTCACCTCTGGCTGCTGAGGCGATCATGGAGTTAGTCAGTCAGAGGTAAGAGGAATAAGGAAGAGGAAGAGGGATCAGAACCAGGGTGAAAGGAGAGAAAGAGGGAATAGGGAACACGGAGAGGGAAGAGGGAATAAAGACTGAAAAAATACAAGATGTGGAACAAATAGAAAAGAGGGAAGAAATCAGGGAGAGAGAATAGAAATGCCGGGAGAATAATAGACAATGGAAGTAACGGATAGGGAACTGGGTGGCGAAAAGAGGATAGGAGAAGGAGAGGGAAAGGGAATAGTGGGAGGAGATATGAAATAGTGGAAAACTAGAAAGGGGGTAGGAAGATGATAATGAAATTGTGCATTGGCAAAATTCTGAGGATAGTAAGCTCATATGCTACGGAAGCTCCGGAGCACCTCTTTTTTTTCCCAGTTTATTTTCACGTTTTTCACTGCTAAGACTCTAGCTGTGCTCAACATTTTGAAACAAAAGACAAAGAATATTGAAATACTACGGTGTATGTCCTATTTCACTGATGATGTTACCCGTATATTCTGCTATGGCACCAACGAAATATGTATCTATCAGTATTACCAGGAGCAACGAAACATCATGTGAAGTATCGGTCAGTTTGGATTACTTTGGAGGCAGGGGTCTCGACAGCTCGTATACTGAATGTATAATAATAAGATGTGTGTCAGCCATGAAATCACTGAACAAGACATAGAGATTCAAGTGTTAAAAGGAAAAAAAAAATGTATGTCTTTTCCCTTTCATGTCATCGATAGAGCGACGATTAAATATTCGAAATACAATACAGCCATAGCACTCCACAACTTCTCTAGTACGATAAATTTATATACTAACTATTTATAGTTTATTCTTTCTGCAGCCACATATAGAGACTCAAGCTGTGGGAAGGAGACTCGCTCCCTCTCCCCTCCCTGTTTTATCAATGAAATGAGGACTGTCCCAGTTTACATACACAGACATAAATAATGATCCACCACATCACGATGCACAGCAAGACGGTAAGTGCTGATTCTCGAAACCCAGAATTGTGATATTCCGAGTCAAACAAAATTTCAGAATATTACGTTTGAGTTTCATAATTTTTCTACTGACAGGAGCGATAATACTGTTGGAACTTCTCTTATTCATTCATTCATTCATTTACCTGTGTAATCTTTCTGTTTCATCCACCAGACAATGATTCAGGTGCAAGGTGGGAGCATAGTACCGTCTCTCCCCCTGTCACCACTAAAGCGGGGACTGGAGTCTCCTAACGGGCATAAAGCCGCGTCATTGCTGTAATAACACTCGTGCAGACAGCCCTTTTTCATGGACCATAATGTCATGCAGGATAAAAGTGCTCTCGGAACACTACCTTGTACCACCGTATTTCAAGGATCATCTTGTGTGGAATGGCACTCGGAAGTACCTGAGTGCCTTATCCTTTGACTACCAGGACTTATACTGTATTATATTCTTGCCACCAAAGTATTAGTAGACTTAGCTTGCCACAGCCAAACAACTTTAGCTTCAGAGACACCCTGTTATACTCTTTTCAGTTTAACTTTGCGTAAAATTGCTATTTCCCCAGTGTAGCACTAGATTAACATTAGAATAAAAAGTTGGTCACGCAGAAGTGCTTATTATACCACTGGTGAAACCCGCACTACCCAAGGAAATCTTACGAAAGCTATATATAATCGTCTGAGGTACAGAATATATATATATATATATATATATATATATATATATATATATATATATATATATATATATATATATATATATCGAATATCCGCATCCGCATCCGCGAAATATCCGCATCCATTTCAACATCCGCATCCGCGCTTATGTAAAAATATACATCCGCATCCGTATCCGCATCCGCATTTTAATAAACATCCGCATCCGCATTTCAATAAACATCCGCATCCGCATTTTAATAAACATCCGCATCCGCATTTTAATAAACATCCGCATCCGCATTGGCATTTTAATAAACATCCGCATCCGCATTTTAATAAACATCCGCAAGTGCATTTTAATAAACATCCGCATCCGCATTTTAATAAACATTCGCATCCGCATTTTATTAAACATCCGCATCCGCATTGGCATTTTAATAAACATCCGCATCCGCATTTTAATAAACATCCGCATCCGCATCTGCATCCGCATTTGAACTAGACATAAAGCGGATGTGGTGGATATACAAAATACTATTCCTTCGTTATAAACAAAAAGTTTTTTTCCGTGATGCGACTTGCGTGCTGTGTTTACTGTTTACCCCGGTAGGCGGTCATAAGGGCGAAAATTTTGTAGTCATTCTACAGTGCTTTGGTCTGCACAAGACCAAAGTGCTGTGACTAACTCCACCAAGTCGGTAAGAGTCGTATGGGTAATACGCTTACCTTGGTACTTTGTAATGTCTAACATGGTTAATAGGAGTCAAAATGCATTTATATTGGTGTGTATGGCTGCGCGCGTGTGTGCGTGTGTGTGTTATAGAGACTATGGCTAGGGAAGTGTCACAGTAAGTTATGGAAAGGTGCTGAAAATACCACTGTCTGAAAACACTATTTTTAAAGTAGTTGAGTTCATTATGAATATTTTACAAGTAGGAAAAAAATCAGTTCCCAAGGCCCGGATAAAAGATAGGCAGCTTTCTCCAAGGGCCGAGCTTTAGTTAAATGATTATGCAACAATATATCCTGAAAACATCCGCATCCGCATCCGCGAGGATATCATAGTTTCACATCCGCATCTGCATCCGCATCTGCAGTTTTTGGAAACAGACATCCGCATCTGCATCCGCATCCGCAAGATACAGAAACATGATATCCACATTCACATCCGCATCCGCGGATGTTTACATTCTGACATCCGATGCATCCATAATATATATATATATATATATATATATATATATATATATATATATATATATATATATATATATATATATATATATATATATATATATATATATATATATATAAAGACGTCCCCGGGTTTAATGTGTTTGTTTTACCTTTCAGCTCTTTATATATTTTATTTATTCCTCCAGACGATTTTGTAAAGTTTACAAGAAACCTGTGGTAGTAGAGGACTTGAGAAGAGATCTGTATTAACCCTTTGGTTATCAAGGCCTCCCCTATTGTGTTATTGTTGCTCCTGCCAGACCATTTTATTTTGCTTGGGGCAGGTTCTGGTAAGGAATGCCATATGATAAGAGAACTTTGGTAAGGCAACTTTCATACTTCCTTTTTTGCTGTCGCCAGGTAATTTTGTCCAGTTCAACCCTGTCACAACGATGACATGATTTATATTTTATTCTTTCTCTTACCAGACGAGTTTACGTAGTTCTGGAGGGACTCTTTATCAAAGGAGAAGGTTAAATACAACATCACTAACTCTCATTATAGGAAGTCTCCTCGAAACTGAATATGGCTGACTAATGGTATTATGAATAAATCAAGAATGACGTCACAGTAACCATAATCAAAGGGTTCACTCATTAACTGCCTGAATGTAATCTCTTGATGTCTCGTTGCAACCAGATGATTGTACCCAGTTAGAGAGATGTTTTGTGGTGAAGGGGTTAGAAGCAATAACCAGTAACCCTTACGGTATCAGGACGCTAAATTTTATTCCTGTTAATGTTAAGTAAAACATATCTAACTTAAGCGAAGCCTCTGGTAATAAATATCTCTTCTACATCATTTTGATTACTGCCACTGCCAGACATAAAGGATGTGTATAGGGCAGTGAAAAGCGTTTATATGAGGTAGTTTGAGGGAAGTGGGAGGCGTGAATAATAAAAAAAATTTGGATGTTTAGAATAAGTGCATGTGTGAGAGGATGCAAAAGAAAATAATAAAATAAGAAATGAATTAATGGTGTATGTACAGATGCACGTTACCTGGGTTACAGCCCTTTTACTTTTTTTGCCACCTTGGTAGTGGATGTAATGGCTTTACCGCACTTGTTAATATGAAGTTCATTTTGCGTGGAGCATTTGGTCTGTGAGATGGAGATGGGACTTCCGAGGACATGAATAAGTGTGGCTCACTTACACTTAGCACGCTGTTCATGGTTCTCATATTTTCGTACTTTGTAATTCCTGTTTGTGGATCCCCTTCCACAACTGGATGGTGATGATGATACTGATGATGATAATGATGATGATACAAGCAGCAGACGATTTTATCCAGCTTATGAGAGATTTCCCATACTATTGGCCCTATACGGCAGAGTGCTACTGGCCCTTCTCTGCCTTTATGACTTGGTGATAGCACATACATAAGTAGACTCAGATATGCTGCATCACAGCATAACTTAGTAAGAACAGAATGATGAGTACTGGAACTTCGTCATCGTCCTTACTTCGCTCCCGCATTCTATGGACTTCTCTATTTTTTTTTTTTTTTCATTCTTATTACTACACGATCTGGTTCAGCTTAGAGAAGACATGTCGAAATGGAGGCATTAGACGTAACCTTCCTTAATCCTGTCACAACAAGAAATCTTCCCAGTAGCAGACACAATAAAATATGAAAAGGACATCCGTGAGTTGTTTGAGTCAATAACATAGGTCCAAGACTTTGACATGTGTTACGTCATTCTTAGCCGATTCTTCTACAACAAACCCTTGAAGAGCAGCACTTCCAAAACAGCTCCCCAGTGTAGTCAGGAACACAAGTTGCCCAATATTCCACCCTTTCTCGCCCAGTTGATGACCTGTTGTAATCAGATTGGAGACCAGATTGACTGTGATACATACTGAAATTGTCTTTATCATGAAGACACAGCCGTTTCGTTTCGATCTGGACTCACTTTAGGGATACTTAATGAGGGTTCAAGTCGGGTTGGAAACATTATACCCATACCATATAATAAGGTCAGTATATGGGTGTAATATTCCATTAATAATAACGTAAGTCAAAACAGAAGTCACTGCGTCAAGGAAAACTGGGAAATCAGTTCAACAGTTCTAAAATAACAATCAGAAGATGATGATCAGGACGAAATATAGCAAGGACAACAGACGACTCTCTGCCAATTTCCCCAGGAGAGTGTCATCCTGTACAGACGGTGCCAGCACTCCCGCGGGCCCCCAGGATGGACGTCTTGTGGGACGCATGGCGGCTGATTAGGCAGGTTGAGGCCGGTGTCGGGACATTATGGTGCAAGGGCTTGTTTAAGAGCTACCGTCGGAGTGGTGATGGCTTGCTGATGGATTTGGTAGATTAAATGGCTTTGATGTTGGTGTGGTGGTGGATGCACTGGTTTAGTTGTGGTTGTTGAGCTGATATCTGTGACTGCGATGGAGCTGGTTTATAATGATGGTCGTAAAGGGATATAAAGGATGAGGTGTTGGTTTGGTGGCGGATGAGTAGTTAGTTGGTTGCGGTTCTTGGTCTGAGGGTTGGTAATGATTGTGGTATAAGAGTTGTTGTTGTTGTTGTTGTGCTACCTCAGTCTGTCTGATCAAGCAGAACCATCAGCCGCAGGCAAGCAACCGACCCTGCAGGACAGTTCCTTGCAGTGAACCAATGGTCCCATGCAGCTAACAGCGCCTCACCACAGCGAGACACAGGGATTAGTGTGGAGGTTTGGTTCTTGGGTGAACGCCAGACTTGCATCTCCACCCAGTTAACAGTGGCACTATAGTCGTCTCCACGTCAGACCGTTATTTGGGTATATGGTTGCCACCTTTCGTTGTAAATGGTTTCCTGAGTTACAGGAAATCATATGTCTTGTCACTCTGTGTAGAGCCAACTGAAGTGGAAGGAAAAGTAATAAAAAGTAATAGATAGGATGGCAGAAATAGAAAGAGAGGAAGACAGACACTGAAAGTGAATAATAAACCAGCACTGTATTGTGTTGTACCCATGCTGTGAGGGTGTAGGGGTATTATGATGCTGGTGGGGCTGATGTAGGAACTACGGTGGGCGTGGTGGTGATTTGTCGGTGGATTTAATTAACTAATGGTTGTGATGCCAGTTATGTGGTCCTTGTGGTGGTGGTATTTGTGGCTGTTGAATATAGGCAAAAACTGATAATGATCGTCGTATGAAAGTGGTGTTCACATTCAAAATAGACGTGTTTGCATCCAGACCAGAGGTGTTTGTATCCAAGATACCAGTGTTTGTATCCAAGACAAGAGGTGTTTTCATCCAAGATACAAGTGTTTGCATCCAAGGTAGAGTATTTAATGCCGGGATACTGCTGTCTGCATCCGAGACAGAGATGTCTGTATCCAAGAGTAAAGTGTTTGTATCCAAGATACATCCAAGATACAAGTGTTTGCATCCAAGGCAGAGTATTTAATGCCGGGATACTGCTGTCTGCATCCGAGACAGAGATGTCTGTATCCAAGACTAAAGTGTTTGTATCCAAGATATAAGTGTTTGCATCCAAGACAATGGTATTCATATCCAGGATACAGGTGTTCACACTCAGTGTTCAGTTCCAGACATTTAAAGCAACGATGGTGCAAAGGATGAGAGAGAGAGAGAGAGAGAGGAGGGGGGGAGGGGGAGACTGCAAATTCGAGGTACGGTAGAGCTGTTGATTTTAAAAATGCATAATAAAAAAATCAACAACTCTACCGTACTTCGAATTTGCAGTCTCCCCCTCCCCCCTCCTCTCTCTCTCTCTCTCTCTCTCTCTCTCTCTCTCTCTCTCTCTCTCTCTCTCTCTCTCTCTCTCTCTCTCTCTCTCTCTCTCTCTCTCTCTTCTCTCTCTCAACCTTTGCACCATCGTTGCTTAAAATGTCTGTGTTTCCTGGTCGGGTGTTGGTGGGAGGGCAGTGTAGGGTGTTATGGTGGTAGGCTGCTCGCTCTTCATTAAGGGCTGGATATGAGCACAGGACACCTGTGTCTTGGATGCGATCACCTGTCTTGGATGAAAACAATTCTTTTGGATGTAAACATATACCTTGGATACAAATACCCCCCTGAACCTGGCTTCAGTATAATCACCTCTATCTTGAACGCAGATACCTGTCTTGGAAGTGAACACTGAGTGTGAACACCTGTATCCTGGATATGAATACCATTGTCTTGGATGCAAACACTTGTATCTTGGATACAAACACTTTAGTCTCGGATACAGACATCTCTGTCTCGGATGCAGACAGCAGTATCCCGGCATTAAATACTCTGCCTTGGATGCAAACACTTGTATCTTGGATGTATCTTGGATACAAACACTTTACTCTTGGATACAGACATCTCTGTCTCGGATGCAGACAGCAGTATCCCGGCATTAAATACTCTACCTTGGATGCAAACACTTGTATCTTGGATGAAAACACCTCTTGTCTTGGATACAAACACTGGTATCTTGGATACAAACACCTCTGGTCTGGATGCAAACACGTCTATTTTGAATGTGAACACCACTTTCATACGACGATCATTATCAGTTTTTGCCTATATTCAACAGCCACAAATACCACCACCACAAGGACCACATAACTGGCATCACAACCATTAGTTAATTAAATCCACCGACAAATCACCACCACGCCCACCGTAGTTCCTACATCAGCCCCACCAGCATCATAATAGCCCTACACCCTCACAGCATGGGTACAACACAATACAGTGCTGGTTTATTATTCACTTTCAGTGTCTGTCTTCCTCTCTTTCTATTTCTACCATCCTATCTATTACTTTTTATTACTTTTCCTTCCACTTCAGTTGGCTCTACACAGAGTGACAAGACATATGATTTCCTGTAACTCAGGAAACCATTTACAACGAAAGGTGGCAACCATATACCCAAATAACGGTCTGACGTGGAGACGACTATAGTGCCACTGTTAACTGGGTGGAGATGCAAGTCTGGCGTTCACCCAAGAACCAAACCTCCACACTAATCCCTGTGTCTCGCTGTGGTGAGGCGCTGTTAGCTGCATGGGACCATTGGTTCACTGCAAGGAACTGTCCTGCAGGGTCGGTTGCTTGCCTGCGGCTGATGGTTCTGCTTGATCAGACAGACTGAGGTAGCACAACAACAACAACAACAACTCTTATACCACAATCATTACCAACCCTCAGACCAAGAACCGCAACCAACTAACTACTCATCCGCCACCAAACCAACACCTCATCCTTTATATCCCTTTACGACCATCATTATAAACCAGCTCCATCGCAGTCACAGATATCAGCTCAACAACCACAACTAAACCAGTGCATCCACCACCACACCTACATCAAAACCATTTAATCCACCAAATCCATCAGCAAGCCATCACCACTCCGACGGTAGCTCTTAAACAAGCCCTTGCACCATAATGTCCCGACACCGGCCTCAACTTGCCTAATCAGCCGCCATGCGTCCCACAAGACGTCCATCCTGGGGGCCCGCGGGAGTGCTGGCACCGTCTGTACAGGATGACACTCTCCTGGGGAAATTGGCAGAGAGTCGTCTGTTGTCCTTGCTATATTTCGTCCTGATCATCATCTTCTGATTGTTATTTTAGAACTGTTGAACTGATTTCCCAGTTTTCCTTGACGCAGTGACTTCTGTTTTGACTTACGTTATTATTAATGGAATATTACACCCATATACTGACCTTATTATATGGTATGGGTATAATGTTTCCAACCCGACTTGAACCCTCATTAAGTATCCCTAAAGTGAGTCCAGATCGAAACGAAACGGCTGTGTCTTCATGATAAAGACAATTTCAGTATGTATCACAGTCAATCTGGTCTCCAATCTGATTACAACAGGTCATCAACTGGGCGAGAAAGGGTGGAATATTGGGCAACTTGTGTTCCTGACTACACTGGGGAGCTGTTTTGGAAGTGCTGCTCTTCAAGGGTTTGTTGTAGAAGAATCCGCTAAGAATGACGTAACACATGTCAAAGTGTTGGACCTATGTTATTGACTCAAACAACTCACGGATGTCCTTTTCATATTTTATTGTGTCTGCTACTGGGAAGATTTCTTGTTGTGACAGGATTAAGGAAGGTTACGTCTAATGCCTCCATTTCGACATGTCTTCTCTAAGCTGAACCAGATCGTGTAGTAATAAGAATGAAAAAAAAAAAAAATAGAGAAGTCCATAGAATGCGGGAGCGAAGTAAGGACGATGACGAAGTTCCAGTACTCATCATTCTGTTCTTACTAAGTTATGCTGTGATGCGGCATAACTGAGTCTACTTATGTATGTGCTATCACCAAGTCATAAAGGCAGAGAAGGGCCAGTAGCATTTTAACGTATAGGGCCAATAGTATGGGAAATCTCTCATAAGCTGGATAAAATCGTCTGCTGCTTGTATCATCATCATTATCATCATCAGTATCATCATCACCATCCGGTGGTGGAAGGGGATCCACAAACAGGAATTGCAAAGTACGAAAATATGAGAACCATGAACAGCTTGCTAAGTGTAACTGGGCCACACTTATTCATGTCCTCGAAAGTCCCATCTTCATCTCACAAACCAAATGCTCCATGCAAAATGAACTTCATATTAACAAGTGCGGTAAAGCCATTACATCCACTACCAAGATGGCAAAAAAAGTAAAAGGGCTGTAACCCAGGTAATGTGCATCTGTACATACACCATTAATTCATTTCTTGTTTTATTATTTTCTTTTGCATCCTCTCACACTTGCACTTATTCTAAACATCCACATTGTGTTTATTATTCATGCCTCCCACTTCCCTCAAACTACCTCATATAAACGCTTTTCACTGCCCTGTACACATCCATTATGTCTGGCAGTGGCAGTAATCAAAATGATGTAGAAGAGATATTTATTACCAGAGTCTTCGCTTCAGTTAGATATGTTTTACTTAACATTAACAGCAATAAAATTTAGCGTCCTGATACCGTAAGGGTTACTGGTTATTGCTTCTAACCTCTTCACCACCATACATCTCTCTAACTAGGTACAATCATCTGGTTGCAACATCAAGAGATTACATTCAGGCAGTTAATGAGTGAACCCTTTGATTATGGTTACTGTGACGTCATTCTTGATTTATTCATTATACCATTAGTCAGCCATATTCAGTTTCGAGGAGACTTCCTATAATGAGAGTTAGTGATGTTGTATTTAACCTTCTTCTTTAATGAAGAGTCCCTCCAGAACTACGTAAACTCGTCTGGTAAGAGAAAGAATAAAATATAAATCATGTCATCGTTGTGACAGGGTTGAACTGGACAAAATTATCTGGCGGCAGCAAAAAAGGAAGTATAGAAGTTGTCTTACCAAAGTTCTCTTATCAAATGGCATTCCTTACCAGAACCTGCCCCAGGCAAAATAAAATGGTCTGGCAGGAGCAACAATAACACAATAGGGGAGGCCTCGATAACCAAAGGGTTAATACAGATCTCTTCTCAAGTCCTCTACTACAACAGGTTTCTTGTAAACTTTACAAAATCGTCTGGAGGAATAAATAAAATATATAAAGAGCTGAAAGGTAAAACAAACACATTAAACCCAGGTACGTCTTTATATATATATATATATATATATATATATATATATATATATATATATATATATATATATATATATATATATATATATATATATATATATATATATATATATATTTTTATGGATACATCGGATGCCAGAATGTAAACATCCGCGGATGAGGATGTGAATGCGGATATCATGTTTCTGTATCTTGCGGATGCGGATGCAGATGCGGATGTCTGTTTCCAAAAACTGCAGATGCGGATACAAATGCGGATGTGAAACTATGACATCCTCGCGGATGCGGATGTTTTCAGATTATATTGTTGCATAATCATTTATCTAAATCTCGGCCCTTGGAGACAGCTCCCTATCTTTCATCCCGGCCTTGGGAACTGATTTTTTCCCTACTTTTAAAATATTCATAATGAACTCAGCTACTTTAAAAAATAGTGTTTTCAGACAGTGGTATTGTCAGCACCTTTCTATAACTTACTGTGAAACTTTCCTAGCCATAGTCTCCATAACACACACACGCACACACGCACGCAGCCATACACACCAATATAAATGCATTTTGACTCCTATTAACCATGTTAGACATTACAAAGTACCAAGGTAAGCGTATTACCAATACGACTCTTATCGACTTGGTGGAGTTAGTCACAGCAGTTTCGTCCTGTGCAGACCAAAGTACTATAGAATAACTACAAAATTTTCGCCCTTATGACCGCCTACCGGGGTAAACAGTAAACACAGCAAGTAGCATCACGGAAAAACACTGTTTTATAACGAAGGCATAGTATTTTGTGCATCCACCACATCCGCTTTATGTCTAGTTCAAATGCGGATGCAGATGCGGATGCGGATGTTTATTAAAATGTGGATGCGGATTTTTATTAAAATGCGGATGCGGATACGGATGCGGATGTATATTTTTACATAAGCGCGGATGCGGATGTTGAAATGGATGCGGATGTTTCGCGGATGCGGATATCCGATACATCCCGTATATATATATATATATATATATATATATATATATATATATATATATATATATATATATATACTGTACCTCAGACGATTATATATCGCTTTCGTAAGATTTCCTTGGGTAGTGTGGGTTTGACCAGGGGAATAATAAGCACTTCTGTGCGACTAACGTTTTATTCTAATGTTAATTTAGTGCTACGCTGGAGAATAACAATTTTACGCAAAGTTAAATTGAAAAGAATATAACAGGGTGTCTCTGAAGCTAAAGTTGTATGGTTGTGGGAAGCTAAGTCTCCTAATACTTAGGTGGCAAGAATATAATACATTATAAGTCCTGGTAGTCAAAGGGTAAGGCACTGAGGTACTCCCGAGTGCCATTCCACACAACATGATCCTTGAAGCGCTGTGGTACAAGGTAGTGTTCCGAGAGCACTTTTATCCTGCATGAGATTATGGTCCATGAAAAAGAGCCTTTGGCGCGAGTGTTGTTACAGCAATGACGCGGCTTTAGGTCCACTGGGAGACTCCAGTCCCCGGTTTAGTGGTGATAGGGCGGGAGACGGTATTATGCTCCCACCTTGCACCTGAATCATTGTCTGGTGGATGAAACAGAAAAAGTACACCAGGTAAATGAATGAATGAATGTATAAGAGAAGTTCCAACAGTATTATCGCTCCTGTCAGTAGAAAAATTATGAAACTCAAACGTAATATTCTGAAATTTTGTTAGACTCGGAATATCACAATTCTGGGTTTCGAGAATCAGCACTTACCGTCTTGCTGTGCATCGTGATGTGGTGGATCATTATTTATGTCTGTGTATGTAAACTGGGACAGTCCTCATTTCATTGATAAAACAGGGAGGGGAGAGGGAGCGAGTCTCCTTCGCACAGCTTGAGTCTCTATATGTGGCTGCAGAAAGAATAAACTATAAATAGTTAGTATATAAATTTATCGTACTAGAGAAGTTGTGGAGTGCTATGGCTGTATTGTATTCGAATATTTAATCGACGCTCTGTCGATGATATGAAAGGGAGAAGGCATACATTTTTTTTTTCCTTTTAACACTTGAATCTCTATGTCTTGTTCAGTGATTTCATGGTTGACACACATCTTATTATTATACATTCAGTATACGAACTGTCGAGACCCCAGCCTCCAAAGTAATCCAAACTGACCGATACTTCACATGACGTTTCGATGCTCCTGGTAATACTGATAGATACATATTTCGCTGGTGCCATAGCAGAATATACGGGTAACATCATCAGTGAAATAGGACATACACCGTAGTACTTCAACATTTTTTGTCTTTTGTTTCAAAATGTAGAGCACAGCTAGAGTCTTAGCAGTAAAAAACGTGAAAATAAACTGGAAAAAAAAAGAGGTGCTCCAGAGCTTCCGTAGCATATGAGCTTACTATCCTCAGAATTTTGCCAATGCACAATTTCATTATCATCTTCCTACCCCCTTCCAGTTTTCCACTATTTCATATCTCCTCCCACTATTCCCTTTCCCTCTCCTTCTCCTATCCTTTTTTCGCCACCCAGTTCCCTATCCGTTACTTCCATTGTCTATTATTCTCCCGGCATTTCTATTCTCTCTCCCTGTTTTCTTCCCTCTTTTCTATTTGTTCCCCATCTTGTATTTTTTCAGTCTTTATTCCCTCTTCCCTCTCCTTGTTCCCTATTCCCTCTTTCTCTCCTTTCACCCTGGTTCTGATCCCTCTTCCTTTCCTTATTCCTCTTACCTCTGACTGACTAACTCCATGATCGCCCCAGCAGCCAGAGGTGAACACAATACCCTCACAGCAGGACTCACACGCACCCACCCTCATCTGTGGAGCCAAGGAACACACTTTCTCCCAACCCTGTGTCTATCTTGAGGTGCTATTTTCGTAGACTCATTAGGCTTAAGACCTGTTCCTTACCAGTTTACTTCTGTTTAGTATTTGACCCCATGATATTCCCTCATGATTTATAATAACTAGTATCACCTACTTCTTATTTTACTCCTGAATGTGGAACACTAATATTCTCGTTGATCGCCTTGGAACTGTTTTCTCATATTCAGTTATTCATTTTTGCAAATGACGCTGATATTCTCCTTGTCAGCTAAGGAGGCGCCCTAGCACTTTTTTTTTCTTTTCCGCCTATGACGATAATATTCTCATATATGTTATTCATCCAAGAAGCACTCTAGGTTCAGCCCCTGTGTTGATCATCAGGCCGTGTTTTCGTGGGGTTAGGAAGCTCTACTAACTTAAATTCCTCGAGGATTTTATAGGCTTACTAACACCTATGCCTCGTGGGATTAGGAGGGATATTAGCAGAACTGACTAGAATTGTGCATATCTGTTGCACAAAGGTCATTTGAGAGATAAATCAACATTATTCCCACCAAATCCTTATCATTTTATTTCTGAATATTGCACGATGATATTCTTCTGTTTGTTATGAACGCAGTCAGTGCCAATTATTTGGTCCTTCACCGGTCAAACAGGTCGGGGACTATAGGTTTGCGCGGTTCCGTCAGTACGTCCGTCAGTCCGCCTGCAATTTCGTGTCCGCTCTGTAACTTCCACATGCAAGGAGAGATTTTGATATAACTTCACACAACTGTTCCCCATACCATGGCGGTGTTTCGCGCGCAACAACCAGCTATCTTTTTTTTTTTTTTTTTTTTTAAATAACAGAACGGAGGAAGGAAAAACAAATGGAGAAAAAAAAATAATCCATACACCAGATTACTGGTGTCCTCTGTTCATAAAATATCTGTAAGAATTAGACTTGAACAGTTGTAGGTTGAAATTTGGAGGAAAACAACTCTGGGGAAGCGAGTTCCAGAGAGATGCAGTTCGGGGAATGAAAGAATTCTGATAGGCAGAAGTTCTGCAATGTGGTTGAGTGACATTCCAGTCATGAGCGTTACCAGATGCCCGTGTAGCACGAGGGAAGGCATGGAGAGGTGGCACCATGGACGCAACTTCGTCTGAGCATTTGCCAAAAAAATATCTGTAAATTAATGCAAGGGAGGCAACATTCCTTCTTACTTGCAGGGGAGGTAGTTTATATGTAATGGCAGGGTTGTTAATGATTCTAACAGCTTTATTCTGAATTTTGTCTAGTTGTCTTAATGCAACCTCTCCACAACCATTCCACAAGGGTGAGCAATATTCAAGCTGAGAGCGCACATGACTCTTATAAATTATAGCTAACTGCTCATCGGCGAAGAAGTTACGGACTCTGTACAATAATCCAAGTTTCTTTGAGGCGGTTTTAGCAAGTGATCTGACATGAGAGGTCCAGCTGAGGGCACTGTTAAGTGAGACACCAAGAATTTCAATACTTTTGGAGATGGGAATATTAGTAGCACTGAAGGTAATGTACGAATCTGGCAATATCTGTCTATTAGTAAACTGTATATATTTAGTTTTACTAGCATTAAAAGAGACAAGGTTGTTTTGTCCCCATTCACTGATTGTAGATAGATCTTGATTTATGGAGATGGCTGTATTGAGTTGAGAGGTAGAGATATTAGACTTTGTAAATGGATGTCTGAGTGTGAATGAACTATGTAGTGTTGAGTCATCTGCATATGAGTGAATGGGATTGTGAGTGATAGATAAGAGATCATTAATATGAACCAGAAATAGGGTTGGAGCCAGAACTGATCCCTGTGGCACGCCGGCGTTAATTGAGTGGAAATTCGAATATACATCATCTACTTTTACTCTTATTTTCCTGTCACTAAGATAAGAAGAAATCAAAGGAACAAAAGACGTTAGTCCATAGCAAGGGAGTTTGGACAGCAGGGAACGGTGCCATACTCTGTCGAAAGCTTTAGAGATATCAAGAGCTACTGCATGAGTTTCTCCAAAAAGATCAATTGATTGATGGATGGTATGAGTTAAGAGATTGAGTATGTCAATGGTGGATCTTTCGTGGCGAAAACCGTATTGTCTATCATTAATTAAGTTGTTGGATTCAAGATGTTTAACAATATGCTTATTAATTAAAGTTTCAAATACCTTACCAAGAGAAGATGTGATAGCTATTGGTCTGTAATTGGAGGGGTCAGACGAACTTCCTTTCTTCGGAACTGGGTGGATATTGGCTTCTTTCCATGAATTTGGGAATAAAGAAGTACGTATGCATAGTCTGAATAATTTAGCTAGGACAGAGGCAAGTTCAGGGGAACACTTTTTCAAAACAATTGGCGGAATTCCATCTGGACCTGGAGCTTTGTTGGTAGGTAAATTGTCTAGGATGGATTTTACAAATCTTGTCTGTATTTTAAGTGGGGCAATTTCGGGAGAATCAAGTTCCAGTACTGAGACATTCTGGCTGGTATCATCTATGGTAGAGTTTCTTGCAAAGGTACTAGCAAAGATATCTGCTTTCCCACGTGGGTCATTTGTAATATTGCCATCTGAAGATTTTAGTGGGGGAATGGAAGATGACTTGTTAAAGTTATTATTGAAAGAATAAGGTCAAGGTCACGCTTGGGGCTCAAACAAGGTGGGGTGCTGTCATACATAATATCCATACCTACATTCGTGTCCGTTCTGTGTGTTGTCTGGGGAGATGACTGGATGGCTGTACATATGTATTGCCATCATACCCGCACTATATACACAGTACATATGTATGGCATCATCCGGTAGGGCACTTTGCATTGCATGGCAGTACTTGGGACTTGTTATATTTATCATCTCAACCTTACCATTGTAGTTCTGTTTACATCAAGATCGTATTTTTCACTTATTATTAAAAAGGCTGTGTTTATTTCATTAAGATGTAGTATTAGCGTATAAACGAATATTAAGGTGGACTGTGCAAAATAAATCGTTAGGAAAGAGGTGCTAGGTAGTCTCCATAGGTGACGAGAATATGGTACGTGAAGCTGTGTTTACAGTGGGTAGAAAACCACACTGCAGGAATATAAACTGTGAACTGACCATGGTTGTGTGTATGTGGGTGGAGAGAGAGAGAGAGAGAGAGAGAGAGAGAGAGAGAGAGAGAGAGAGAGAGAGAGAGAGAAATTACATACACTGATGAATAGATTAGCTAAACGGTGTCCATAACATAAAAAAAAAGTCCTATTGCACTATGAGCCCGAGGAAGGTCCGTTTGTCGTAATCCAGTCAACAAAAAGTTAGGCTGATTTCAGTGTAAGTTATTTGTAATGGATGGATGGACGTATAGATGGACAAGGAAATTACACTCCATTCTACATGGAAAATCAAACCATTGTCCGAGCTGGAACAAGGTTGGTCTGACTTGCCACTACAGTGTCAAGTGGAGAAAATCATGAATACATGACTTCAGTATTACTGTCCTTATTTATTACGAGCTCCCAAAGGATCTGTTTGACATGAGTCTCGGAAAATTTGATTAGGGAGATATCAGAGATTTAGAAGAATGTATGGAAAACGATAAACAAATGATATTGGATATTTCAAAAATTACAAAGCATTTCCAGCCGCCAAAAAATAGGTTTTACCCGAGTTACGAAAAACTTATGTGGAGAGTAAATTACGCAGGACCTGATGATCGATGGATGGATGGACGGATGAATAAATGGATAAGTAAATTAGCATCCATACCAATACGAGAATTCTGATACATTATGACCAGGCGAAGACAGGTTTGATGCTAGTTACGAAAAAATATACTGGCTGAGCTGCAATCATATAGGGCTAAATGAAGGAAGCGTTAGATTTTGGTTGGATGGCCACATGAGTAGATAGCCTAAAATGAGTCCTCATGCTGATGATGTTAATGCTATGACTGCGAGGATTTCTTTTGGTTGCACAAGCTTGCTTTATGTTGGCCTAAATAAACTCTTGAGTGCATACATATCACTGAGGTTTATGTCATTTCAAGAAAATCCTTTGAGGTCAGCCTAATAAATACTTGAATGCACCAGCCGGAGGGAAATGAGTTAAATCATGGAAACAATTTATTATTTTGCTAAGCTACAGTACGTTATTAACATTTCAACCATGAGTGTGTGTATTATACTGTTTCATGTTATCTCCAGACGATTCTCTTTAGGTAAACTGCGTTCCAGTAATGAAGAGGTTACTGAAGGCTTTATATAAAACTCCTCCAAGTAATCAGTTTACTCTAAACTGAGTGTAATTGCCAGGAAAGTGAAAGAAAAAAGAATTCTTTGGCTGAAGTATTTCTGTTTTCCTATACATACTGACAAACTTTTTTTTTTTTTTTTTTTTTTAAATGTCCAAGGTTTTGTCATCCGAGAGAGGAAAAATGCCGGCTGCAGTTAAGCCAGGTGTGCCAAATATTGTTGATATTAACACCACAGCAGCAGGCACCACGGTAAGTGCGTCGTCACAGGTGCGTTAATAGCCCTGTGCAGAGACCACCAGTAACACGAAAACACGATACAGGCGCTGAAGTCCCGAACAGCAATAAAGTGAACCCATGCAATCAGAATTAACAGCACAAGCCGTGTGCTGATATTGCAGAAGCTGCCGTTGTGCCTGCATCATTGCTGCCTGTTCCAGCGTGAGGATGAGGAAAACAATGGCCATCTGCTTGGAACGACTGTCTCTGATGCATCCACTCCAACAACATCACGTGTTTATGTATAATTATTTATACTGTGATGCACCCACTTCGCGCCGCAGCACTAGAATCACATTTATGGAGATGCACCCACTTACTTGATAGTGGAATGACTTCCTCTGATGCACCCACTCCACACCTGTCCATCGACGTCATACTTTTATTAGTAGATATTGGTATGTATGTGATGCACCTGCTGTACTTTATATCGCACCACTAACATCACACACTTTTATCCTGAGACTGGTATGGATTATGTGTAATACACTCATTCCAGTAACACCACATACTTGTTTGTATCGACTGGTATACCTATTGATAGTCGCTTTAATACTTGTTTGTATCTGTTACAGTTAAATTATGGATACCTATATGGCTGTGTCTGTTATGTACTCACTCTATAGACACTGGTATGGATAAGCTTTGTGATGCACCCGCTTCACGCTATTACACCATGGTAATCATTGTTGCTTAACCATGGCCACACACTTATTTATGCCACGGGTAAACTCAGTTGGTATTAGGAGACGGTGATGTGATGCAAGGCGCTGGAGCAAGACAAGCATTAACACTGTGTCTGGAAGGACAGCCTCTGATACTAAAATATCGCGTCACGCCATCTGAAAGACACTTAACCCAGACTTGAAGAAAGACCACTCGAAAGGGAATGAAATTGTTTGGCGGTAACAAGAATTCAGTGGCCATCATTTCTCACAAGTAAAAGTGTTACTGCTGACTATTTTTAGCCTTTTAACTTAGAGGGGCCATCCACAAGCCGAATGAAATTGCCTGGCAGTGGCAAGAATGACATAGTTAAGATTTCTTTCGGGCTGAAAGGGTTAATCGATATTAGTGTTTGTTACGTAAAAACTCACAGTTGTTTCTCCAACAACTTCGTTTACAGAACTCGAAAAACACTACATATTGTTTGTTCTTCTGTACATCCAGTGGCAGATGCCGAGTGTCACAATGCATGTGCTTCCATTCTGCAATACTCACAGGTTGCTTCACGACACGTTTGCCAAATCCACACGGTAGTAGTCTTGCAGTACGTTTAATGCAATTACTCAGACCAAGTCCTATGAACTTTTTTGAAAACCTTCAGATTATTTTATTCTGGCTACCAGCACACGATTTTATTCATCTTAGATGAGACTCGTCTGAGTGAATGGGATGACCATTTTGTTATGGTGATGTATAAGTATTATTCCCACTACAGTACCCAGAGTGAGCAAGGCACGATATTTTTCCAGGATGGAGGAGGAGGGGGAGGAAGTAAGAAGGAGAAAAGATTTTCAAAGAAAGCATTTCCCAGACACCAAAACTGCCCATGACTGCCCCCCCCAAAAAAAAAAAAAACGAGAATTTGCATATTGGAAGCTCTTCACCAGGACCAAGTCTGATACAGGGTGGGACTCCCGAGGTCCGACTCTCACCCGGGGGTAGCCACCAGGTGTTATGGTCAATGCTGGTATGCATAGTTATAGATTTTTACCTAGGAACAGAAATATTATACACTGGTATACCTCCACCAGGACCAGATTTCTGGTAAGGTGGGACTCCCCTGCTCCCAGTAGGGGGTGCTCCGAGAGGGGCAAAGCCAGAGCTTTTTACCTAGGCATATAGATTTTACAGTGATAGACCTCCACCTGGACCTGGTTTTAGGCATGGTGGGAACCCAGAGGCTGTCGCCACGGGTAGGCGGCGCTGCCGGTCTCAGAAAACGTCAGTAAGCACGGCCATTTGTTTTCCCACCTATAATTTTGCAGAGTGGTGACTCCCACCTGGGCCACGTTTTAGGTAGTGAGGGGCTCCTCGCCTTCACCCCCCGGCGGGGAGGAGGTCGCTGTGAACCGCAGTGCCATAGGTTTTACCAGGGAACACGAAATTTCCACGGTGATAGATCTCCCCAGACACTAGTTTTAGGCTGGGTATCATCTAAAGCTAGTGGGCGACCCCGAGGGGTCTCGGTCGATACCAGTGTCACGGCCATTATTTTTTTTACCATGACCACTAAGTTTTGCACAGTGACACACCTCAATCCACAGCAAGTTTTAAGCAGAATGGGACTCCTGAGTTCCGTGCCTACAGGAGGTGGCCTCCCATGGATCTTTAGCTGTGCAATGCAGCTGCACACATTTGGTATGTTTGTTTTACGATACTTTTTTTTTTAACACTGTGTGGCGGATCTACAGTATTTAGAAATGTAGAGACTTTTGTCTACGGGGGGGGGGGGATATAGCTTTTGTTGACCCTTTCACTACTCAGTGTCTGGGTAAAATAACTGTCTGGCGGTAAGATGAATAAAATCAAGAGTCGTCATCGGATTGAAGGCGTCAACGACTTAAGTCAGTGGACATTGACCGTACCGATACAAACAAAATGGTCACAAAGTTCTTACACATTATACCACTCGATTAACCAAACAGTTAATCCTTAAAGAAGATAATACCGGTACTATAATAAATTACATTGCAGTTACTGCCAGACATCTTTTCAGTTTAACAGAGACTCACTGTAGTGTAAAGAGTACAAACAGTTTCGAGCAACTCCGAGAAACTCCTTTACAACAATAACTTCTCTTGTACCTGCGTCGTTTGTAATGAGTTCACTAAGCGCGTGTTGATATAGAAAGGATTTAACGAAAAACATGTCATCGTAGTGACTAGTGCTGAAGCTTACCTTCGCTACAGACATACCGTGTAGCCGTAGAAAAACTGTTGCACACACACACACACACACACACATATTCGGCGTTGTTCAGGAATGTTCATTATTTCCACCTATATTTTTCAGCGTGGTGGACCAGTACTTGTGGCTGAACCATATAAGGCAGGAATTTTACTGTGGCCTATACCTTCTCTTGCCGTTATTACATTACTCATTCAACCCCTTCAGTTCGATGACCTACTTTCTTCATATGTTTGCTACCTTCAGACAGCTGTATTCAATATAAGGGAAGCAATCAGGTTGTGAAGGTGCAACTGAAGGCCGTATGTATCTCCTCTGGTCTGCACTATCTTTTTTTAACTTTTTAATTGCATAAAACTGTCTATAAGGTGAATAATTCGTCATCTTACTAAAAGGTTAAACCTTCTTATATTTTGTATTTTATTCTTGCTACTGCCATATGATGTATATCGATGTCACAGTGATTAATCATATGTTCGTGCAGGTAGTGAGGTTAATGGTAGGTGCGGAATACTGTGCAGCAGCCTGGTAATTGCAAGACATTAAAAGAAATAATCGTACCGAGTGGGTTTGCTGTCCAGCAGGTATATCCTAGTTGCAGTGCCTTATTTTACACTTGCAGTTAGGCTGATGGAGGGACTAGGACAGTGTTGTGTGCAGCGGCTTGGCAACTCAATTAGCAGGACCAGGGACTGCTTACCAACACAAAATTTAATTTTAAGTTCACGGCTGGAACGATGGCGTCCAATTTCTGCCTGGTTTTAACACTTCTCGTTATTTTGGCTCCACTCAAGTGTTTTCAGAATTTTCCCCTTTCTTGTTCAAATGCATTAGCTGTAATGGAATTTCATATTATACAACTGTTTCTTGCGCTAAATGTCTTTCCGATCTTTCTTAATTTTGATATGCATTCTGGTGCTGATTTACTCTGTATTACTTTCTCTGGCATTGTTTTATGTGTGTATTTTATTCTGCCTGACGACAAAAATTATAATCAACAATGGGTAATCCCTACCAGTCAAAGGTTACAGACTGGCAGAAGCGACCAATGTAACTGTAAACTACGGCAGTGTTATACAACCAAGATGGTTCACTGTGCATGTAGATAGAGTACTGAGAGAGGTGAAAGTGAGAACATTATGAGACGCCAGTGGTTCTGAAGAAAGGAGGTAGTGAGTGATGGGTGTGGCCGTGTGTTGATGTATTGCCAGGATGTGATGAAGAATGGAGTTACAGTGTCTGGTGGAGGAATGTCGGCATTGGTATGAAAGGAGACCTGAAAAAATAAAAGGGGTTAATGACAGAGTGATGATCATTTGAAGATGCACGTGAATGTACAATGTACAGTACACTCGCGAGTCATTGTTTCTGTTTTCCTAGTTTGTGTCGGCCTAACTCCTTCAAGCTGATGACGTATTCTATATTTTATTCTTTCTATGTCCAGATGGTTTATTTACTTTTATGTAGACTTTCGGACCTGGAGTGTCAAGAAAAACCCTAATTAATCCCTTCATTACCAGGAGACTCTGCTTTGCTGAGTAAAAGCGTCTGGTCGTAGCATGAACAAAATGGAAAAGACGTCCTCAGATTGAAGAGACTGATGAAATTGTTTTGATAGAGCAAGTATCAGAAATAAAATACGTTATCAGAATGAAATAGTTAAAGTTTTTAGCAAACTTCGGATGCCATCCAAGCCTCCATCATTGTTTATACTACAGCGCCTATACTGTGTGTACTGGAATATGTCAGTAAACATGGAACAACATGCAAAAAGTAGGCATTTGAAAAAGCTTTGGTGGCAAAGTTTTATCACTGGTCAGTAGTTTCCCAGGATGACAGAGATGACCCCCTGCCTGTCAGTCATAAGCTTCAGCCCCATCTCCCCTCTCTGTCTTCCCAACTGGCTAGCCCCTCCCTTCCATCAAACCCATCTCCACTCACTCCTTAACCTTCCCATTTTAACCCTCCTTTTCCTCAGTCTCTCGTTTATTTATTCCTCTCCCCCCTCCCTCTCTATCTCCCCAGATTTTCTCAATTATGCCTTCCTCTCAAATGTCTCATTTGTTCCCCTTTCTTCCCCCTTCATCTCTCACTTTGTTTGCCTGCTCCCCTCCCCCAGTTTCTTTCTCATTGCTTTTCACACTCCATCCCTCTTTCTCTTTTTCTCCACACCAAGCACCTCTCTCTCTTTGCTGCCCGCCCCTTCCCCCCCCCCTCAAATCTCTCCTATTTATTTCCTTTTATATAACAGAACAGATGAAGGAAAAACAAATGAATGAAAAAATTAACCATTCACCAGATTGCTGGTGTCCTCCATCAATGAAATGTCTGCAACAGTTGGACTTGAACAACTGTAGGTTGAAGTTTGGGGGGAAACAACTCTGGGAAAGCGAGTTCCAGAGAGATGCAGTTCGGGGAATAAAAAAATTCTGATAGGCAGAAGTTCTGCAATATGGCTGAGTGACATTCCAGTCATGAGCGCTACCAGATGCCCGTGTAGTACGAGGGAAGGCATGGAGAGGTGGCACAATGGACGCAACTTCGTCTGAGCATTTGCCATAAAAATATCTGTAAAATAATGTATGGTAGGCAACATTCCTTCTTACTTGTAGAGGAGGTAGTTAACTTATGATAGCAGGGTTATTAATAATTCCAGCAGCTTTGTTCTGAAAACTGTCTAGTTGTTTTAATGCAACCTCTCTACATCCATTCCGCAAGGGTGAGCAGTAGTCATGCTCAGAGCGCACATGACTCTTATTTGTTATAGCTATCTGCTCATCAGTGAAGAAATTACGGACCCTGTACAATAATCCAAGTTTCTTTGAGGCTTTCATCAGTCTTTTCTATCTCCTGCCTTTCACCGCCTCTGTGCCACTTGCTCATACAATACCCCTATTTATTTTTACACGGTTTTCATGCTTTATTCTTTCATCCTCAGCTAAAGTTTTGCATTAATTGTTGGGCGTTTGACTATCGCAACGCTGTTCAGTTCAGCTTGTTAATTCTTTCAGTAAGATTATTTTATGTTTATGCTTTCTAACACCAAACAATTACATTCAAATTAGACAGCAGCACGTCATCGAAGGAACTGTGATGAAAAAGCTTGTGAATCACAGTGATCACAGGAGATATACAATCTCGGTGCAGCCAGACACAGGGTAAGGTGTATTGCAATTGATAATGGACTGGAACTGCTTTGGAACTGCATTAATAGGGCATTAATTAGCAATGAAAAAAGAAAATATACAACTAAACCGAGCTGAAACCCATCCATCCATCCATCCATCCATCATCCAAACCTACATTGCTCCATGAGGAACGTAGGAGCCCCACGCTAGGCAAGTTGGTTCTGACGTTTAATATGAGAGTGACCAGCCTCACTCATCATTTAGTGTCATTACGTGAGCAATAAACCCCATCCACCCCTTGGATATAAATCTTCACCGGCTTAGTCCGATTGGAGCGTCGTAATTACCCCACTTAACCACCAGACGCCAAAATTTGGTTATATGGTTACCTCCCAGTGTAGCAAATGGTTTCCGGGTGTTCAGGATACCATTTGACTTGTCACTCATTGTAGAGTCACCCACAGGCAGAAGGAAGAGGAAAGAATGAAGGACAGAAAGACAGAAGGGGGAGTGTAAAGTCACCTATAGGCAGAAGGACGAGGAAAGAATGAAGGAAAGAAAGAAGAGGATGGAGGGAAAGAAAGATGGAGGCGAGGAAAGGACAGACACCCGAGAGCTGCACTGCATCGAGTGAGTGAATGGTGAGCGTCCCCACCTACCATTTATAAAGCAATAAGCTGAAGTTATGTTACAGCATATCGTATGTGTGGTAGGCACTATCGGTAAGTTACATTTTGTTCACCTCATACAAACCAAACATGTCAATTAATCATATGGTAAAGTACACTGCCTTACTGTCTCAAGCAGAGATACGCATTCTTTGTTGGTTTAATGAGTGTGTGCCTGGCCCGAGCTTTATGATAGCCTAGAAAGTCTCACGAATGGTAATGGTGGTTTGTTTCAGTCCCCCATAGATAGGATGAGGACAAGAGTCTGCACTATAGTAGGATACTTCCAGACTTATGAGGTAATGGGTTTCCTTCTACTGAAATCTTACAGTAAATGCTCGTGTGACGGGGCTGTAGATAAAGTTGGTCTGGATTTGAAGGGCCCAGAGAATGCATGGAAACGTGATTTAAGGATCTTAACTCCGCAGTATTGAGATGCGAGAAAATACTGACTCTGGCATGTTATTTCTTACGAGTGTAAGAAAGAATTCAAAAACAGGAAAGGGAAAGCTCAAAAGCTAAACCATCAAAAGGTGCCCAATGAAGTGTATACGTAAAGAGTCACGGTCAGTACAAGTCCGTGATTCCCAACTAATGAATCGACAAAATTCTGTCTCGTTTGGTTTTTATGGGTTTGCAAGATCGTTTTAGACTTCAACTCATTCTTAAGACAGTGTAAAAGAACAACTGAACACGATTGTACAGTATGCCATATACGAACCTGGAACAGTGTAAGATTGTAAAGGAGTTTGGCAGTTGGCACACTTGACAATCTTGAAATATGAGATGTTGTTAGTGGCAGTAACAATGAAGCTGTGAATTATTAGCTGAAGTGGCCAAAATTATTAATCCAGAGAATAACAGGTGGCGGCAGTATTTCGGCTGTTTTTATTGTGAGATAAGTGCAATGATCAAGATCGATTGAACTAGAACTTATGACACAGTTTCTGTGAGTTGTGTAACAATATAATGTAACTGTCAACTTATGTAGATATTAATAGTTTACTACTGAGCTTTGATCCATTAATAAGTCATCCTATCCCTTCCCATTTTCTTTCATCTTCACACGTATTACGTCAGTTTATTTTTGCAACCCTCCGGCCATTTTATTCAGCTTACGAAACGACGCTCCTACTGAAGGGTTAATGAGAACTGTACATACACACTCCAGTTTCATTTTTTATCCTATTTTTAATAAAGCTGTGCTGTTGAAGTACCAATAACATTGTAAAATTTAAGTCATCAGATGGAGGGAGTTAATAGAAACACGCCATCTCTCCTGTCCTTCATCTCTGTTCAGACATTGTTTTTTTCTAGTCTTATCTTCACACGATTGTTTCACTTCAGGGCAGAGCTGTTATAATCAGTGTAGTCAGTGCCGTATCTATCCACTGTAGTTTGAAAAGATCTTTGGCACTGCACACACTTGTCTAATGCTTGGAAAAAGCATCCTCTGGTTGCAGAGGTTAACCCTTTCAGTACCTCGACGTCCACTGCATTCCATTCCCGCCACAGTCAGACGACTCTGGTAAGCTCATACGGGGCTCATGGAGAGAAGTGTTTATATTTCTGTAGGTCTATTAGGACGTCAGGTGGATGCTTGAGTCAGACATGGATCAAAAAATATATATGCATGTATATTACCCCATCAGTCTGGAAGTATCCTACTGTAGTGCAGACTCTTGTCCTCATCCTATCTATGGGGGACTGAAACAAACCACCATTACCATTCGTGAGACTTTCTAGGCTATCATAAAGCTCGGGCCAGGCACACACTCATTAAACCAACAAAGAATGCGTATCTCTGCTTGAGACAGTAAGGCAGTGTACTTTACCATATGATTAATTGACATGTTTGGTTTGTATGAGGTGAACAAAATGTGACTTACCGATAGTGCCTACCACACATACGATATGCTGTAACATAACTTTAGCTTATTGCTTTATAAATGGTAGGTGGGGACGCTCACCATTCACTCACTCGATGCAGAGCAGCTCTCGGGTGTCTGTCCTTTCCTCTCCTCCATCTTTCTTTCCCTCCATCCTCTTCTGTCTTTCTTTCCTTCATTCTTTCCTCGTCCTTCTGCCTATGGGTGACTTTACACTCCCTCTTCTGTCTTTCTGTCCTTCATTCTTTCCTCTTCCTTCTGCCTGTGGGTGACTCTACAATGAGTGACAAGCCAAATGGTTTCCTGAACACCAAGAAACCATTTGCTACACTGGGAGGCAACCATATAACCAAATTTTGGCGCCTGGTGGTTAAGTGGGGTAATTACGACGCTCCAATCGGACTAAGCCAGTGAAGATTTATATCCAAGGGGTGGGTGGGGTTTATTGCTCACGTAATGACACTAAAGGATGAGTGAGGCTGATCACTCTTATATTAAACGTCAGAACCAACTTTCCTAGCGTGGGGCTCCTACGTTCCTCATGGAGCAATGTAGGATTGGATGATGGATGGATGGATGGATGGATGGATGGGTTTCAGCTCGGTTTAGTTGTATATTTTCTTTTTTCATTGCTAATTAATGCCCTATTTATGCGGTTCCAAAGCAGTTCCAGTCCATTATCAATTGCAATACACCTTACCCTGTGTCTGGCTGCACCGAGATTGTATATCTCCTGTGATCACTGTGATTCACAAGCTTTTTCATCACAGTTCCTTCGATGACGTGTTGCTGTCTAATTTGAATGTAATTGTTTGGTGTTAGAAAGCATAAACATAAAATAATCTTACTGAAAGAATTAACAAGCTGAACTGAACAGCGTTGCGATAGTCAAACGCCCAACAATTAATGCAAAACTTTAGCTGAGGATGAAAGAATAAAGCATGAAAACCGTGTAAAAATAAATAGGGGAATTGTATGAGCAAGTGGCACAGAGGCGGTGAAAGGCAGGAGATAGAAAAGACTGATGAAAGCCTCAAAGAAACTTGGATTATTGTACAGGGTCCGTAATTTCTTCACTGATGAGCAGATAGCTATAACAAATAAGAGTCATGTGCGCTCTGAGCATGACTACTGCTCACCCTTGTGGAATGGATGTAGAGAGGTTGCATTAAAACAACTAGACAGTTTTCAGAACAAAGCTGCTGGAATTATTAATAACCCTGCTATCATAAGTTAACTACCTCCTCTACAAGTAAGAAGGAATGTTGCCTACCATACATTATTTTACAGATATTTTTATGGCAAATGCTCAGACGAAGTTGCGTCCATTGTGCCACCTCTCCATGCCTTCCCTCGTACTACACGGGCATCTGGTAGCGCTCATGACTGGAATGTCACTCAGCCATATTGCAGAACTTCGGCCTATCAGAATTTTTTTATTCCCCGAACTGCATCTCTCTGTGACTCGCTTTCCCAGAGTTGTTTCCCCCCAGACTTCAACCTACAGTTGTTCAAGTCCAACTGTTGCAGACATTTCATTGATGAAGGACACCAGCAATCTGGTGAATGGTTTATTTTTTTCATTCATTTGTTTTTCCTTCATCTGTTCTGTTATATAAAAGGAAATAAATAGGAGAGATTTGAGGGGGGGGGGGGAAGGGGCGGGCAGCAAAGAGAGAGAGGTGCTTGGTGTGGAGAAAAAGAGAAAGAGGGATGGAGTGGGAAAAGCAATGAGAAAGAAACTGGGGGAGGGGATCAGGCAAACAAAGTGAGAGATGAAGGGGGAAGAAAGGGGAACAAATGAGACATTTGAGAGGAAGGCATAATTGAGAAAATCTGGGGAGATAGAGAGGGAGGGGGGAGAGGAATAAATAAACGAGAGACTGAGGAAAAGGAGGGTTAAAATGGGAAGGTTAAAGAGTGAGTGGAGATGGGTTTGATGGAAGGGAGGGGCTAGCCTGTTGGGAACACAGAGAGGGGAGATGGGGCTGAAGCATATGACTGAGAGGCAGGGGGTCATCTCTGTCATCCTGGGAAACTACTGACCAGTGATAAAACTTTGCCACCAAAGCTTTTTCAAATGCCTACTTTTTGCATGTTGTTCCATGTTTACTGACATATTCCAGTACACACAGTATAGGTGTTGTAGTATAAACAATGATGGAGGCTTGGATGGCATCCGAAGTTTGCTAAAAACTTTAACTATTTCATTCTGATAACGTATTTTATTTCTGATACTTGCTGTATCAAAACAATTTCATCAGTCTCTTCAATCTGAGGACGTCTTTTCCATTTTGTTCATGCTACGACCAGACGCTTTTACACAGCAAAGCAGAGTCTCCTGGTAATGAAGGGATTAATTAGGGTTTTTCTTGACACTCCAGGTCCGAAAGTCTACATAAAAGTAAATAAACCATCTGGACATAGAAAGAATAAAATATAGAATACGTCATCAGCTTGAAGGAGTTAGGCCGACACAAACTAGGAAAACAGAAACAATGACTCGTGAGTGTACTGTACATTCACGTGCATCTTCAAATGATCATCACTTTATCTTTAACCCCTTTTATTTTTTCAGGTCTCCTTTCATACCAATGCCGACATTCCTCCACCAGACACTGTAACTCCATTCTTCATCACATCCTGGCAATGCATCGACACACGGCCACACCCACCACTCACTACCTCCTTTCTTCAGAACCACTGGCGTCTCAAAATGTTCTCACTTTCACCTCTCTCAGTACTTCATCTACATGCACAGTGAACCATCTTGGTGGCATAACACTGCCGTAGTTTACAGTTACACTGGTCACTTCTGCCAGTCTGTAACCTTTGACTGGTAGGGATTACCCATTGTTGAATATAATTTTTGTCGCCAGGCAGAATAAAATACACACATAAAACAATGCCAGCGAAAGGAATACAGAGTAAATCAGCACCAGAATGCATATCAAAATTAAGAAAGATCGGAAAGACATTTAGAGCAAGAAACAGTTGTATAATATGAAATTCCATTACAACTAATGCACTTGAACAAAAAAGAGGAAAGTTCTGAAAACACTTCAGTGAAGCCAAATTAACGAGAAGTGTTAAAACCAGGCAGAAATTGGACGCCATCGTTCCAGCCGTGAACTTAAAATTAATTTTTGTGTTGGTAAGCAGTCCTTGGTCCTGCTAATTGAGTTGCCAAGCCGCTGCACACAGCAGTGTCCTATTCCCTCCATTAACCTAAATGCAAGTGAAAAATAAGGTACTGCAACTAAGATATACCTGCTGGACAGCTAACCCACTCGGTACGATTATTTCTTTTAATGTCTTGCAATTACCAGGCTGCTGCACAGTATTCCGCACCTACCATTAACCTCAGTACCTGCACGAACATATAATTAATCACTGTGACATCGATATACATCATTTGGCAGTAGCAAAAATAAAATACAATATATAAGAAGGTTTAACCTTTTAGTAAGATGTAGTATTCACTTTATTCTTGCTACTTATAGACAGTTTTATGTAATTAAAAAAAAATATTGCAGACCAGAGGAGATACATATGGCCTTCAGTTGCACCTTCACAACCTGATTGCTTCCCTTATATTGAATACAACTGTCTGAAGGTAGCAAAAATATGAAGAAAGTAGGTTATCGAACTGAAGGGGTTAAATGAGTAATGTAATAACGGCAAGAGAAGGTACAGACCACAGTAAAATTCCTGCCTTATATGGTTCAGCCACACGTACTGGTCCACCACGCTGAAAAATATAGGTGGAAATAATGAACATTCCTGAATAACGCCATTACTTTCCATGCTCATAATGCCAAACCCAGTCACAATTACACTTCCAATTACCATTCCCATACACCACAGCCCTTACTACTATACACAGAACCACAGTCGCACCTCGTAACACCGCACTCCACAGCACAACAGCTACACCAGCAAGTGGCCTATAACACTTCAGCACCATTCAACCGCACTACCCTTTTGCATTCCCCTCATCACACTAACTCATTGACACATATATCCAAGGGATGCTTGGGGTTTATTGCTCATGTAATGCCACTCAGGGATGGGTGAGGCTGGTCACTCTCACTTTAAATGTCAGGACCAACTTGCCTAGCCTCGGGCTCCGACGGTCCTCATAGGGCAACACAGGATTTGATAATGGATGGATGAATGACAACAATTTCGCATCACACTTCCACGCTGGTATGGTAAAGCAGTAACATTATCAGCCTCCTGTGACTCACTGGCTGTTGAATTAATCAGTATGATGTTAGCTGGAATTGAGCACGAGGGTTGTCCGTCCCCAGCATGATTGGTTTAATATTACCACACTGCCAGATCCGCCACATTATTGACTGAGCTGCTGTTTTGAAAGTTGTAACCTAGATCATCAGGTGAATGGAACTGAATCACACAGTACATTGTCACACCATACCCCTCGCCACAGCTGCATTGTATCCCACCACAGTACAGGTATACTATGTCGGCTGTACGAATATCTCATTGTTAAAGTTCTTCACTATAATGAAATTTTTAGCTTTCATGTTTTCCTGACTCCAAAAGATGTCGGTAAACTTGGGGGAAATTTATTGCAATGAATGGTTTGAAACGATTTCCATTAAATTCCTCCACCATTTAGGGTTTCCTCAAGCCTCAACAAACTCGTCAGGCGGTAAAAGGAATGAAGAGAAAAAGACGTCATCGGGCTGCAGGGGTTAATGCTTTCAGGTTCGCCACACACATAGCTCCTCTGAACAAGATGGAGTGAAAGATTTTTCGTTTCATCAACTCACATACCCTTACTAACTCTTCCAGCCTCTCTTCGAAGCAGTGTTCAGGAATCACTGGTTGTTTTACACCTGCAGTTACACTGATCACTGATCTACTAATTTTCGACTGAAAGGTGGCCAGGCAGAACCTGCCTATTCACACTCTTACTTCTTCGTTGCCCAGTTCTCTGCTTCTTATATACACGACCCGTCAGCTTTACCACAAACATCTCAATCCCTCATTACCTGCCTGTTACCTTTAGTGTTTTAAACACTAAATATTCAACCATATAAAAAATCTTGAGCATGAATTTTTGTTAAGCCTTTTTCGAGGACACAATTTTTAATCTACATTCGGTATTTCTTTTATGTGTCTGAATCTTGGCATAGGCTTCACAGCCTGCTCCCAAGGTCCAGTAGCCCTCCAACATACCATACACCTCTACATATCAGCACTTCGGCGCTAACACCCACCGTCCATATTGAATACATGCTAGGGCTGTCTCATACAGGACTGGTGTATTGGTATTTGCGGGGGTATTTTTACGACATGTCGGCGGGTCTTCTGGTAGATCAGCGAAGTCTGATTTTTAGTAAATTCAAATCTTTAAACTGTTCTCTGCCCCAGCGGGGATTTGAACGTGAGTCCGGTAGGACTGCAGGCCACCTCTCTACCGATTGAGCTACCGCCTCCCCCATGTTTCTGCACACAGACAGAAAAAAAGTCAAATGAAAACATTAGTTTTACTTCTGGAACTATGAGACCGTTTTATTCGTTTTAGAAGCCACTACGCGGTCTAAAAGAAAAAGAAAAAAAAATATCTCCCTCCATTAACGCTTCTGGTTGGAGGTGGCTGTCAGGAGGTTAGGGAAATGAACTGCTGTCTGAATGGACACGATTTCGTTCCAGGTCTGATCATCTGGACGTAGTTAAAATAGACTTAATCAATCTACCACACGACCTACCGTGATGAAGTCTTTAATGGAGATTTTTTCTAACACTGTAAGTCGCAAAAGTCAAAACTATGCTGAAGAAGTGATCTGGTGTCACCCAGAATAAAACAGAGATGACGTCTTCATATTTCAGAATTTATTGCAAAGCTTTTCTTGCCGTCTTCAGGGGTTAATGAAGATTTTTTTTTTTCATTAGATTACTGGTCCCTTATATGCTGAATAAAATCACCTATAAATGCCCAGGCCAAAGCAGGGAAGGCGTTGCTATATTGAAAATGTCATCTGATCTGTGACATATTTGGATGCAGCGCTGGTGTCTCGTCACGAAAAAATATCAGATTGACCTCAAGCATTTGAATGTTGATGCAGGAAGGCAATATCCATCCAGCAGCTGCCAGTCTGCCACCTTGCACTTTTCCTTTCTAAACTTCCCTCCCTCCCACACGGTCACAGCTTCACTCAGATGGCATTTATTTTTCTGGCTACTTTTATTAACGTTAAGAAATCCTTAGGAGCTGGAGGCCTTTGATAGTCATCATCACTTAATCCCTTCAGTGCCAGAGATCTTGTCTAGGCAGAATAAAATCGTCAGGAGACAGCAAGATTAAGAATAACAAAAAGACGTCCTCGATAACAATATATGAATGAAATTATAAGTACAGTAGATCAACAACACATTCACTTCCACTTGTTGGCATATTTTTGTAGACCTTTACTAATACATATACCTGCATTACCAGGTTAAATCCTGGACATTTTACGGAGTTTTATTACTCAACAACAGTCAATTCTTTATAGAGCAGTTGTTTCTTATTCTGTAATTGCAAAACAAAACATTATGCCCACTCCACCGTCATCTACCCCATTTTAATTCAAATTATCAAGGGTATAATGTTAGCAGTGCTCTGAATTTACAGGCAGTGTTTACAAGATCATTAATTAGCGGGAGGTAAATTGCACTGTGGGAGGTTTACTGGCTGATGAGTCTCTGCATGAAGCATTTGCTGTGGGTGGGTGATGTATTTTCCAAACAAGATTGTTCTGCCTGGTGTCCGACTGCTAGATGAATCAGGAAAAAAAGTTAATTGCTGTCAAGGTAGACTCTTGTCTGTTATCGACAAGTTTACTGTGAACTGTAATTCTGTGTCCCCTTCCTGAGGTTCTCGAGGAGCCCCAGGTGAGCTGTGGTAGCCAGGTTCTGTCGGAGGGTCATTTACCGTGGACTTGCTTCAGTGACTGGCTGCCTTTGATCATTAGGGAGAGACCATTCCTGGTTGGTTCAGTGGAAACAGATGGAATGCTTCAAAATCCATAAGCAGTGCCGAGTGTCAAAGGCCTTGATCTTAGCTGATTTTTCCTGCAGGATGTTAAAGGATGTTCATTATTATCACTTACCGGTAATGTAGAAGACAACAGATGTACGATAGGGACTGGGTGTGCAGGATAGTCCTCATAAAACACGGTCTGCTTGGAAGGGGTAAGTTGTGACGGCTTTTTTGTTGTCTTTTTCTTTCTCATCGTCATTTAACTGGAACAGAACTACAGAAATCCGTTTGAGGTCAGTTACATGGTCAGACCTCGTCAGAGTGAGGCTGTTCGCTAAAATAATTTTTTCGAAGGGGGAGGGGGTAGTTATAGACCTCACTGTCCGTCCTAGTCACTATTAAAGCAATCTCGCAAACGGAATAAAGTCGTTGGGTAGTAGCAAAAATATATAAAAAGCGCCCTCGAAGCAAAGTGGTTAAAAGAAATATAAACGCTGTATCAGGAACGGCTGTCAGATCAATACATTTTAAAAAAAACCAAATTTCCTTAACCAAATATCACCACTAAACGCTGGCTTGCTCACAGTGGAGCTGTCATCGCGGAGGCGGTAGTTTATTGGAGGAAGGAACGTTTTAATTTTTGCACAGTTTGCTTTCTATCTCCACGCGATATATTCAGCTCGGGAGAGATTTACTCAAAATGGCTGGGATATATATATATATAGCTTTCACTGATCCCTTCATTATCAAGGGGACCTCGTAAGGTGAATTTAATCGTTTGTGAGCAACAAGCGTTTAAAAAAAAAAGTATGGAAGGGACCCAGTATTATATGTAATGGGATTTTTTTTTGGGTGGGAGGGGTCATCAGCAAATAATATTAACCAATTTAATATGATGATTTGTTTCTGTTCTTCAGCTTCTAACACTGGCTACTGTATTGAATATTTGAGGGATTTGCAGTGGCGAAGGGGTTAACGAAGCATACAGTCCAGACAACCAGTTCAGTGAGTCTCTCCATATCTGCATCATACCTTCTGTAGATAGCACGAATATATAATAGACGTCCTCAGGCTGAAAGGGACAATAATGAAGCTCGTATAATTCTGTATTTTCGGGGTATCAACAGGTAGTGTTGAAAGCTTAGGATAAATCCCGTATTTTTATCAGCGAGATGAGTTGGTACAATTTCTACAGAATGACATAGATTCTGTGGAATATGTGTATGGGTCTGTTCCACGCATCAGTTGCCCTGAAACCATGCCAGTGAGGCCACCTGGCTTGGTCTCTACTGTGTTTCATTACAAAAATACTCAAGCCTCCACGATAGTGCAGCGGGACATCTGCATTTACTCTGGCATAAAAATGAATTTTCGGTAGTACGCAGGCGATGTTCTTTGTGACTCCGCCGACCCACTGGCATTGAACATGAAAATGTGAGGAAAGGTTAGTACAATGTTTTACGCTTATTGAATTTTCTTGTACTGGTATTGAAACATACATCATGGAACATAATTCTTCCCGCCGTGACCTTTTGAAAAGAAGTCATAGTATACCTCTCACAAAATTTATTACCAGATATTGGGCTTGTTGAGCATAATGTCGTCCGTAGTTGTAGCTTACTGTAATCAGGGGCATTATTTGCCCCTGTATTATGTAAAGCTCCCATGTGGTGTCACATAAATCTCCTCTCTACACGTTTAAGTGAAGCAGTTATCGTTTTATCAGCTCCCTTATTCTTACTGACTTCTATTAGCCTATTATCATCACACCGTCGCATCACTCTGTTATTGCTGTTGCCTTGATTTATTTCTATACACTATTTCTGCTAGACTTTCCCTTGAAGGTTGTTTTACGTGAGTGTTACGTGCAACATACTGCTTCCTGATGTATGGGAACATGAGCACGTCAGGAGTGGGGTAGCGGTGTGCGTCTTCAAGTTTGTATTGTATCCCTAAATAATGTTAAAATTTTCGTTATCAATGAACCGAGTTAAGTGAGGAATTTCACATACTTTCTTCACTCCATTTCAATTAATCAGCAGTTACACCAAATTTTGTACGAGGTCTCTTTCAGTTTTCAAACATATCTGAACCCGGTGCCCCATACTAGCGAATTTTCGGAGCAACTTGTCTACTGAGATGACTGGATTCTCCCTAATAATGATATGTTTTAGCTAAGCAGGTGTGTGGGGATTGTTTATAAATATTTTTTCCCTTAAGGTGACCCACAGCCAGGGAAAAATCGTAAGTTAAATCAGTGAATTAAAGTAACGCGGTCATTTATCTAGTACGGTATGATCACTGGATCACTGCAGCTGACCAACTGTTGACCACTCAGCGACGGTCTAGTGATAAACACTATTTTGTCTCCAACATACGTTTCTTTAAACACAAATGTTAGACAGTCTCTCAAATGCTATAAATGACTGATATGGACTGAAATTTCTCAATATGGAATGGCATTTAAATCCATGCATTAATAACGAACACAACTGCATGATTTCGGTGCCTCAGAGTAGTAAAATACCCTGTACTTGTTGGCTGCAGCAAGTGTTGTGTTACCAACTTAAAAGCATGCATGGATTAAAATGGTTTCATTTCTACCCCAGCTATTTTAATGATAACGTGTAATTGGTGTTCTATAATAATCTGTGAGCGCCTCTTTAACCTGCGTGTTCAGCTGTTCTCCAGCACAGTTATTTCATGGAAATCTAGCACATTACATGATAATTGGGTCCATTTTCCTGTCCAAGTTATCTGAAAGTTCCTAGTAACTTTAATTAAATAGTACAATCATCTTGTCAGGAGTGAGATAGTTTCCCCACTTCATTTCTTACACTCATAGAATTTACCTTTCTTAATGGCCCTTGTGCTCTCGGTAGACATAAATCGATTTTAATTAAGTAATTTTCACTTAGTAAACTTCGTAAAGAGCCATTTTTTTTTTTTTTTCTGTCATGATTGTGTATAGATTTTTTGCTAAGTAGCGATGACTCTCATGCGTCCATTAGCCTTAAATAACAAGCTACTTCATAACTCCCAAACACAGGAGTAATTAATCTTTACATGAGTCTAGCCTTCATCATCAAGCTTTAATGTACACAAAACAACCCCAGACCTGCAAAAGTTTTACGGTAAAATGCTAAAACACAGCCAATTAATTTCTCGTTTTTTTTCTTATTCTTCTTTTTATTCTGTGCAGAGAAATAATAGAAATGTAGAATGGTGTTGAGAGAGAGAGAGAGAGAGAGAGAGAAGACACTACTTCATCATCTACACTGTCTAAAGGATGTTTTCAGAAACCATGGTTTGAAGATCAAAGAAGATGGAAGAGACTTGAGTGTGATATAACGCCCCAGTCAGAGTGTCTGTTCTTCACTCACACGTTCGGACCTCAAAGTGAGAACTGTACTAAAGGTTTCTGACCATATAATGACATCAGGGGAGGAGCTTCTTATATTACCTATTAATGTCCTGGATTATGAGGTAATATGGAAATTGCTGTCACTTATTTTTATCTATTTATCTACATCGGTCTATCTATCTGTCTTTCCATTGGTCTAACAAGATCAATAAATCATATGGTATTGACAAAATGAAAATGAAAATGACGCCCTCGGGCTGATGGGGGTTTATGAAACGCCATGCAAGACCTAATACATTTTAACTGCAGCGCCAAAACTTACACGGGGCTTCTGGTTATTAAAGCTGGCATGAACCTTCTGCCTTGTGGCGTTTGTCGTGAAGATTTATATCAGAACAGCTGTGATTCGCTCCGACAAGCTTTGTGGCGGCCATTCCTGATCCTTTTCATGAGGTAGGGGGGGGCACCCACCATCCATTCTCTCGATGTAGTGAGCTTTCAAAAGACAATGAACTTAGTGACAGACCAATTGATTTCGTGTAACCCAAGAAATCATTAATACGCTGGGTGGTAACCATAAAAGCGCATGGCACCTGGTGATTTAGTAGGTTAAGGCGGTCCAACCACTTGGGGCCCTTTAGGTTTATATATGAGAGGTGGTTGAAGATTACTGCTCACTTTATGCCTCTCAGGGAAAGTGAGAATGGTCATCCTCGCATCCTCGCCTTAAATATCGGAAATGAGTAGCCTAGCCCCAGGGCCCTACGCTCTTGATGAGACTAAAAAGGACTGGATAATCGACGACAGTAAGATAATGCCATTGTCATTTTATTCTTGCCTCCAGCAGCACAGGAGAGTCCCCACAAACAAGGGGGTTTCAGGGAGTCTTCCATAAGCTGAATAGAATCCTATGTGGTTGGTGAAAACAAAACAGAAATAACGTTTGTGGGCTGGTAGGCTGCAGAGGTTAACAGATGGGCGAGATGCAAGCTGCCACACTGTGCGACTGAGGCCAGGAGAGAGAAAGAGAGAGAGAAACAAAAAAAAATATATTTTTTTTTTCTGCTATCAAGGGCTGTAGAATAAACTTTAGCGTTATCAAAACAAATGGACCAGGAGAATACGCTGCACTCCAGAGGAATTTTCAGTACAAAATAATACGAACTTCCCTGACAAAATTAAAAGAGGGGTGAGGGTGCTGCTCGAATATTTAAGAGAGAATCACGTGAGAATGGTATAAGGGAAGGGAGGTGAGGAGGGGAGGAAGTTGGAGGAGGGGTGGAGGCAGGTGTGTGGGAGGGGTGAGGGAGCATATGAGGAAGGGTGAAGGCAGGTGTGGGAGGGGCGAAGGGACGTATGGAGGAGAGATCGAGCCAGGTATGGAAGTGTGGGGGTGGGGGAAGGTATATGGGAGGGGAGGGAGATGTGCGGGAGGGGCGGAGACGCTCTCCGAAACGGCAATACCTGTAAAGGGGAGTGCAGTTATATTGAAACGTTATGAAAACCGAAAAAATGAAAAGGAAAACAAAAAAACAACAACTGTTCGAGAATGGAAGGCTAGAGAGAGTGAAACAACTGCATGCAGCGAGGGCGGGGAAACAAGTGGAATTTACTGGAGTACAGAGATGGAAAAAAAAAAAAAAAAATGAATGCAAGCCTGACACTTCGGTTACAACCAGTTCTTCCGTGGATTATACAATAGTTCTTAAACGAAATAAATAAACCATTTAATCAAAAAGCTCTGGTAATTGTTGGCAAACTATTTTCTTTTATATTAGAGTTCTTCAACGCGCTCCCTTCCTGCATCAACAGAGTTGTTCCAATAATCCTGCCACTGATGCAAATATCACTTAAGCTCTTCTAATGTTCTTCAGGATGCTCGTCGTATCAGATGAGATGTCTTCAGCTGTGGCAGAAGGGAACAGTTTGAGGAACACCCAGTAATCACACATGGTTAAAGTCAGAGGAAGAAAGTGGAAGTGGGGATAATGGATATTTCTCTCTCGGCCAATAACCACTGGGTAATGAGCGTTGCACGAGTGGGTGTATTGTAGTGGTGAAGCAGACGCCGGACATCACACTTCTTGTGTCATTTATGTTTCACTGTCTCACGCAAGTTCTGTTTAACCCATTTGTGCCTGGTTTCCTGAATACATAAAGGAAGAAGGCATTTTCAAAGGTTAATAAAAGGGGGAACCCAGGGGTAGGGACCTATGTGCTTTGCGACTATGGGCCAATAGGCGGGGGGTGGTACGCTTAGTACCCTTCGGGCAGAATCTAACACACAGGAACCCTAGGCACAAATGGGTTAAGTGTTTTATATCACTGCAAAGTACTGTTGTGTGAAACTTTGACCCAAGGCAAATGAATCTCCAAGGCGGTATAGATGAGAATCTGAACTCTCAAGGCGTAACCCGGGAGCTACAGGTATGTATATTTTCACCCTGGATTAAAGGTATGTGCTTAAAGTAATGCTAATAATCTTAACACTAAGGCCTTGACAATAAAATTGTTAAAGATAAGTTTCCAAGAAAATAATTGTAAGAATAAGAATTTTGTGTACATCTTTGATAAGGTTTTGGTGTGAAAACAACAACAACAACAATAGTATTGTCAAACTTGTGGTATGCCTTTCATACAGATATTGCTATAAACAAGTTTTCAAAAATATACAGAAACAGGAATTTCAAAATGCTTACTTTTTTTTTTTTTTTTTTTTTTTTTTTTACTACAGACGGGGTTAGGCTAAACCAGGGATGCAGTATATACGGACGAGAGATGGAAATTGATAGGAAGTGATGAACGCTACAGGAAATATAATGAACATAAATAGACACATGTTAATGCTAATAAACTAAACAAATGGAATCAATGTATTTGTAGCACAAGGAAACGGTAAACCCTTCATCGAAAAAGTGAAAAGTAATTTAGGACAAATAAGCATTTCACACAATGGGACAGAAATATGAAGATATCAGGTTCATAAACTGATGCAAATGGAACCAGTTTATATATGAATGATTATTCATCCCTCCGGAAAGAAAAGGCACACACAAATACTCAATGTAAAGCCACCTTTTCAGGTGGCTTTACATTGATTGACAAACCTAATGGTTTCCTATGAGCCAGGAAACCATTTACACCGCTGGGTGGTAACCATATAACCAACACACGCCTGTTCTCCACGTGTCAACAAGTGGGTTGGCGGAGGGTTAATGCCCCTCCCCGTAAGCCCACTAGCTCAAAGACAAACGGCCGCCCCTAACTGGGTTATGGCATCTGGCTAAAGCTGGATAGATAGATTTTCCTGAGGAAAGATTTGTGAAAAGCATATTTTTCTGTCAGCCATCTCATGCAGACCTTACCTGTAGGCAGTGCAAGATGAATTCCTAGAATTTCGAAGTGACTCATTTCCCATAGACTCATGGGAGAGGAGTCAGGTGTGAGTTCTGGGTGAGAAAGGGAGGTTATTTTATTACCAGCATATTGGTAACTGTGTGTCTCTCTCAGTCTCGTCTGTACACGAGCAAAGCAGAGTTTTCGAAGCTGATATACATCATACAGAAAGAGTGTAGCCAATCATCTCCACGTGGAAGATTACTTCTGTTGTGCTCTTATTGTCTTTTAACCACTGATACTGCAATGGGTAGCAACATTGCAATTTTACAGTAACACAAGGTTTTCAGTTTACTAAATACTCTTTCACCTGTTTGCAACGCATCTCTGTGTTTCATTGTCAGAACTGTTCAAATCTTGAAGTAAAAATGCTCATCTGAACAAGTTGCTTTGCTTCGTCAGAGAAAGATGCACATGGGGCCACGGATTTAATCGTATTTTGTCCATACACCAAATCTGGGAGCCGCTTGGTTAAAGGGATGCTCACCGAAAAATATGGAACCAGTTAAAAACAACATTTGGCAGGCTGGAGAGTTAGTGATAAAGTTAAACCCGTTCGGTCTCAAACAACCAACCCTCTTGCTGAAAAATACGTACTGTACATTGCATTTTAATTCAGTTAACGTCAGGCAATTTTACTACAATCAAGAGAAAGCTAAGGCACAATAAGTGTAAAGAAAACTATCACACAACACTGCGGCCGAGAAATAAAACTTTACCTTTTATAACAGATTATGACGGATGACTTTTATTATTTTCTGGAGAGGAACGACTTCATGTTGTGGCACTGATATACCCGGGCGGCTCAACTGCCTGGCTATACAAACGACTCTCATTTACCTACCCAACCCCAGAAAAGAGGAAGGTGGACTGCACAAGTGAACCTAAAGCCTGCAATCCACAGGGTTCACGTTGAGATGGGCCTGTGGATGCAACCATTGGTACTACGACGCAGTTTTAGTAACTACGCAGGAACTTCCGCAGCCAAAGGGTTATCGCAGCTCAAGAAGGACCTCTCTATCTTCAACGCCTTCAATACTGTTATGATTTTCTAATTACTTCTTGCCGCCTCCAACCTAATTTTCTTTGAACTCAGGATGACCCTCTCCAGAAGGGGTTATTGGAAGTATTATTTCAATGGCTGTATGAAATTACAGACGATCATAATTATTATTGTTTTGAAGTTCTTCTGATCCGAAACTGTATGTGTTGGAAAACATATGGTAATCATGGCTTAACATAAATGCGAGGAGATAAATATAAATTACAGCGCAGCAAGCTGAAATGGTGTAATATTATTTGTAAATTAGATCAAACCTTGGCCGCGACAAAAAAAAATAAATAAAAATAATTTCATATATCATTCGTATATTATATTTAGTCCAGAGAAACCAGTCATGACGGTAAGTATTTTAACGATGTGGAAGTCAGTTAATTTAATTCACTTGAAATACACACACACACACACACACACACACACACACACACAGGAAGAAGATGAAGTATCCCTCCAATTAACACTACGAAAGACTCAAGTTAGTACAGTCAAGGACAAAAGTTCTACTAAAAACACTGCGTCTACTTCACTCATTGGGAATGTTCCTTACTCATTCCCTGACGTATCGTATCACAGAAAAACTATACATAAGTAGGAAAACATGTGAAGTCTCTCTTAGTGTTGAACTTTTATCTATTAAAAGGAAAAGAGAGTCAGAAAGGGTGAATTATATGGCAGAGTTTTGTCACTGACTCCACGGTACTTCCTTTGCTGACTTGGCTTATAATTTATTAATGTGCTGGCGAACGTCACTGAATGTATTGTGGCTGTGACTGATACCAAAGATTATACGAATCACATGTGTACAAGTTCTTTACTATAAAGATAGAACAGTTTCGGCTCAGTTTTATACCCTGTTCAGGCATGAACAGGAGGGGAATATACGCCTGACTGTATAGTGCGTCAGTAGGTAAGAGAAGGATACATGTTGCCAACAGCCATGATAGTCCATTAATTTATAGACTGCCTATCACATGGTTACTCATATCTGAACCGTCTTCTCCGTGGACTATATTTTAAACACATTTATAAATACTGTATCTAAGTATGCAAAATAGTATTAGTTGCAATGTAAACTAGAATTTCTGTAACTGTCCTGTGAACAGTCACAAGTCTCCACTTACTCTTTCTTACAATGGATGGCCTTGACCTTTTGGGGACGATTTGTATTTTTTTTTTTTCTATCGGCAGTGGTCCATACCAAGACACATAACCATTCAGATTTCTTGCACAGGTCGTATTGAAATAACCTGGGCTCTTCATATTCCTCGCGCAATCTCCGGTTCTCCTGAATCGTTGGGAGACTCTGAGGCGGGAATAATAATAATTCCAGCAAGAACAATAGTCTCCACCTATGTAACAGGTGGAGACTAAAAATAGTCTGTTTGCTATATTGTCTTCAGTCTTCGTAGAGCTGAAATAAGCTTGTACTTTTAGTAAGAAGAGAGCTTCTTGGATCAAGGAAGATATACAAGTGGTAGATACAATCAGAGCATTTTAAAAGTAGAGGTATTTATGGGCAGCTGTCCATATTCATTACCAGGTACTACATCGGTTCAGGAGCATCTTGTTGTATTCGTCTGTCCACGGCAGCTTTACATTAAACTAAAATTACCGTACTCTTCACCGTGGTAAAGTGTCACAAGAAGCGAGCTAAGGATATTTCATCATGATCATGCATATGACCCAAAACTTGCACTGTACATCTTAAGTTTTCTGGTGCCTTGACAAGGAGGCAAAATACGGAGTTTCCGTAGGACGCTCCACGCTGAGGAGACAAGACAGCCTTCAGTGAGGGAAGCCGGTGAGCATTGCTTGGCACATCCCGCTCACAAGTGGAAACACCTGAATTCGACTTCTGGACCCATCAGACTGTTGGGCAACTTTGTTTCTCCCTTGACTCTGCCCTACCAGCATTACAGTTGGGGATCTTGATAAGTCGACTGCTGCGTGTCGTTTTCCAGGAGAAGACTGGAACTTGGTGAGAACTGATACCCTCCCGTAGCGATCATCGTGCTATCGATAGGAAAAAAATTAAACCTTCTTTTTCCTTCTTACAGCAGACATGCAAACGGTCTCAAGCAAATTCTTGATAAGATACATCAGTCAGCAATATTATCTGAAAATGGTGCCTTCAACTTTCGTTTATATACCATTAAATTTTATCGTCGTGTTATTAAAATAATATAATGTGATAATAAAAAAATAAGACAGTTACAGTGTCAAATTATTAATGGTAATGAGATTATGAACAAGTGTCTGATGCTCATTTATACTTTAGATAAGTTCTTGTGGAAAATAAGACTTATCTTTACAGAAAGAGCAAGACATAAGGGAGAAGTCTATGCTCTTTTTCTTGTCCTTCCTGGGAATACAAATCTTATGGCGGGAGGCAATGGCTTGTACGTGCGTTTGTAAATTCGGTCCCAGACCTCAATATACAGTGAAAACTTGGGTGGAGAAAACTCTGCATACTCGTTTTCTTTCCGCTTCCTGGGAAAAGAAGTCTGAGTTACAGGAATGTAAGAAGTGTACCGGTATGTTTGTTTGTGAATTCAAAGGCCAAACCTGCAAACTCACGTGAAAATCTTGCTATGCCTGGAACTAATGAGATACATATGTAAAGCCGTGTGTATTATATAACGTAGTGTAATGAAGAATGCGGCTTATATTACTACCAATCGACCACATGAGATGCATTGCTGTATACTTACTAGTTCTGTTCAGGTGTCCTAATCTTTCCTTAGAAAATGACCAACAACATCTGGACTTGCATCCATTTTCTTAACTGAATTGCTGGATGGACAAACACAGTGGGAAAACAGTCTTAGCCCATCAGTCTGACCCTCACCAGAATCGAATACAACCATCTGCGATCTAGATGTGCTAACCGACACACCAGGGGCTGCCCCAACTGCAGTGTGGGTGGTGAAGAGGTGACTGAGGACGGAGTGATGGCTGAGGCGGGAAGGGGTGTGAGGGTGGAGGTGGGAGGATGTTATGAATCGGAGGAGAGAGAGAGAGAGAGAGAGAGGCTAAATGCTCAAGGGACACAATTCAGAATCAATACTAAACTGAACTTACATACACAATCCAACTTCTTTCCACTGCTATGCCTAGTCACCAGTCATATGTAATCACCTCATACACGTCATTCTCAAAACCAAAACAACCACAATAAGATATCGTTGGTAATATCAGGATGAGGTGGTAGAATGTCTACAGTCAGTCGTGAGCCAGGAACCAGGACAACACATCACTCAAACACCACGAAATTAATACTGCACAACATTACTACATAACCTCATGTTTCCTTGTAATAAGATATTCTCCCTATCACACTAACACTAGTTTAGGGTAAATACCAATCAAAGTTTCTTCTTTTGTGTGTGTGTGTGTGTGTGTGTGTGTGTGTGTGTGTGTGTGTGTCCGACTCTGGCCATAGGCTTCACAGCCTGCATAGCCAAATAGTCCTCCTACATTCCATACACTTCTACATGTCACCATTTCGGCGCTAACACCCATCGTCCATATTGAATACATGCTAAGGCTGTCTCATACAGGACTGGTGTATTGGTATTAGCGGGGGAATTTTTACGACATGTTGGCTGGTCTTCTGGTAAATTAGTAAAGTCTGATTTTATTAAATTCAAATCCTTAAACTGTTCCCTGTCCCAGCGGGGATTTGAATCTGGGTCCATTAGGACTGCAGGACACCTCTCTACCGACTGAGAATGATCCAGACACCAAGATAATGAAGCAGGTATGTACTGTATGTGAAATGAACAATAGTGTATTTCAGAAAACTAGTACTGTAATCAGTTCCACGTTCCTTGTTAAACTCAAAATTCTCTCTTCTCTCTTACAAATTACATTGCTCATTTCACTTCATAAACATATTAAAAATATACACACCACCGCTAAAACAAGGCTATAACATAAAGACTGTCCTAGAACATCATCAGTTATTTGATCAACGCACTATCACCACTACCTCAACCGCATCACACGACCCCATACCAATATCACACAAGAGGGGAGGTAAGATTTTTGCCTTAGTGTGACAAAGTAAACAAAAAGTGTAACTTCATGCTTTATATTTTCTGCATAATCCCTATATATAGTGAGGCATTTTTCCCATTTCTTGGGGAGGTCTGCAATGCCCTGCCAGTAGAGATCGGAAGTCTGACCCTCAAACCACCAATGCTTGGTTGCTTTAAGCGCATAGTCAATATCATCGTCAAATCTCCGTTCACGAAGGTGCTTCTTTAGATCTGCAGACAGATGGTGGTCACTGGGAGCCAGGTCAGGTGAATATGGTGGGTGAAGCAACAGTTCATACCCACATCCTGTACAGCTGTCATCGCTATTTAGCTTGTGTGGACTGGAGCATTGTCTTACTGGAGGAGGATGTTACGACGAACTCCTGTGCTTCTTCTTGACAGACTGGCACAAGCGCTTTAGAAGGTCAGTATGATACTCACCATGCAATGTAGTAACACGTAGTTGGTGGTCAGTATGAATGTTGCCTTCATTATCCCACAAGACAGTGGCCATGATCTTGGTGGACCTTGACACCTTGAATTTGTTAGTTTTCCATTCCATAGAATCCTGTTTGCTCGCTGGGTCGTAGTAATGTAACAAAGTTTCATCACAGATTACCATTCTGAAATGGAAACAATAACCAAAGAAATGAACTGATTGTCCCCATAGTTTTTTTTTTTTTTCTGTGACCATTCTTGGTATTCATCTTGCACAAATCTTGGACATGTTCATATGATGATAGAGGATGTTTGCAACGGATCCATGTCTATCTCAACCGTTATTCGCCTGTTTTCCAAGATGATTGGTGCATACTGTAATGTCTTCAGTAGTTGGAGCTGCAGGCCTGCCTGGATTGGTGCCATCTTGCAAACTCTCTCTCTACCCTGCTCAATTCTCTGACTCATCATTTGATAGTGACACAGAATGGGGCAGAATCTTCACATACTGCATACATCAGTTCATGTATTCTTTCTCATGTCTTCCACTCAAGAGTCAACAATTTAATCATAGCTCTGTACTCAGTTTTGTCCATTTCCGTTGAATGTCGTGAGGTACCTAATGGCAAAGCTCACATGCATCACACTAGGATATAGGAAATAGACAACACTAAGCTGATTGCAGCTCAAAATAGTGGTATATGTTATCACACATAAAGCTGGGAATAGCACCGCTACTATTTTAATAGCGATGGTGGTAACGCCATTACTTTTTCTAGCCAGTAGTAGAACTGAGAGCGCCGCTACTTTTTGCCCGTACTCACGCGTTACCGCGCTCCTCACTACTCACACGATGAATACAGGTCCAGAGTCAGTGAGTACATACAGATATGCTGACGGTTTGGATGTATTTATTAATGACGAAAAATAATACTTTCGTCAATTCTGTCAATAAATGATTTTAGTTCTTCATTACATCAGTAATTTATTAACCCGCAGCGTCCCATCAACGTTCTTTAACATCCACACGTTTTGTCACTGCCAATCCCGTCGACGTACATAAACGCGAATCAATTGCAAGGTCCCTAATTTGCACAATTTTCAATTTTCGTGAGTGATTTTTGGTACGTATACACGTGACACCTTCCTCTACAAGATGCCAGGCAGGGACAATGCCTTACCCAGCATGACCTCCCCCCCCCTGCACGCCATTGTCTCAGCTATTCACCTGTAATCAGTGACCTGGCCAGTAAAGCCATGTCATGCCACGGTACGAAATTCAGGGCCAGAGTGATTCCCCAATCAATGACAATGTGGAGGACAAACTTTACATAGCATTAGAGGAAGAAACAGTCAGAAATGATGATCAGGTAATGTGGGAAAAAAAGGTCAAGTATGGTGATGAGTTAGTGAGTGAAACAATGCTTATAATGCCTATATTACTGCTTGAAAACCAACATACTCTCGTACTACATATAAATTCGTACCAAGTAAATAAATAAATACCGTTTATAAGTGGTGTGAAATAGTTATCCTCCCATAGAACTCGTTTTCTTTGGTGCCAGCCTGTTAGAAAACCCAGTAAGGTGAGGAGGTACTCCTACCTGTATCGAGTATTTTAAACCTCAGGTGAGCGATTTCTCTATGAATTTTCGATGTTTCTCACCAAATGTGGAGGTTTGAGCCAAAAAATTTTTTTTCCAAAAATGGTCGGGATTGAGGGGAGTCAGTGGTGGAAAAGTGGTCGGGATGGGGCGGGTTAATTAGTAATGTGCAATAATTAGACAGGAATTTGCTAGCTAATTATCGATCATTTAAATTAAGTAACTGGCAGCTTGGCGAGCAGCACGGGGACGGAGTGCGAGCCAGACTAGCCAGTCTCAGTTTATTCTGCCGTGGTCAGCAGACTGTGATTTTTCGAAATTTCGTTGCACTTCAGTTCCTATTATGGAACCTGACCCCTGTACTGACCAGAATATTGAATTTGCAACTTGCGCTTTTGCTTAACAAAGGTGCACACACACACACACACACACACACACACACACACTTCTAACTATCTCCGTCTCAAACTCCCGCTCTCTCCCCCACTCTCTCTTTCAGACTAATTCTTACTCACTAATTATTTCGTAACAGTATGTTACTTTCAGTTTAAAGTAATGGAAAAAACATTGCTATTGCATAAATAGCCTTTAAAAGAAAGCCCCAGTTCATTATTACTTTCGTTTTCGTACATGATCTTAAGCAGGTATCACTGAAAATATAATAAATCTATATCAATGGTAGGCCTCATTTTTTTGCCTTTTATTTATTTGTGATACTTTCAGTAGGTATACTAAGTAACAATGTAAAAGAACTTTTGTTACATTATACAGTAAACAGCTTTTTCCTGTACCTTCGGCTCTAAGCTTCATTAAAGTGACACCGACATGTATATGATGTTTTTATTTATTTTCAATATAAGTATTTACTGACATTACTGGTACACAGCATAACCAATCATACTGAGTAATAGTATCAAAACAGTATCTAGTGTATTGCTATATCACAGATTTTTGTTAACCTTTCCTTTGTGTACCTTATTCTTATGCAAAGTAGCGGGAGCGGGAGCTCCGCAACATTTCGTATTAAGTAGCGAAACAAGCAATGTCACTACTTTTTCGAGCTAGTAACGGGAATGGGTGTGCAGCTACTTTTTATTAGTAGCTTTCCAGCACTGATCACACATAAATTGGTAACCTATTATTTCATATGATTTGTTATTCTCATAAAGTTTTTACCTCCCCTTGGATCACAGCAACACCACCCCTACAAATACAGCCCAGCAAACACCATTACGGCACCACTCCATCTTTACACCAGTACCAGCAGACCAAACCAACACCACTCAACCATCATAATTATACTAACATCACACCACCATTAAAAAACAACATAAAACTTAAAAAACTTATTACATCGCACCAGTATTACAAGACACAGAAAACAGTAACTCACCAATCTGACATCAGTCCATTTCATCCCTTCACACCATTCGACACATCATACCTCACCACACCAACATCACACCACCACAACACTAATATTATCAAACCAACCCTACCCTCCAGAGGCAGTGGGTGAGATCGGGTGTGTAGCGGTGGTCAACATTCACACTTACACCAAGAGGGCCTGAATTCCGCCGGCCAGTCTGAGGAACCATCGTGTAATTCCAACAAAGGCGCCACACAGTTACCAGGCCACACTACTGAATACACGGCCTTTGATGTGTACGGATTTAATGTACACTTTTCACTCTAACTACGAATTTGCTGTGACTGAAAATACATACTCGTTGCTGAATAGAGCACTGGACAATAAAACGATGGGATTTAAAACATTCTTTTCTCTCTCTTTTAGATTTGAAGCTCTCTCTAGGTTGTCACAAGTTACAAGAAAATGGAAACGAAAAGTTGACCACTAAGGTAAAAAAGACTAAACATAGGGACTCCTGCCAAACATCTGCTCTTTTATACATCCGGCTTTAATATAATTTTCTTTCATCGAACTTCCTGGGACTGTAATTAAAATGAAGAAATTACATATATATATATATATATATATATATATATATATATATATATATATATATGTATATTGCCAGACACCTTAACCCCTTAACAGCAGGGCGTCACTTTCGTGACGCTTGGGAGCAAGGGACCATACCACGGGGCGTCACTTTCGTGACGCTTGGGAGCAAGGGACCATACCACGGGGCGTCACTTTTGTGATTCTGTGTTATTTTGAATTCGCCCGGGCTTTCAAGTGGTGGCTTGTATCATCTGTCAGTACTGCCAACGTCCAACACTAGTCAGCACTCCTAATCTCATCTGTACTCCCATCCATTGTTGACAATTTAGCCATTTCTTCCCGTTCTTGACTCCAATGCCTACCTCCCCTCCATTACCCTCTCCTCTCGCCTGCCCGGCCTTGCTACGCTAAGTAAATCTTCCCTGGAATTTTCCACTGATTTCATCCATTGAAATAAGCTCTATGCCCTATTCTTATACCAAATAATATATACAAAAAAGAAATAAGGTAAGTGATAGTGCCATACACCTAGAATTGGCTAATTATCACCTGACAACACCTCACGTTCACTCGTTTGCTAATTTTTGCTGTTTATTTCCCCTTGAAATATGCCGTATAATCTATTCTTGTAATAAAAATATATATAAGGAGGGAAGGGAGAAGCCTAAGTGATATTTACATTCACCTGGAACTACCTAATTTATTATGTATTGTCTAGATTTCCTGCCAATCATTTCATAGTTATATATTAGCAGCTCTCACGAGGCTAACATTGGCATTATTGCACTCTCTCTAGGCAGTAGGCAGGCAGGCCACCAGTATCAGTTTACTGTCGTCTTTCAAGGTGAAAGTACGTCTGATTCGCACCTGCTAAATTCCGCCGCTTTTTAGCCCCATGCAAAGGGCCCTGTGACCTCTACCCCCTACTTAACCTCGTGTGGAAAGAGGTAAAGGGCTGACAAATGATAGAGAGTGACTACGATCTTTCTGGTAAGTAAAACAGTGCAAGTGGAAACATAAATAATGTGTAAATAATGTGTAATTATAAGAGAACAGTGGAAAATAGTTTCATAAGTTAATGCAAGTGACAGTGGCTAACACAGTGTAAATAAAATAGAAATGTAAATAATGTAAATAAAATAGAGAACGTAAATAGAAATGTAAATGAGTAGTATTATAAGAATACGAGTATATATACTAGGAGTAATGAAAGTGAAAGTTTCACTCTAGCATGTATAAATACTATGAGTTATGAGAGTGAAGGTGAAAGTGACATTCACTCTCAGCACTAGTATACAGGACGAGAAAGTGAATGCTACATATTTTACTGAAAGAGAAATTCAATGCCTACAGTGACAATATTACTGAAGGAAACTTATGGATAAAGACTGTAGATATATATAAGTGTTATATAGTAACAGAAATATAAACTGTGAGTGTTTTTATGAATAATAAATGACAAGAACACCAGCGGCGAACGATCGCAAGTGGGAAGGTCATATACACGTTTGTAATTTTCATTGCCTTCACAGTGTTTTTTTTTTTTTGGAGTATGGATTCCGAACTATATGAGAATCATAGAATAGTGTTTCAAGTGATAATATCAGCTGTGGTAATCATATTACGGGTTGTCGGGAAGTGTAAAGTGGAGACTTCGTTACCCAACTTCAGAGGTCTCCACAAGTCTTACGGTACTCGATGAAGGCTCAACAAACACCCCAGGAGAAAGCTGAAGGTATGTGCCATAAGCATATGTGATTTTAATATTTTAGGACTAATAAATGATTTTTGGCAAATATTTTTAGAGAGTCTGTCGGAGCACGAATATGCCCGCGGGAGCCGCAAGTCAAAGCAAAACAAGCCCGCGGTTAAGGGGATAATCCCGGAAGGGGTGGCCACAAACAAATCGCCTCCCTGTAGTCCTGTCTTCTCCATTTCAATGCCCTTTTCCCAGCTCACACCCCTCCTCTCTCATATACCCCTCCACATTATTCCTCCATCTGGTTCTCGGCCTCCCCCTCCCTCTCCCCCTATCCACCTCACTCATATGCACTCTCCTTGTTAGTTTCTTGCTCTTCATCCTCCCCACATGGCCAAACCATCCCAACGTTTTTCCCTAACGCTTCCAATCACATCCACATCCATACAACAATGCTCCTTCACTTCCTCGTTTGCCAGTCTGTCTCTCCATGTAAGTCCACATGCTCCTCTCAGAAAACTCATTTGCACTTCTCTCACCAATGACTTGTGTCCTTTCAACTAAGTCCGAGCTTCACTTCCAGACGTTCTTGTTGGTATCACAATATTATCACGCAGCGACTTTTTTACTCCATGCTCTCTTGTTTTCTTTTGCTGCTTTCAAAGAACCAGCAACCTTTCTTCCCTGTTGCACTCCTTCAAGCACTTCATCCCCCAACATTCCATCCTTACTCATCACAGTACCCAAGTGCTTCAATGCACTCATATTACCCATTTCCTCTTCATCCAGCCTCACTGTACATTCAGTGACAATTTCTCTCGAGGATCATAATTTTACTCTCCCCAATATTCACCTTTAGATTCCGTTACTTACACACTCTCCCAAACTCATTCACCAAGCCTGGCAGTTCCCATTCTTTTTCACTTAATAGTACAATGTCATCTGCAAATGACAGTACAGGAAGTTTTCAGATGCTGCCCTTTCTCATTAGGGCCGCTCCAACATCCACTGCCCTACTTGTACCCCTTATAGAATTCCATCCATATACAGATCGAACAACCATGGGGAAATGACACATCTCTCTTTCAATCCAACATTCAGATAGAAAAATTCATTCACTACAGCGTTGGCATCCTGCACATACTCTTTGTGTAATTCAAGAACTTTCCATTTACTCCATATACTAATATACTCCATATTTCTTGTCAGTCCACTCTGTCATATGCTTTCTCTAAATCCATGAAGACCGCATACAACTTCTTTCCCTTCTCTAGAAACTTTTCCACTAAAGACAAGGATATTATCTGATCCATACGACCTTGTTCCTTCCTAAAACCTCTCTGTTTGTCTCCAACTAATTCCTCTGTTATTTCCCTATCTCTGTCAATAAGTATCCTACCATGTACTTTTCCTGTTATGCTAAGAAAGCAAATGCCCCTGTGATTATCACACACTTCTTTTTCCCTTCTTTCCTTTGTACAAGGGAATAATTATACCTGACTTTCAATCCTCCGGGACTATCTTCCTCCCAGACCAATCTGCACATCACCCATATCATTCTCTGCTGTATCTTTTCCATGCTTCAGCATTTCATCACACTCTCCGTGAATTTCTGGGATATTTCCAATTTTTACTTTCCTCATTGCTTCTGCTGCTTCCATCGTACTGATTTCTTCCTCCTTTCTCACCTCCCTCTTTCCCCCAGCCACTCCCCAGCCACTTACACTCACTTTCCTTTCATTTTTTATGTTTAACAGTTTCTTAAAATATTCTCTCCTCTTCTCACTTCTTCTCCCTTCTCCACCAGCAATCTGCCATTTCTATCTTTCACTCCCCTACTACTTTATATATCACCCTGTCTTACTCTTTTAACCTTCCAGAACATTTTCTCACATTTCCTCTATTTTCACTCAAATTCCTTCCAAATTCCCCTTCCACTCTCTCTTTCCTCTCTCCTATAAAATTTTTCACTTCTCTCCCCCTCTCTACGTATAACTCTCTCAGGCTCTCAACTTCCTCCATGCCTCTGCTTCCCACCCACTCGCTATATGCTTTTTTCTATTGCACCACAGCTTGTCTCATCTCTTCATTCCACCATCCTGTTCCTTGCAACCCTTTTTGTATCCTCTTCATCCCACACACCACCCCACATTCTGCAAAGATTTCTTCTGTGAATACCTTGCACACACCTTCCACCTCACCCATCTGAACCAAATAATATTTGCCCAATTGCTTCTCCACTCTTCTCCTAAATTCTACCTTTTTTCATCCTCTTCCAACCTTTCTACCCTCTTTGCATGGATTGCTTCCTCTTGCTTTTCTCTCCTATTAATCCATCGTTTTTGTGCCTTGACTCTCACCATCACCATGTGGTAGTCAGAGAATCCACATCCCCAGCCAGTGTATGGTCTCACATCCAGCAATTATCTTTTCATTCTCTTGCTTTTCTCTCCTTCTATTCATCCATCGTATTTGTGCCTTGACTCTCAACACCACCATGTGGTAGTCAGAGAATCCACATCCCCAGCCACTGTATGGTCTCACATCCAACAGTTGTCTTTTCATTCTCACCCACAAACACATAATCAGTTATTTCTTTCCATTCACTCAGTTCACCACCCTGCCTTCTCATCACTCGCCACGTATACCTGTGCATCATTTTGTGCCTAAAGAGGGTATTGGCTATCACCAGCCCCCTCCCAGCACAGATGTCATTTCTGTAGGCACACCCCATTCACCAACTACTCCATCCACCTTCACATTCCCTACTTTTCCATTCATATCTCCAGTCACAAACACTCTTCCACTTCTCTCAAACTTTTCCCTGCATGTTTCCACACTTGCCCAGAACCCTTCTTTTACTCTGCTTGCACGGTCGTCTGTCGGCACTTATGCACACACGATCGCCAATGTTGTATTCCTGCTTTCAATCTTTCCCAAACAATCTTCGAACCAACTGATCCATACTCTCTTACATTCTGCTTCCATCTCTTGCACACAGCAATATATTCACCCTCTTTTTCCCTATTATTCTTACCTACTCTGCACATTACCGGTACCCAATCTATACTCCTATTTTCTCACACTTTCACCTCACCATTTAGTCGTAGTCAGTTCACATATGTCCCCTTTTGCATTCTTAAGCACCTGGACAATCGTTCTTTCATCTCACCATTCACACCCCTTACATTCCATGCTGCAGTCCGTACCATGTCCTTTGTCTGGTCCTTGGTCGTCACCCGATAGTCCGACCTGGTCTGATGCTTTTTGTATTTTTAGTTAGTTCTTTTCCAGGGAGGGGCACCAACCCTCCGCCAACCCACTTGTTGACACGTAGGGAATACGTGTTGGTTGGTTATAAGGTTACCACCCAGCTTATTAAATGATTTCCTGGTTTACAGGAAATCATTTGGCTTGTAACTCAATGTACAGTTGCCCTGAAACAGAGAATCACTACACTGAGGGAGTGGACGATAGGCGCCCCCACAGATACTGGTCTTCGTGGTATGAAAAGGGAGAATAGATTATGATGGGCAGTGGGAAGCAAGAGATCATTTGTTTTTATCCCTTTCGTTGCTGTTGTTATATTACACTTGGCAATTATATCATGGACAACTGTTTTCTACAGTTTCAACATTTATTCCCACATTTTGAGCGTAGGGAGCCAAGGCCAGGGTACTTAGTCCAGAGAGTTAAGGCGAGTTACCAGTTGCTCATCTCTGAGTGGCATTATGTCAGCAATATATCCTAACCAATCCTGGGATTTAAATCCAAAATGGAATGTCCGGTTTTGAAAAGAAAAAATAAAATAACAAAAGGACGTAGGCCCGGAAACGTTGTCATTTAGTGGAAGATTATATATATATATATATATATATATATATATATATATATATATATATATATATATATATATATATACTGTATATATATATATAAAATGTGTGTGTGTGTGTGTTTGTGCGTGAGGTGGAGGGGGGAAGAGGGAGGGGGAGCCCGAGGATGAGATGGAGGGATGGGGTGGAGAGGTATGTGAGAGAGGGGGGTGTGAGTTGGGAGCAGGGCAGTGAAATGGCGGGGGACAGGGCGACTTGGAGACGATTTGTTTGTGGCCACCCCAAACGGGATTGAGGCGTCTGGCAATAGATAGACAGATATATATATATATATATATATATATATATATATATATATATATATATATATATATATATATATATATATATATATATATATATATATATATTTTATTTATTTATTTATCTGTGTGTGTGTGTGTGTGTGTGTGTGTGTATGTGTGTAAACCTTTTAAGGCAGTCATCCTGCTGGTGGAGCTTGAAAGAATGCCAGGTGCCTCATCATAGTGACAGGTACCTCCACTTAGTTGATCATTCAGTGGATGTGCCAGTGGGTGCAACGACACGAGCACCGGCTCATTCCGTTGGATTATATAGATAGTGAGCAAAAGTCAGGAGTAGGATTTTGGCACCTGCCATTGGCTAAGAGCTGAGTGTGAGGAGAATATGCAGGAAACCCCTACCCGAGATGACACTCAGAAGGTTACCCCAACCGCTCCTCAAAGCCAACTCACTCCTAGCAAACTGACACTGGTTAGTAAACCTCTATCGCCTCTACAAGCCAACCCAACTGTAGTGCCTTGAGGCAGGCTTCTGTTGCTTGTTGTGTTTTAAAAGCTTGAAGTCATGCCTGGCAACCTTCTGGTCAGCCAGCCAGCCTGCAGTACTGGTCCCTAGCCAGTCTGGCAGGCTGGCAGACTTCCTGCCAGCCAGTGAATCTGTCAGCTTGCCTACCAGCATGACAGCTGGCCTACCAGCCTCCCTGCCAGTCTACTGGCCTGCCAACTAGATTGCCAGATTGCCAGCCTCTCTGTGGGCTCACCATTCCTGCCAACTTGCAAGCTATCTTGTTTGTCACACTCCTTGCCATCCTGCCAACCTACCTACCAAATAGCCAGCCTACGGAGGACCAGCCTGCATGCCGGACTGTCTGTAACCTAACAGCCTGCCAATCCCCTGCCCTGCCTACCCACCTGCCAACCTGCTTGTAATCCTGCCTGTTGGCCTGCCTGACTACCATCTCACCAGTCAGTTATCCGGCCTAACAGAGCACTGGCCTGAATGCCTACCAGCATGTCTGCCTGTGGGCCAGTCTTCTTACCAGCCTGCCAGCCTTCCTGGAAATCTGCCTGTTCGCTTGTCAGCCTGGTTGCGTGCAAGTATGCCTGTCAGCTTGCCAGCCAGCCTGCCAAAAAGACAGCTAGCATGTGTGCTGTACTGTCTACCTACTTCCTAACCTGCCTGTCAGCCTGCCTGCATTTTAGCATACCTTATTACCAGACTACCTAGTATGAGGAGTAGACTGTAGCACCAGTCAAGCAGGGCAGTACTCCCGAGGTGGATGAAAAGCTGATGACAGGGAGAGTTGGAGCTTCCGTTTCATCAGCCCTCAGGACTAGTTCCTGATCATCCCCCTTTGCTGAACTTTTTCAGTGTCTCAGTAACACAGAGAGTAGGCCAGCATGCTCTCCAGTACAAGTTTCTCTAACTATCTACACCAAACTACTTGCACGGTACACACTTCACTTCCTTTTCCAAAAAAAAAAAAAAAATCATGACTACTCAACACTCAGCCTCAGAGTCCCCAGGGGGGGGGACCATAAATGCCCCCACCTTCCACCCTTCTCCCAGGGACGACTTGAGCTGCCTGGAACCACTGTCTTCTTCTTCATTTCTGAAATTTTCGCGGCCTTTCCTCTAACTTTCTCTCTGTTGAGCACCACCTCTCCTCCCCTAAACCTCACCTTCTCTTTTTACCTGGTTCCCAGCTGTCTGAGGCAACTGACAGCAAACCCTTTTCTGTATCCTCCTACTTTCTCTATATTCATTTCAAAGCCAAAGGAGGATGTTGTGTAAATATACTCAACGACTTATCTTCCTCTCGTGTTCCTGAACTTGATTCTTCTGAATCCTCTACACTCTGGCTTCAGCTTTCCAGTCATTCTCTGACTAAATATATCTGTGCTGTTTAATTATCCCCTAATTCTACTGACTATCAAAAATTCGTCGACTATCTAACTTTATGATGGAACACATGCTCTCCAATTCTAATTTCTCTGGAACCTCCATTTTAGGAGATTTCAATGTTCACCACCACCTTTGGCTCTCCTCTCCATTCACTGATCCACCTGGTGAACAAGCCTACATCTTTTCTATCTTTAATGACCTAGAGCAGCTTGTACAGCACTCTACCTGTATCCCAGACCGCCTTGAAGAGAGCTCCAATATACTTGACCTCTTCCTTACAACTAATCCTTCAGCTTACACTGTTAATCTTTTCTCTCCGTTGGGCTCCTGCGATCACAGCCTTATCACCTAACTTGTCCTATTGCTCTGGTACGGCCTGTGGTTTCTAATGAAACGTCATCTGTAGCACTTTGTAGCTGCGGACTGGGAGGCCCTCAGGCACTACTTCTTTGATTTTCTCTGGAATGATTATTGCTTCCATGGCCGGGAGCCATCTGAGTGTGTCTTGTGTATTACGGAGGTTATTCTCTCGGGCATGGAAGCATACATTCCTTTCTCATATCCTTTGTCTAATGCAAGAAAGCCTTGGTTTAATCACGCTTGTCCTAATGCTGTCCACAACAAGAAGAGGGCCTACAAAAGGTACAGAACCCAACCCACCCCTGAATCACATCATCTTTACATTTCTGCCCGGAATCATGCTAAGTCTGTTCTTCGCTCCCCTAAAAATAATTTCATCTGTATTAAATGCTCTCAACTCTCCAACTCGAATTCTTCCCACTCCTTCTGGCACCTTGCCGAAAACCTTTCTAACAACTTTACCTCATCATCCATCCCTCCTCTTTTCTACTCTGATTGATCTGTAGCTATTTCTTCTACTGATAAAGCACATATCTTCGCTCAGACTTTCTCCTCCAATTTCACCTTAAACGATTCCAGTGCTGTTCCTCCTTCACTTCCCCCCTCTGACTTCCTCATGGCTGACATTAAAATTTCTTCAGCTGATGTATTTTCTACCATCACAGGCCTCAGTACTAACAAGGCACATGGGCACCTGATTGAGTCCCTCCTGTTGTTCTCAAGAACTGTGCTTCTGTGCTTACACCCTGCCTAGGTTAACTCTTTCGCCTTTGTTTATCAACTTGTACCTTTCTTTCTTGCTGGAAGTTTGCTCTCATTCAGCCAGTCTCAAAGAAGGGTGACCATACCCAACCCTCTATTGTCCAATTGCTTTAACATCCCGTATCTCAAAAGTGTTCGAGTGAATTCTTAATAAAATTTTTTTAAAGCATATATCCTATCACAACCTTCTTTCTGATCATAGGTATGGGTTCCGTCAGGGACACTCCACTGGCGATCTTCTCACCTACCTTTCTGACTCCTGGTCATCCTCCTTTCGGGACTTTGACAAAAGCTTTGCCATTGCACTTGACATCTCAAAGGCTTTCGATTGAGTCTGGCATATATCTTTAATTTCCAAACTGCCCTCTTACAGTTTCTATCCTTCTATCTGTGCCTTCATCTATAGCTTCCTTTCTGGTCGTTCTATAGCGACTGGTGTAGACGGCCATCGTTCTTCTCCTAGATCTATCAACAGTGGTGTTCCTAGGGGCTCTGTCCTATCACCAACTCTCTTTTTTTTATTCATCAATGACCTAAGCTGTACATCTAACTCTATCCACTCATACGCTGATGATTCCACCCTTCACCTTTCCATTCGGTTCCCGCAACATCCATCTCAGCAGTTACTTCAGCAATCAAGGGTTGAGGCTATGGCACACCTAATGTCTGACTTGGCTCGTATCTCTGACTGGAATAAAAATAGTCTTGTTGTTTTTAATGCATCAAAGACCCAATTCTTACACCTTTCAACCCGACAAAATCTTCCACAGGTGTACCCACTAATATTTAATAATATTTAGCTTAATCCTTGAACATACTTGGAGTTTCATTCACTTGGGACTTATCTTGGAAAGATCATATTACATCTCTTGTAAAATCTGCTTCCAAGAGATTTAGTGTGGTAAGCCGACTCTGTTCGTTCTTTATCTCTGCACAATTATTGACTCTATACACGTGTTTTATCCGCCCTTGTGTGGAGTTCAACTCGCATGTATAGGGAGGTTCCCCACATACAACTCTTCTCAATAGGGGGGGAGTCAAAGGCTTTTCGTCTCTTTAACTCTCCTCCTCCTACTGGCTCCCTTCAACCTCTGTCTATTCGCCGCACTGTTGCCTATTTATCTCTTTTCTTTCGCTATTTCAATGGTCACTGCTCCTCTGAACTGTCTACTTGCATTCCTCCACCTCTACGACGAGCACGTAACACCTGTCTAGCAGCAAACTCTCATTCCTTTTCTGTCCAGCTCTCTAATGCAAAAGTTAATGGTTACTCCCAGTACTTCATTTATGCAACAGGTCAACTCTGGAACTCTCTCACTCTGTCTGTATTTCCTGCTTCCTATGATCTCCAGTCTTTTAAACGAAATGTGTGCAGACATCTCAAATGATCGGATCTTGAATTTGGGCCTCTCTTGTATTTTGTTTTTCTCTTGGAAGGAACAGTTATTGCGGGCTCGTGGCCTTTGGTTCCTTCTTCCTATCATTAAATAAAAAGAAAAACTGCCCGCCAGCCTGTCTTTTAGCATGACTATCAGGTGGTCAGTCTGTTTTTCAGCTCATTCAGCGGCCTGGTAGTCCACCTGCCAGCACGCAGCCTTGTCTGCCAGACTATCAGCATACCTATCAATATGCCAGTCGACTTGCCAGAACACCTGCCAGCAAGTCAGCAGATCAGCCTGCTTGCCAGAACACCTGCCAGCAAGTCAGTGGATCAGATTGCTTGCCAACCTGTTATGATGACTATCTGCTGAACTACCATCGTTCTTGCATCCAAGCCGGTCTCCCAACCTGCCTGTATGCATAAAAATATTCTTGTGTACTAGTTAGTCATCTTGCCAGCCAACCTAGAGCCAGACTGCCAAACAGACAGCTAGTCAGCCAGTATTCCAACCATCCTGACAGCCTGCCAGGCAGCCTGCTAGACAGCCAGCCAACCTTTCAGCCGACTGGACACCTGCCATCTCTTATGCAAAACATGAAGCCTGACGACCGGCCTTGATGCCTGAAAGAACCTGCCAACCTGTCTACTAGCGAACCTAATAGATAGCCAGACACCCAACCATTCTGCAGTTTTGCCTGCTAGGCTACCAGTCTGCAGGCCTGCCTGCCAGTTTGCCAGCCATCCAGTACACCAGTCTGCCTACTATCTACTCAAATTATCAGACAGCCAGTTGGCTTGTCAGTTTCGTGCCTGCTTGCAAGCATACACGCACGCACACACACACACACACACACATAGAGAGAGAGAGAGAGAGAGAGAGTGGAAACCAATATTATATATATTATACAAAGTCCATAACTTCTTCACTGACGAGCAGTTAGCTATAAATTACGAGTCATGTACGCTCTAAAGTTGAATGTTGCTCACCCTTGTGGAGTGGATGTGGAGAGGTTGCACAGAAACAACTAGACAAAATTCAGAACAAAGCTGTTGGAATTATTAATAACCCTGCTATGATAAATAAACTACCTCTTCTACAAGTAAGAAGGAATGTTGCCTCAATTGCATTATTCTACCTATATTTTTATGACAAATGATCACATGAAGTTGCGTCCATTGTGCCACCTCTCCATGCCTTCCCTCGTGCTACACGGGCATCTGGTAGCGCTCATGACTGGAATGTCGCACAACCATATTGCAGAACTTCTGTCTATCAGAATTCTTTCATTCTCCGAGCTGCGTCTCTCTGGAACTCGCTTCCCCGGAGTTGTTTCCCCCAAACTTCAACCCACAGCTGTTCAAGTTCAACTGTTATAGATATTCTATGGATGGAGGACACCAGTAATCTGGTGTATGGATTTTTTCTTTTTTATTCATTTGTTTTCCTTCATGTGTTTTCTTTATATATATATATATATATATATATATATATATATATATATATATATATATATATATATATTGTTACATAGCCTATGATTTCATCATCCTTTGTGTAATTTTAACGCACAGTTGCTGCATGTTTGATCACGAGCGTGTTCTGCCTCAGTCCCCCCCTTCTACCGTTATAGTAGAGTAAGTCGACATCTCTGTTATACTTTGCGGGATTGTCATCTCTTTGTCCCCATGGCTTCATTTGCGCGTCCTCATTACAAGTTGTATCAAGCTCTCCTGGCCCCTATATAATGAGCTCAGTCTCTGCATCATTGCCACTTAGATCTGCTCCTCATTTTGTTCACATCTCTGTCCTCCCCTGTACAGATATTATTATTGTGAGTGCTCAAGAAGTCTCCAACCATCTAGCAGCTGTGTGTAATTTGAGTATAACTGTTGTTGTATTTTTTCTTGTACTGTATAGCATAAGTTTAATTTGTAGGCCTAGTGAGGTTTTTGTAATTCGTGTGGGGTTCTTTATGTCAGTCATTTTTGATAATAGTTTGTATCTGTAATTATTTATCTGGCATTCACTGAGTATTATCTGGTATCTCATTTTATCAGGGCTGACTTAGATAAAATTTACTCTTGCTAATTTCGTGTTAATAGAGGCTATTGCAGTTAACCATATATTTAACCTGTTTATTTGCCATTACATTATCTTTATGAGTCCTGAATGTTTTGTTGTTAGTTTGAGCATTAAACTTTAACTTGTAATTTTACCTAACTCTTTTGTTTTGAACCTGGAACTTTACGGGACAGTAGTGACTCTTCGTATTCTCTCTTAAAGTGTACATTATCTTTCTCTGTTCCGTAACATAAATTTGGCGACCCTGCCAGGATATTCAGGATATTATCATAAGGATATTGTTTGATATTTTGTGACTGTGATATATTCATGATGGCTACTATTTCTACACTTGATGAAGCCAAAGATTTTTTGTCAAATGTGCAAACAGTGTGTGATATAGAAAACAGAACAAAGAATGAACTTAAGCTTGTTGCTCAACAATTGGGAATTGCAGTTCACTCTCATCATTCTAAGGATCAAATTGTTGGCATGATTAATAAAAGCTTGTTTAATGTAACTCCTCCAAATGAGCAAACGCAGATTGAATTAGCTAAGTTACAGCTAGCTCTGCAGGAGGCTCGTGCTAAAGAAGCTGAATTTCAGGCAAATGCTAAGCAGGCGGAGTCTCAGGCTCGTATTCAGGAGGCTGAATTTCAAGCACGTGCTAAGGAGGCTGAGTCTCAGGCTAAGGAGGCGGAATCTCAGGTTCGGATTCAGGAGGCACAGATACAGGCACAAATTGAACTTGCCAGGATTCAGGCAGACCATGAGTATCGCATGAAACAAGGTGGAACTGGATCATCTTGCTCTGATGATTTTGATGTGGCTAAAAATGTTAAACTTGTCCCTCCTTTTAATGAATCTGATTTAACAAAGTATTTTCAGTTGTTTGAGAGGGTAGCTACAGGTTTTAATTGGCCTAAGGAGTATTGGCCAGTACTCCTTCAAACTGTTCTCACCGGGTAAAGCTCAAGTAACTTATGCATCTTTGCCTCAGGATCAGTCTGATAATTATGATGTAGTTAAGAGCTTGATTCTTAAGGCCTATGAGCTTGTTCCTGAAGCCTATAGAGTAAAATTTAGGACAACTTACAAGCAAGATAAGCAATCCCATGTTGAGTATGCAAAAATCAAAGAAGATTTGTTAGAGCAGTGGTTAAATTCTAAGAATGTGGATTCTGATTTTGACAAATTTAAGCAGATGATTTTGCTGGAGGACTTCAAAAGGTGTATTTATAAAGATGTAAGCCTATATCTTGATGAGAAAAGAGTAGATAATTTGTCTGATGCTGCAGTTTTAGCTGATGAGTATGTTCTCACTCACAAGAGATATTCTAAAGAAAAAGGGAAAGCTGAGAGTAAGTACGTTGCCTCTACTCAGAGTACAGGTAACAGGAAAGAGAATAAGGATGATGTTTCTCAGGAAGTAAATACCAGCTTCACCTCTAGGTTTCAGAAAAGTAAATGTACTTATTGTAGTAAGCTTGGTCATACTACGGAGAGATGTTTCAGGAGACAGCGTGATGTGAACAAAAAGGAGTCTTTAAATATTCAGTCAATTGGTCTAGTGTCCACTCTTGAGAGTTCCCAGAATTCTTTAACTGAGTTAACTGAACCTGCTTTGAGGGGTAACTTAAATTCTCATGATGGAGCTCCTCTTTGAAGCAGTAACGTGGGTGACACTCTCAAGAGTTCATGTGCTAATTTCCTGTCTGATGGTTTTGTCAGTCCTCTGGACAGTAATGACAGGAAATCAGTTAAAATATATCGTGATACAGGTGCTTGCCAATCCCTTATGCTGACCAGTGTTCTAGGCTCTAATTTTAATTCCTCTGATGAAACTGTAATCTTACAAGGTGTAGGGAATAATTACTTCTCTGTTCCTCTGTGCAGAGTGAATTTAGAGTCTGGTTTTGTTAATGGTTCTGTTATGGTTGGGTTGGTTGAGACACTCCCAATGTCAGGTGTAACTTTCTTACTTGGAAATGATATTGGTGGAAGTCAAGTGTGTCCAGCTCCTCAGTTGTCTAGTGAGCCAGTGGCTGTGTCCCGGGATTGTGATGTCCCTGATGTGTTCCCTGCATGTGCTGTCACTAGGGCTAAGTCTAAAGTTGCTGGTGATTTAGAGGATGATGATGATGATGATGTTATCCTAGCTGACACTTTTCTTGCTAATTTGGACCACTCACCAGATGAGGCAGTACCCCGTAGTGTTGATAATTTGTCTCGTCAAGAGTTGGTTGAGTTGCAGGTTGCTGACCCTGAGTTGAAAGGTCTAGCTAACTCTGCTTACAGTGAAGAAGAGTCAGCCGGTGCTTCTACTTGTTATTATGTAAAGTCAGGAGTACTTATGAGGAAGTGGAGACCCCCAACAGCATCAGCCGACTGTGAATGGGAGGTTGTACATCAAGTTGTCATCCCTCGTGTTTGTAGGCAGGATATCATTCGAGTGGCTCATGATTCCAGTCTGGCAGGACACCTTGGAGTGAGGAAGACTGTGGCACGCATTTTGAAACACTTCTACTGGCCAGGTATCTTCAGGGATGTTTCCTGGTATTGTAAGTCTTGTCACACCTGTCAAGTTGTTGGAAGTGTAATCAGACCGAAAAGGTTGCACCTCTAGTTCCCATTCCTCCTTTTGAGGCGCCTTTCACCCGTGTGTTGGTGGATATTGTGGGCCCTCTTCCTAAGACTTCTTCAGGATTTTCTTATGTGTTGACCATGATTGATATGGCTACTCGTTATCCTGAAGCCATTCCACTTAGAAACATCTCAGCAAAGAACGTGGTTAAGGAAATGCTAGGGTTCTTCACAAAGTTTGGTCTGCCCAAGGAGGTACAGTCAGACCGAGGAAGTAATTTCATGTCAAATGTTTTCAAGCAGTCTCTGAAAGAGTTGGGCATCACCCAGATCACGTCTTCAGCTTACCATCCCCAGACCCAAGGAGCGTTGGAGAGATATTATCAAACACTCAAATCGATGCTCAAGAAATACTGTTTGGAACATCATGAAAGACTTGGATAAAGGTCTTCCATTCGTTGTATTTGCTGCAAGAGAATCTCCAAATGAATCACTGGGCTTCTCACCTTTTGAACTACTGTTTGGCCATGAAGTAAGAGGACCCCTTAAGTTACTCAAGGAATGCTGGCTGTCGGAGGAAGATGACGTCAACCTGCTGGAGTATGTGATGAAGTTCAAAGAACGGCTGTCCACTGCTTTACAGCTGGCGAGAGAGAATTTAGGAGCTGCTCAGGAGAAGATGAAGACTTGGTATGACAAGAAGTCCAGGTTACGCCACTTTCAGCCAGGAGATCAGGTTTTGATTCTGCTACCAGTTCATGGGCAACCTCTTCAAGCCAAGTTTAGTGGCCCTTATTTCGTGGAGAAGAAACTCAGTGATGTCAGCTATGTCATCGCCACACCAGATCGTAGAAAGAGCAAGGAACTATGTCACATCAACATGCTAAAGTTATATCACAAGCGGGATGAAAATAATCCAGTCTGCACTGTAGCTGTTCCACCCGAGTCTACAAGTGAAGTTCTCCCATGCAGCATGAGCCTGAGTGATAGTTTGGGGAAGAATCCTGATATCATGAATGATCTCCAGACTAAGCTTTCTCATCTACCTCCCAAGGAAAGGCAGGAGTTTTCGGCATTACTGCAGGAGTACCCGCAAGTGTTCCGTGCCACTCCAGGAAGAACTACTGTGTTGATGCATGATGTCGATGTTGGAGACGCAAAGCCAATTAAATTGCCTCCTTACCGTGTGAACCCAGTGAAAGTTCCTCTCATCCAGAAGGAGCTTGGCTACCTGTTGGACCACAAGATGATTGAGCCCCTGTCAGAGCGAGTGGAGTTCTCCTGTCACTCTAGTCCCTAAGCCAGGTGGGTCACAGAGGCTTTGCATCGACTACAGACGTGTTAATCAGATAACCAAAACAGACACTTACCCTCTCCCTCGTGTGGAAGATTGCATAGACAAGATCGGAAAGGCTAGGTACATAAGTAAGTTTGATTTGTTAAAGGGATACTGGCAAGTACCTATGACTGAACGTGCTAGGGAGATCTCATGTTTTGTAACACTAGGAAAGGTTTTTGCATGTTCTGTAATGCCGTATGGTATGAAGAATGCACCAGCCACATTTCAGAAGCTCATGAATGTTGTAACAGAGGGTTTGGCAGGGTGTGTTGTTTATATTGATGATGTATTAATCTTCAGTGACAACTGGAAAGATCATCTATGCCATGTCAGTAAATTTCTTGACCGTTTTAGTTCAGGCTAATCTTGTAGCTAATTTATCAAAGTGTGAGTTTGGTCAAGCTAAAGTTCAGTACCTTGGGTATGTAATTGGTGATGGACATGTTGCACCACCAGGAGCTAAGGTTCAGGTTATAAGTGATCTTCCCAGTCCTAAAAGTAGGAAAGAGCTACAAAGATTTTTGGGAATGGTAGGTTATTACAGGAGATTTGTTCTTAACTTTTCTATTCTTGTATCACCACTTACAGACCTACTGAAAAAGGGAGTTAAATTTGTCTGGACCGATAACTGTGAATCCTCTTTCAACAAACTTAAAGCTATTCTATTAAGTCAGCCAGTGCTCGCTACTCCAAATTTTGCTAAGCCTTTTAAGATGGCTGTTGATGCAAGTGATACAGGAGCTGGGGCTGTTTTGCTGCAAGAGGATGATCAGGGTATTGAACATCCTGTATCTTATTACAGTAAGAAGTTCACTCCACCTCAAAAGAACTACTCAACTATTGAGAAAGAGCTTTTGGCCTTGATTTTGGGTTTACAGCATTTTTCATTTTATTTGTGTTCTGGTTTTGACCCCATAGTCATTTATACCGATCATAACCCACTGAAATTCCTTAGTAAGTTTAAAGATAAAAATCAGAGATTGACAAGATGGAGTCTACTTCTTCAGGAGTATTCATTAGACATACAACATGTCAAGGGGAAAGAAAATGTTATTGCAGATTGCTTATCTAGACTTTAGACAGATTGTTTTAGAGTAATAAGAAATTTCCTTTGTAAATTTCTTTTTTTCTTTGTGGGGAGGTGTTACATAGCCTATGATTTCATCATCCTTTGTGTAATTTTAACGCACAGTTGCTGCATGTTTGATCACGAGCGTGTTCTGCCTCAGTCCCCCCCTTCTACCGTTATAGTAGAGTAAGTCGACATCTCTGTTATACTTTGCTGGATTGTCATCTCTTTGTCCCCATGGCTTCATTTGCGCGTCCTCATTACAAGTTGTATCAAGCTCTCCTGGCCCCTATATAATGAGCTCAGTCTCTGCATCATTGCCACTTAGATCTGCTCCTCATTTTGTTCACATCTCTGTCCTCCCCTGTACAGATATTATTATTGTGAGTGCTCAAGAAGTCTCCAACCATCTAGCAGCTGTGTGTAATTTGAGTATAACTGTTGTTGTATTTTTTCTTGTACTGTATAGCATAAGTTTAATTTGTAGGCCTAGTGAGGTTTTTGTAATTCGTGTGGGGTTCTTTATGTCAGTCATTTTTGATAATAGTTTGTATCTGTAAATATTTATCTGGCATTCACTGAGTATTATCTGGTATCTCATTTTATCAGGGCTGACTTAGATAAAATTTACTCTTGCTAATTTCGTGTTAATAGAGGCTATTGCAGTTAACCATATATTTAACCTGTTTATTTGCCATTACATTATCTTTATGAGTCCTGAATGTTTTGTTGTTAGTTTGAGCATTAAACTTTAACTTGTAATTTTACCTAACTCTTTTGTTTTGAACCTGGAACTTTACGGGACAGTAGTGACTCTTCGTATTCTCTCTTAAAGTGTACATTATCTTTCTCTGTTCCGTAACAATATATATATATATATATATATATATATATATATATATATATATATATATATATATATATATATATATATATATATATATATATATATATATGCAATGGATCGTGCAGCATGGAGAGCCGCCATTAGGTGACCAAGGCCGACGCATGCAAGCATGTTGGAGCCTTTAAAAACGAAGGAGAGAAATTGTGAATGAATAAGTGATGACGCAGCCCTGAGGGGATATTCTCCCACATTTGGTCTGATCAGCTAGTCAGGTCAGGTGTGGGTAAGGGGATGGGTCTGTTATGATGTGGCAGGGGTAAACCAGTTCTGCTGTTGGGACCTGCTGCGGATGTCACTGATTGCATTGCGCAGTTGACCCTTGTGCGGTGTGGTGAGGTGAGGATCTGTCCGTTCTCCCCTTTGGAGCAAAGATGCGAATGAATGTGTTTGAATGGATGAGTAAATGGGGAGTGTGTCGTCCTGTCTCGGCTACCTCCCTTTCCTTGGGGAAAGCAGCCTATATATATATATATATATATATATATATATATATATATATATATACGCTTTTATATACCTGGGTGAAAGGATCATATATTCTCACAGAATGGTTGCAGAATCTGATATCAGTGCATTACTGTACGGTAGAACCAGTCGAGCAGGGCAGTACTCCCAAGGTGGATGGAAAGCTGATGACAGGGAGAGCTGGAGCTCCAGTTTCATCAGCCCTCGGGACTAGTTCCTGACCATCCCCCTTTGCTGAAAATTTTCAGTGTTTCAGTAACACAGAGAGTAGGCCAGCATGCTCTCCAGTACAAATTTCTTTAACTGTCTACACCAAACTACATGCACAGTACACACTACAGTTCCTTTTCAAAATTATTATAAAAAAAAAAAAAATGGCACGCAATAACCAGGCCTCTGAGTCCCCCTGGGGGGGGGAGCATAAATGCCCCAATCCGCCCCTCTTCCGGTGATGATTCAACGAGATGCTTGGAACCACTGTCTGACTCAGTTCTTCTTCATTTCTCCAACATTTGCTGCCTTTCCTCTAACTTTCTCTCTATCAATCACCACCTCTCCTCCTCTAAACCTCACCCTCTCTTCCTGGCAGAGACTCATTTGTCTGAGGCAAGTGAAAGCAAACCCTTTTCTGTATCCTCCTACTTCCTCTATACTCATTTCAAAGCCAAAGGTGGCTGTTGTGTATATGTACGCAACGACTTATCTTGCTCTAGTGTTCCTGAACTTCTTCTGCATTCTCTACTCTCTGGCTCTGACTTTCCTGTCATTCTCTGACTAAATATATCTTCATTGTTTACTTATACCTTAATTCTACTGACTATCAAAAATTCTTCGACTATCTCACTTTACAATGGAACACATTTTATCCATTTCTTCTTTCTCTGAAATCTCCATTCTAGGAGATTTCAATGTTCACCACCACCTTTGGCTCTCCTCTCCTTTCACTGATCCACCTGGTGAACACGCATACATCTTTTCTATCCTTAATGACCTAGAGCAGCTTGTACAGCACCCTACCCGTATTCCTGACCACCTTGGAGAGAGCTCCAGCATACTTAACCTATTCCTTACAACTAATCCTTCTGCTTACACTGTTAATCTTCCTTTCCGCTGGGCTCCTACGATCACAACCTTATTACCTTGACATGTCCTATCGCTCCGGTAAGGCCTGTGGACCCTCCAAAGAAACGTCGACTGTGGCACATTGGAGCTGCAGACTGGGAGGTCCTCAGGCACTACATCTTTGTTTTTCTCTGGAATAATCACTGTTTCCATGGCCAGAAGCCATCTGAGTGTGCCTTGGGCATTACGGAGGTTATTCTCTCGAGTATGAAAGCATACATTCCCTTCTCATGCCCATTTACTAATGCAAGAAAGCCTTGGTTTAATCATGCTAGTTCTAATGCTGTCTGCAACAAGGAGAGGGCCTATAAAAGGTACCAGAGCCAAACCACCCCTGAATCACATTTTGATTATGTTTCTGCCTGGAATCATGCTAAGTCTATTCTTCGTTCTGCTGAAAATAATTTCATCCATACTAAATGCTCTCAACTCTCCAACTCGAATTCTTCCCATTCCTTCTGGCACCTTGCCAAAAACCTTTCTAACAACTCAGTGTCATCATCCTTCCCTCCTCTTTTCTACTCTGATGGTTCTGTAGCTGTTTCATCTACTGATAAAGCAGATACCTTCACTCAGACTTTCTCCTCCAATTCCACCTTAGACGATTCCGGTGCTGTTCCTCCATCACTTCCCCCCTGTGAATTCCTTCTTCAGCTGATGTATTTTCTGCCATCACTGGCCTTAATACTAACAAGGCACATGGGCCTGATGGAGTCCCTTCTGTTGTTCTCAAGAACTGGGCTTCTGTGCTTACACCCTGCCTAGGCTAACTCTTTCGCCTTTGTTTATCAACTTGTACCTTTCTTTCTTGCTGGAAGTTTGCTCTCATTCAGCCAGTCGCAAAGAAGGGTGACCATACCCAACCCTCTATTGTCCAATTGCTTTAACATCCCGTAGCTCAAAAGTGTTCGAGTGAATTCTTAATAAAAAAATTTTAAAGCATATTTCCTATCACAACCTTCTTTCTGATCGTAGGTATGGGTTCCGTCAGGGACACTCCACTGGCGATCTTCTCACCTACCTTTCTGACTCCTGGTCATCCTCCTTTCGGGACTTTGACAAAAGCTTTGCCATTGCACTTGACATCTCAAAGGCTTTCAATTGAGTCTGGCATAAATCTTCAATTTCCAAACTGCCTTCTTACGGTTTCTATCCTTCTATCTGTGCCTTCATCTATAGCTTCCTTTCTGGTCGTTCTATAGCCGCTGTTGTAGATGGCCATCGTTCTTCTCCTACATCTATCAACGGTGGTGTTTCTCAGGGCTCTGTCCTATCACCAACTCTCTTCCTTTTATTCATCAAAGACCTTCTAAGCTGTACATCTAACCCTACCCACCTGTAAGCTGATGATTCCACCCTTCACCTTTCCATTCTGTTCCTGCAACATCCATCTCAGCAGTTACTTCAGCAAACAAGGGATGAGGCTATGACACACCTAATGTCTGACTTGGCTCGTATTTCTGACTGAGGTAAAATTAATCTTGTTATTTTGTGCACCAAAGTCTCAGTTTTTTCACCTATCATCCTGACAGTCTTCCACAGGAGTACCCACTAATGTTAAATAATATGCAGCTCAACCCTGCCTCATCCTTGAACAATCTTGGGGTTTCATTCACTCGGGACTTATCTTGGAAAAATCATATTACATTTCTTGTAAAATCTGCTTCCAAGAGATTAGGTGTGCTAAGCTGACTCCGTTCCTTCTTTACCTCTGCACGGTTGTTGACTTTGTACACGGGTTTTATCCGTCCCTGTGTAGAGTACAACTCTCATGTGTGGGGAGGCTCCCCACATACAGCTCTTCTCAATAGGGTGGAGTCAAAGGCTTTTAGTCTCATTAACCCTCCTGCACTTACTCCCTTCAACCTCTGTCTCTTCGCCTCACTGTTGCATCTTTATCTCTTTTCTATCGCTACTTGAATAATCACTGCTCCTTTGAACTGTGTGCTTGCATCCCTCCACCTCTACAATGGGTGCGTAGCACCCGTCTAGCAACAAACCCTCATCACTTTTCTGTCCAACTCAGTATTGCAAGAATTAACCGTTACCTCCAGTCCTTCATTTATGCAACAAGTCAACTCTGGAACTGTCTCCCTCTGTCTGTATTTCCTACTTCTTATGATCTCCATTCATTCAAACGCTGTGTGTCCAGGCATATCGAAAGGAGCGGATCTTGAATTTGGCTGTCTTTTGTTTTGTTTTCTTTTCTTTTCTTGGAAGAACCAGTATTGCGGGCTGCTGGCTTTTACTTCCTTCTGTTTTGCATTAAAAAAAAAAAACTATAAATGCTATAGGAAACAGAATTTATATCATGATCTTTTAACCCCCTCATGGTCTGAACATATCCAGTGTACTATTTCAGCTAACCCTGCACATGGCATGGATCATAAGAGACGTCGTCTTTTCGACCCTTACGTAGCAACATTCAGCTAATTGGTACGCGCGCGCGCGCACGTGCGTGCGTGCGTGCGTGTGCGTGTGTGTGTGTGTGTGTGTGTGTGTGTGTGTGTGTGTGTGTGTGTGTGTGTGTGTGTGTGTGTGTGTGAAGAATATGTGGCAGACACCTTTCAAATTGTGTCCCCAATATGTTACTAATGTAGTGTACTGCATGTCACACATTATAACTCCACCACACGTGCAATCCTTCCTATGCTAAAACTTGTAATTCCAACCTGTCTGGTGGCTGAGGCGGGGCAAAGTGTTCAGATTTATAAAGTTACATGTGAAGTTGGAAATCACCGGGGAAGAAGTCCAGAACGAAAGTGGCACCAGAAGGAAACTTCTTGCCCGAACTCTCAGAGGTTTTTGAAGTTTAACTTTTCCAATTTCATGCCATCCACTCACTCAAGAGACTGTGTCAGTAGGGAATCATGGAAGAGGAGGGGATATGCCTTTTTTCTTTTGCGTTCCGATAATGTTCAATCCACATCGCTATTTGCTAAACTACCAACTACGCCCACTTCATATTATTTTGGCTTAAAATTGCCATCTCTTCCTCTTCAGTGTTTAGCTGTAACCTGAAATTAAAGGTTATGTGATGCTAAGCACGACGAGGTGCCATGGAAAGTATGTAGAGCGTTGAAAATGTCATAGTTTGCAACTAAGCTTCAAGAATATGCTGTAAAAATGGTGCGAATCTCAGCCATGTTGGGATAAACGAATCATAAATCAAGAAAGTTGCAGTTGGGCTGTAAGAAATACAGTAGAGGTTATACCATGACCTCTTCACCCCCTCAAGGTCAGAACAACTCCTGTGATTTTTTCCAGAAACACTAGATGATTTTATTCAGCTAATCGTGAATCACAGGAGACTATGTTGTTCCAGTTGTTCCTAGTGCCATTATCCCTCTTTCATTCCAACTGCCGGAAACGATCCACCTTAAAGTGAGTCATGGGAGCGGGGGTGTGAGGGTAAACTATCTATTACATGAAGACCGTGGTTGTGGGAAATGAGAGATTACGGACCTCGTCCACAGTTGATTTGTTTGAATCGCAGTTAAGTGAGTCCCCAACATGGTAAACTTCACAAGAGAGATGTGGAGCTCAGTAAAGACTTCATGGGAACCTTTCTATTGAAACTCATGTTAATGGTCATGCTCTCGTCAGCATTGCCAGAGCTCATTATGAAAGTTGAGCTGAGGAGAGATGGGCTTAGTGTTTGACATCCTCATAAGCATCGGACTAATCTCATGCGGGACTGAGAAACTTAAAAACAATATCAGCAAGTTTATACTCGGGTTGCTATGAAGTTAGTAGAAGGCTTAATGGTAATGTTTGTATGGAACCATTAAAGCAATAAATTTTCCCTAATCTTAGTCTTCCGAAGAAAGGGATTCGGATTAGTTGCTTAAATCCAGGTCCTAAATTATACTGATAAATGAGTAGGGACAAGGAGAACTTAAGCCAAGTCCACCAGTCTGACTGGACGAGAATCGAGCTTCTGTTTGTGCAGTTACAAGCTGGATAGATTAACCAGTGTACCATAAGTACTCCTCCTCCTCCTCCTCCCGCCCCGCGCGCGCGCGCACGCACACACACACACACACACACACACACACACACACACACACACACACACACACACACACACACACACACACACACACACACACACACACACACACACACACACACACACACACACACACACACACACACACACACACACACACACACGCAAGTTTTGATAAAGTCTGAGGCTCCACTGCCAGACAGGATGCTGACTATTCCACAAACCGCCTGGAAAGGATTAGTGAACCTGTAAGAGTTGAAGGGCTGTGACACGTGTTCTGTCCACGTCACCCCAGGTGATTAGCAGTTTTCAGAGCTGTAGACTGCATAAACAGGGTTGTAGTCTCGTTGGCCTTGGATATTTCACAACACCTCTTCTCTGGCGATGTATTTGTACATTTCGTTTTCCTTTTGTACCTTACTACTGCAAATAACGCCCTTGCTGTAAAGGTATAAGTGACATATTAACATGATTGATACTTCCCTCCTGGCTGGATGGGTGGAAGATGTTACATAATTATTTGTGTGTGTGTGTGTGTGTGTGTGTGTGTGTGTGTGTGTGTGTGTGTGTGTGTGTGTGTGTTACTAATATCAAAAACACAAGAATCGAATATGAGAACGAATTAAAGTCTGACGTTCGAGGAAGAATGATAAAACTGCAAGAAAATGTGTTTTTGGCTGAGGATTGTCCCAAAGTTTTGCTCGTGGAATTAAAGGAAAAACGTTTTGTTTTATTCTGTTTCTTATGGTGCTGGTGTTAGTTTTCTCCTCCTCCCTCCGCCTCTTCCTCCTCCTCCTCTTCCTCATGCACTTTCTTCCTACCATCGCTCTTTGCACGGCATTATGCATTTTTTTTTATTATTTCTGGGTCAACTGTGGTGACAAATGCCATATGTGTACAGCTGCGGACATAAATTTTGACTCATTTCACCGCGATGCATAATGAGACACTTAGTGATGACTTTTGAAACAAGTTTATACAACTTCCGGAGTCAAATGTAAGTTTGAGAATGCTATGCAAGATATTCATAATTGTTCAGCTGAAAAATGTATCAGTATTACTGTTGGCAACTATAACTGTGCTCTATCTCAAGATATCTTTCTCTGATTTTTGAGTGAAGGCTTCAGAATTATTTTGCACACCAAAATGAGTAAAAGGTCGAGTAACTACCAACAGACGGATGCAAAACCACAAGCCACAAAAACAACCATTCCATTACGAGCATGAGCTCTGTTCCGATTCGACCGTCTTTACGCTTCGGAGCGAGTTTGATTCAGTCGGGTCTTCCAGCCTTTTTGATGTGTGTTTTGTGCGGTTTATGAATACAGGCAAAGATACCGCCTGTATCTGCACGAGAAGCAAATTTTGGGGAATGTCAACCAGTTTGCACGCCGATGTAGCCTCTCTAAATGGTGGTTTCCTTTGCTTTCTTTACTTTCTTTCCACTCCAGTTTCATTCACAATTTCTTTTGCCATATCCATCCTCATTTTCTTTGTTTTCCACGCCGCCTCCTACGTTCAGATTCACATTCATTCTCCTTTCGCCAATCTGTTATCCGTTCATTCACCTTGACCATATCATTTAATCACTCTTCTAATCTTTCTTCCACAGACATCCTTACTCCACTTCTCTTACAAAGCTTTGCATTTATTATCTTCCATAGCCTACACAGGAACATTCATTCCCATCTCAGTGCCATTTTTATTGGTCTTACCGTTGATATTTTATTCTACTCAAATTATTCCAAAGTCACCTGCAGCCTTTGTATTTGGACTTCATTCCATATCAAGGACCTCGTAGCACCAGCCACTTTTCTTTCACCAATTACCAAGTTCCATTTTTTGTTCACCTTTGTCTTTCATTTAATATTAGTAGTTACTCTATTTCATCACCTCAAGTCCCTCCCTATTCACCAACACATTACGTTTTGGTGGGGTACGAGTATTAACAATAAATCGAGAGTGAGAACAGTAATATTATGTCTTGAAGAATGTGGGCTGACTTCATACTTTCAATAGAATATAATATGCAGATATTTGTGTGAGATGTCCTGTAAGGATGTCAACTTGACACACTGAGAAGAAAATGATAGGTGACAATCTAATTCCACGTGTTTCAGATTCGAGAAGCATTGCTGTTGAAAGATGTTCTAGGTTGAAGGCACGGGTAGGACAGACTGGCTGGTTCAGGGCAAGACAGCGATGTAGATTAAAAAAAAAAAAAAAGTAAACACGATAACTCTTTTACTGATAAGCTGACATCAAGTGGAAGACAATATATAGATAGGTGAATGCTGTGTCGCTGCCTCAGAATGAGAGGCATCGAGTTCAGAGGACTGATGTATAGTACAGTGAAATTGTTATGGTAAAGACTGACACCCCGAGCCATAGAGAAGCGTGGAGAAAATGAAACGAAATACCGCTGACTCCAACCTATTCAGCAGATCCTTATGCAAAGGCTCTACAGCCCTCCATGGTGTGGTCCTTATAGTGGATGAAATTCTTTCTGCTTGGGGCATCTATGGTAGGTTGCAGGGAGTAGTCATTTCGGTATCAGGTGTTCTTACTGGATACGTCTCATCAGAATTTCAGCGAAAGAGCAATATCCATCGCATCATGGCTTTGTGGTGTGCCTGGCAATGACAGTGGACATGCAATTTCTTCAGCGCCTTTGCCTGGGCCTTGGGTTAAGGTTTAGAGTCTATGGTTAGGTATGCATTCTCATTAGTGTGTCTTATGGTGACTGCTGTGGTGTAATTTTCCTTGTTATCTGGTAATGACTGTCCAGGGTTGCCTGGTTGGTCCTTTTAAGGATATTCTATCCTTTTGGGGACCTCCCTGTTTTCATATTTTCCATAAAAGGAGGACAGTATAAGACTGTCCCTTTTTTTCATTTCTATTCACTTACTGCTGTTTCCAAAAAAGTGTATTTAAACGTTTAGTATATATTTATGTAGCCAGTGTTGACGTGCTGAACTGGCTGCTCGTACTGGACATATTAGAGTGTAGCCAGGAAGGAAATTTAGAATTAACAGTGAAATAGAGCTGAGAGTGAGACAGGGGGTGAAGGGACGTTGGACAGGTTTCTTTTGCCCACGACCAGTGAGCCAAACGACCTGGGGACAAGGGTGTATGTTGACTTGCGAGTTTATTCTTTCTGCGTATCACCCCATCTAACCCCAGAGTTTTCCTACGTCACACAGCCTTCGTTTAGTTTGTTCCTGTTTACACAATAACCCCTACATTACAATAACGTCTAATATAAAAGTTGGTTCATATACTGAGCATCCCAGTTTTCATGTTTTGTGGGCATGGTTCAGTCACCGTTGGTGGTGTCTACCATGCATCATTTTCTACTTTCCATGACCCTTTGCATAATTTACGTGGCTGTCTCTTACGTTCAGTGATTGCATGATACATGAGTAGCTTGCAAAGCACCCAAAATATCAGTACTCTTCATACCGGCGGACCAAGCCGTCCCTGCAACAATCGAGAATTGAGATGCCTGATATATGAACCACTCTGTATGTATTTCTTGCTGCCTTCAGAAAATTGTGTTCAGTTTATTTCCTCGAATCTGGTTATGTATTTAAAATAAATTTCGTTCTACCATCCTAAAAATTATACTAACCCTGGGGAGGACTTCTCGTTGTGAAGAAGTTAATGGAAACTTATAGCAAACCGATTTAATTCGAAAAAATGTCTTATGCTGATTATCTTCTGTAGATACCAAGAACAGCTACCAGAAATATCATGGAGTGAAGGGATTAAGGGGGATTTCTTGCCGCCAAAGGAGTCAATGGAGCTTGGACTAGTTCATTTACAGTCAGACGTTATTTCATAATCTGAGTCACACCATCTTCTTGTAATATGGACACTGAATGAAAGACGCAATGGTAACGAAGTCAAGTAATTAAGGGTTTTCTCAAAATGAGGGCAAATTCTAGCAAGGCATACCTCCTATAAGCTGCTGTTATTATTAGATACCTAAGGATATCTCATTTTATTTATTTATTTTTTTTTCGAACACCATATGAATTTCTTTGCTCATACGAAATTTGAGACCTGAAGGGAGTTACCTATATCTTTTATTAATCATTTTACCTTTAAAGGGTTCCCCAGACCATTATAAAATCATGGGTAACAAATGATATGCTGTGTCAAACCGTAACGGTAGTAAAGATCTGCACAAAATTATGCCATTTTGGTTCGACATAGAGCTGGAGACTGTTTCATTGTGCAGGCTTTGATACTTCACTTAATTTTATGCTCTCTCTCTCTCTCTCTCTCTCTCTCTCTCTCTCTCTCTCTCTCTCTCTCTCTCTCTCTCCCTCGTGTGTGTGTGTGTGTGTGTGTGTGTGTGTGTGTGTGTGTGTGTGTGCTATTTCAGTCCATCCTCGGTGGGAAATAAGGCTAGAACGGATGACGGTGATGATCCTGATGATGTTTGCTTTATAGTTTGTGGGTGTGTTTGTTTAAACAAACTTGCTCCTTAACTATCGTTATCCTGCTGGTCACCCTGCCAGGTGGGGTGGTGGGTGGGAAGAGCCATCCTATTTCCTATCCTGTGTCTCACACACAGACGACAGGGCCGGTGCCAGCACGTTGGTAAAGGAAGGGCGTGATAGCGGAATTAACACAAGTTTGAATTCAACCTGAATCTTTACCATATTCTTAATAACTTATTGCTCCATTCTCATTTAAAGGATTATTGTATTCATTGCACAGATTATGGAAAAAATCTTTCAATGTACGCAATCACAGGTCTGCCGAAAATACGAGTCAGTGTCTGTGTGTAATCAGTTTTACTCCAGTAGGTAACCTCGTTAAAACGCAATAACCCATCATCTCTCTCTCTCTCTCTCTCTCTCTCCTAACACACAGATCCGGCGAAAACTATAATTCACTTACAATGAAATCTAATTAGAGCTTTCAGCAGTGGTGAACACTCATATAGGGCTTCAATGCACCGGCTATTTTTGCACACACCAGATGCATGGACAGGAAATTAAAACGCGACCACAACGCCTGAGTTTGCAGTGTTTAATCGAAGACACTATGGGTTATATTAAAGAAACTGAAACGTTGCATGAACAATATGCTGGTTAACATTCCCCTTTGCAAGGTGCAGTCCCCCCACCCCACCACATTAGTTTTGCTGAAAGAAACTTTGTTCGGCAGTTTATTAGTTATCAACATTTCATATAATATCTCTACAAGAGGAATCTATCCTGTCGAATATAAACAGTGACGGGGCTGGGACATTCCCCAAGACTACAAGCCTGCCTGTAAGCTTGGAACTTTACAGTGGTTGTCATTCACAGTATTATGAAATGAGATGGGAGGAGATTACTAAACTAGGTACGTCGCACACAAGAACGAAAATCTGAAGATTTAGGAAGAGACTGGACTTGGCTTCTCACATGATGTTTTTCTCTGTTTAACAAATTTATCAGATATGTTTCACAATAACAAGGCATTTCTATGGTTGTTTACCCTATATACTTAAGTGGCATTTTCAAGCTGTGGAGAGAGAGAGAGAGAGAATCATCAGAGCCACTGCCTACCGAAAGAAAAGAATACCATAAAGTAATGGAAAATCATCTTCAAAGAAGGATTGGAATATACGCTGTAATTTCTGCCAGTGTCTCAAAAGCTACGGTATTCCCGTAAGCTGTAAAAGTGTTCTCTTAGGCATACCATATAATGTGATAAAACAATATCCCTGGTAGACCTTGGCTCAAGCTTTTTTTTTTATTTATTTATTTCCACGAGTGTATTTAGACTTTTTTCGTTGGCTTAAGATGGAGGAGTTTATATTTTCAAGGAAAGTTTAAGGTGGTTATAGGGATAAGCGGTGTGCCTTGGGTGATTGTCTAAATACAATTTGATTATTATGGCAGCGAGACTATTTACAGTGTATAATATTGTCAAAATATAAGACAGTCTTCCTTTCTAAGAGCAGTTTAAGCGCCTTTCTTTTCGGCTTTCTCCTCAGAAAACTTTGTGTAAGTGAAAAAGTCTATCAAAGTTCCCATGGTACCAATAAAGCTGATGTATCAGGTTTTCTTAGATTACAGTAGCAATTTTATTTTTTAAAATTGTGTGATATCTTAGATTCCACCTCTTACCTAAAATGACAACCTGCATCCTTTTAAACCCCGGTCTTCCCTTCAGCTGAAGGAAACAATCAGGCTGTAGTCAAATTAATGTGATAGAATACCGACTGGTCAGGATGAGATTTACCTGGAATTTCATATTCGACAATTCAGCAGCATACGATACCTCAGCGCAGCATAATCGTATATTGTTAGAGTTCGTTCGTTCGTTCGTTAAAGATTCCCTGCACCTATAGTGCAGGCCGGACCATACATTAGCCCGTTCAGTGGGGTATTGGCTGGTTAATAAACAGTAAGTGAAGAGGACAGGAACTGGGGATTGCCCAGCACACACGTACTGTCTGTCACGAATCAATTCGCGACATTTCCCTTTTGTGAGAAGCCACGAACTATTAGTGGAAAACTCACTGCGTATCGCTCAGTTAACCGTTTCTCTCTCCATTTCGGAGTATACTTTTCAAAACATTCGTCACTTTCAAAAGTGACCGATTTAATGCACGTCACTAAGTGCTCTACTGAGCGATACAATTGTTTCTTTATCGTTCGCCTCTGCTTGCCTAAACCGTTAGCCACGCCTTCTTCCGGTGGCTTGTGCGTCCTGCCCATACAATGTATTTTGAAGGCAGTCTAGTTGTTGCTTTGACGGAGAGAGGTCCTGTGCTCCAGAAGTGCGAGAGAAGAGGTCCCTAGCACCCAGACTCCACTGAGACAGTTTCTCCAAACTCCCACCCCTTGGGTGATACAAAGCATTCATCGACTACAGTATTTCCTTTTTGTATTTTGTAGTCTTAAGAGTTTAGTTAAGGTTTTTTTCCTAGGCGTAAGTATTTAGCTTTTGTGTGAGTGAGTGAGTGCGTCTCATTAATTTGATTTGAATTGTAACGTTAAATTTATTTTTTGTAATCAATAAATTTAACAGTTCTTTTTCTTGAGCTTAATGTAAAGTAAAATCTTGTTTCATTCCTCCAAATTAAGCTTATTTTCCATATAGCTCCTAGCTTGCATAAACGTTTGCCTTCATAACTGGTACTTAGACCAGTCTTGTTGTATTAACTTAAAATCCGTTGTGCCAGATAGGAGTTAAAGCATCAGCAAGAGCCTGATATTATTATTAGTATTAGTTATTTATTGTCAGGGGTGAAGTAACTTTCTCCAGAGGCTAACAGTACAGTAATTCAGCAATTGTGAGTAATTAGTCTCTGCTGTGTACTGTGGAGAAAGTTTTTAAATTCTCGTTCTTAGAGAATCGTTGCACGATTTAGCAAGACAATCATTGTCCCTGCTCTTTAATATTATTGAATATTAATAACAATTGAATAATATTTAATCATTTATTTCAAAATTACCCTGATAGTATAAAAACCCCGTGACAATTGGCGACCTCATTCCAGGATATTAACTCCTAGCTCTAAAGCTATTCACGAGATAGTGCTCACTCATTCATATTTAGGTATTTATCTTTAAAGTTTATAGGCACAAGTTTACTGGTGGTTACCGTTGATTTAGCAAGTGAATTTTTGCTTTATTAATCAATAGAGTACCTAACTCTAGTTTATTCTTGGTAACGCCAGACGATTTTATTCACTCCTGGGTAGCCGCCGTACCCATTGTGTTAATTATTGAGAGTTCTTAGTTATTCGCATTTTTGCTTTAATCTTTGCCAGTTAACTAGATAAGACTGGTCACCACTAGCTTGTGTCTGTATTCTTTACTTGTGTTTATTAGTATTCGTCGCTAAGCAGTCAGTACTCAATTTCGGTTTGCTTAACCCTTTAACCGCGGGTGTCATTCCAGAATGACGTTGCAAAAACTGGACCAAACAGCGGGTGTCATTCTCGAATGTTTGTGAATATTTTGAATACCCCGCGTTTTTTCCGTGCACCAATTGTTTCAAGGGAGAGTAGCTATTAAGTTCTTTCACTCCAGCCGACCCCCACCTCCCTCTTCCCCCCCTGGGGCCCCACCTCCCACCCCCTGGGCCCCCCACCCCACCCCTGACCAAGCGCGCATCAGTATCTGTCCAGCTGTGTGAGTGACAACACATGTTGATGTAGCAGTGAAGTGCAGGCAATTACAGTGCCTTTTACCTGTCTCAGTGAACACAGAGTGGGTGTTTATCGTATGTGCAGTGTTCATATATGTTTATAGTATTATTATCAGAATGTGATTGGCATTTGGTAATGGTGTGTGAGCGAAAAATAGTGATTACAACACCGCTGATGTGGCAGTGAAGTGCAGGCAATTACAGTGCCTTTTACCTGCCTCAGTGAACACAGAGTGGGTGTTTATCGTATGTGCAGTGTTCATATATGTTTATAGTATTATTATCAGAATGAGGTTGGCATTTGGTAATGGTGTGTGAGCGAAAAATAGTGATTACAACACCGCTGATGTGGCAGTGAAGTGCAGGTAATTACAGTGCCTTTTACCTGCCTCAGCGAACACAGAGTGGGTGTTTATCGTATGTGCAGTGTTCATATATGTTTATAGTATTATTATCAGAATGAGGTTGGCATTTGGTAATGGTGTATGAGCGAAGGTAATGATGTGTGAGCGAAAAATAGTGATTTTACACCCCTCACTTCTAACGGCACTGCCCGTCCTGTGAAAGTCAACAAAGTCATGAAACCTACATCAATGGAAAGCTGAACGTTAGTACTTTCTAATGGTACCTTATTTTTTTCTCTAGCTTTATTCTGTGCAGAGTTATTAAGGTTTAAAGGTTTGTTTACATTTGGCTGAAACCCCCGCGGGAGAGGACAGTCAGACCAAAACAATACCCGCGGTTAAAGGGTTAATAAGCTAGTGCCATGGCAGCCAGTGTTTATGTACAGGAAGCCAAAGATATGGGTCTCACAGACCCAGAGAAAATACAGAGTTACGTTCTCTCCCGGTTTAATTACGAGCAAGAACGTGAGAAAGATGCTCGTGAAGAGCGTAGAATCCAACGCGAACATGAGTGAGAACAGCGTGAGGAACGCGAAAAGGAGCGCGAGTACGAGCGAGAACAGCGCGAATACGAGCGTGAACAACGAGACAAAGAACGAGAACATGAACATGCCGAACGTGAGGCACGAGAAAAACATGAACTTGAAGTGCTGAAGCTCAAGCGAGATTCTTTGGCTTCAGACACGTCTGGTGCAGTTGGTCCAAGCTCCACGAGCATTCTCCCTGCACATGTCCTGGCGACCCCACGCATCAAGCTTCCTTCATACAAGGAAAGCGAGCGAATCGAGCCGTACATAGCTCGTTTTGAGGACATGGCAGACATGTATCAACTGGATGAGGCAGCTAAGCGGCTTCAGTTTCTTAGCCTATTTGAGGGCCCTGCCCTCGATATTCTCCACAGAATTCGTGGAGACAATCTCACATATGAGATGATGAAAGCTGCACTCATTAAGGCGTATGGTCTCACAGTAGACGACGCCAAAGTTCAGTTCATGCGAGCTCGTCTCCAAGACAAGGAGACAGCTGTTCAGTTCCTTGATCGTCTCACAGCTTACTTAAATGAGTGGATGGAGAAAGATGAAACTCCTTCCACGCGTGAGGGGATAATTGACCTTATGCTGCGTACACAGCTAGAGAGGTCGTGGCCTGCTGAGCTCATAGCACAACTTAAGATCTGCCAGGTGAAAGATGCCAGCCAAATGGCAGAGAAGGCTGACGCATTCTTTACTGCATACGGGTATCAAGCTCGTAAGCAAAACACCTGGAGCAGAAAAGATACTGCCAAGTCTGGGAAGCCATCTCAGACTGAATCCCAGCACCAAGGCCGTTCTCAGAGTAATGGTCAAGGTCCAAGCAAACCACAGAAGGACCAGGGGCAAAATACACAGCAGCCTGCTTGGAAGCGGTACAACAAGTACCCTAACCAGCAGCAGTATCAGCCACGCAACCGACCGTCGGGACAAACTTTTTCACCACCAGCTCAAAAGAGGCAGGAAGCGAATGCAGCCTTCATTCCTCAGCAGCAGCACGGTGGTCACGTCCCTACCAATATGGGTACTTCCCCACAGTTCACTAGTCCCACAGTGACAGTGAACCCCCCTCCACAGATGGCCAATGTTCCATCTCCACAGGCAGTGAGTACGACGCCTGAAGTATATAATCCTCAAGGCACAATGTTTGCCGCATCAATTCAGCAGCCTCATGAGTGGCTTGCTTCTTCCTCCACAGGCCCTCCCACAGGTGACAGTACCTTCCTTGTTCAGCAAGGGTTTGTGGGAGACATTCCTGTGAAGGTCCTGAGAGACAATGGTTCCTCAGGTTGCTCTGTTAAGCAGAGTTTAGTTCGGCCTGAGCAGTATACAGGTCGACAGATCCATGCAAACCTTATTGATGGATCAGTGAGATTGTTCCCTGAGGCATGTATCCAGGTGGCATCTCCATTTTATACTGGTACGACACTTGCAGTTGTCATGCCAGAACCTTTATTTGAACTCATCATCGGCAACATTCAAGGAGTCAAGGATAGTTGCTCCGATGATGATGCTACTCAGACTTCGGCTGCTGCGGTAACACGAGCCATGGCTGAGGCTCCAGATTGTGTCACCCCAGTGATCATTGAATCGCCGCAAGATCTGATGTGTAGTCAACTTGTTGTACAAGAACAACATTCTGACCCGACACTTGCTGCCGTGCGGAACAAACAAAAGGGTCGAGTGATTAAGTATTCATGGGGAGGTCGAGCCAAGTTCCTTCGTAAACAAGGACGGCTCTACCGTGAGTCACGAACACCCGAGGGCGAGGTTCGACTGCAGTTCGTCGTTCCCGCCAAGTACCGCCTAGCAGTGTTACAATGGGGTCACTGTTCAGCCTCAAGAGGTCACATGGGGAAAAGGAAGACCCAGGGCCATATCCGAGCTGACTTTTTCTGGCCAGGGATGGGACGGGACATAAATAGTTTTGTCCGTTCCTGCAGTGTGTGTCAAAGTAACACCACTAATCAGGGACATGCCCTTCCTGTGCCATTTGTAACCACACCCGTAATCTCTGAGACAGTTGAGAGACAGGGTAGTGGTGAAGTGGGTGCAGACCTGACGTCTCGCCCATTGGCCCCACAGGACACATTATGTCCAGGACCTGTACATACATATTATGTACCGTAAGTTAAGGGGGAAGTTGAGAGGCGACTTGAGGCTATGGAAGACCCAAGTTTGCACAAGGATTCTCAGCTCCCCGATACTAGTATAAGCACTGTAGGTTAAGGGGGAAGTTCGAGAGAGAACTCCGCAGAGGCGACTTGAGGCTATGAAAGACCCAAGTTTGCACAAGGATTCTCAGCTTCCCGATACTAATATAAGTACTGTAGGTTAAGGGGGAAGTTCGAGAGAGAACTCCGCAGAGGCGACTCGAGGCTAGGGAAGACCCGAGTTTGCACAAAGATTCTCAGCTCCCTGATATTAATATAAGTACTGTAGGTTAAGGGGGAAGTGAGAACTCCGCAGAGGCGACTTGAGGCTATGGAAGACCCAAGTTTGCACAAGGATTCTCAGCTTTCCGATACTAATATAAGTACTGTAGGTTAAGGGGGAAGTGAGAACTCCGCAGAGGCGACTTGAGGCTATGGAAGACCCAAGTTTGCACAAGGATTCTCAGCTCCCCGATACTAATATAAGTACTGTAGGTTAAGGGGGAAGTTCGAGAGAGAACTCCGCAGAGGCGACTTGAGGCTATGGAAGACCCAAGTTTGCACAAGGATTCTCAGCTCCCCGATACTAATATAAGTACTGTAGGTTAAGGGGGAAGTTCAAGAGAGAACTCCGCAGAGGCGACTTGAGGCTATGGAAGACCCAAGTTTGCACAAGGATTCTCAGCTCCCCGATACTAATATAAGTACTGTAGGTTAAGGGGGAAGTGAGAATTCCTCGGAGGCGACTTGAGGCTATGGAAGACCCAAGTTTGCACAAGGATTCTCAGCTCCCCGATACTAATATAAGTACTGTAGGTTAAGGGGGAAGTTCAAGAGAGAACTCCGCAGAGGCGACTTGAGGCTATGGAAGACCCAAGTTTGCACAAGGATTCTCAGCTCCCCGATACTAATATAAGTATTGTAGGTTAAGGGGGAAGTTCGAGAGAGAACTCCGCAGAGGCGACTTGAGGCTATGGAAGACCCAAGTTTGCACAAGGATTCTCAGCTTCCCGATACTAATATAAGTACTGTAGGTTAAGGGGGAAGTGAGAACTCCGCAGAGGCGACTTGAGGCTATGGAAGACCCAAGTTTGCACAGGGATTCTCAGCACTCCGATACTAATATAAGTACTGTAGGTTAAGGCACAGGTTGAGGATCCGTGTGCAGTTCGAGGCTATGGAAGACCCGAGTTTGCACAAGGATTCTCAACTTGCCGACACTAATCATGTGCTATAATTAATGGCGACCTCGATTGTACGTCGTAGCACTGACTGCTAGGCAGAGAGAGTAATTGTAACATAATAAAATTTTGTCTCATTGACACTTTTGATGCTCCACCTCAATTGGTTTTGCAGGTTCAGCAATGGGTGTAGCAGTTTTGCTGTGCGGACCAGCTGATCGTCTGCCGCACGCTGCCGCCTCTTCTCCTCTGCCTTCGTCGTCGCCATGTTATTATTTACTATGTCATTTTACACGTAGGTACAGTTACACTACAACTGTCACACCTACACCCTGTATTACATACATCACGCTACACAACAATTAGTTGTCAGTGTAAATGTAGCGACTTTTCGCTCAGTTTGACCTGAGTACAGGATTTTCACCGTCGTCACGGAGTTTTTCCCTCAAGCTTGCTTCTATTAACGTAAATACGAGGTTTTTTCGCTCACTGGCGACTGTGACTTTCTCCTGTAGCAGGATAGCACACACACCACAGTGTGAATCTTGTGTGACTGAGTTAGGATGTGTACATATATATATATATATCCACAAATTTTTTCCCATAAGGAAAAAATTTAACTTTGTAAGGGCGTAATGTCACGAATCAATTCGCGACATTTCCCTTTTGTGAGAAGCCACGAACTATTAGTGGAAAACTCACTGTGTATCGCTCAGTTAACCGTTTCTCTCTCCATTTCGGAGTATACTTTTCAAAACATTCGTCACTTTCAAAACTGACCGATTTAATGCACGTCTTTAAGTGCTCTACTGAGCGATACAATTGTTTCTTTATCGTTCGCCTCTGCTTGCCTAAACCGTTAGCCATGCCTTCTTCCAGTGGCTTGTGCGTCCTGCCCATACAATGTATTTTGAAGGCAGTCTAGTTGTTGCTCTGACGGAGAGAGGTCCTGTGCTCCAGAAGTGCGAGAGAAGAGGTCCCTAGCACCCAGACTCCACTGAGACAGTTTCTCCAAACTCCCACCCCTTGGGTGATACAAAGCATTCATCGACTACAGTATTTCCTTTTTGTATTTTGTAGTCTTAAGAGTTTAGTTAAGGTTTTTTTCCTAGGCGTAAGTATTTAGCTTTTGTGTGAGTGAGTGAGTGCGTCTCATTAATTTGATTTGAATTGTAACGTTAAATTTATTTTTTGTAATCAATAAATTTAACAGTTCTTTTTCTTGAGCTTAATGTAAAGTAAAATCTTGTTTCATTCCTCCAAATTAAGCTTATTTTCCATATAGCTCCTAGCTTGCATAAACGTTTGCCTTCATAACTGGTACTTAGACCAGTCTTGTTGTATTAACTTAAAATCCGTTGTGCCAGATAGGAGTTAAAGCATCAGCAAGAGCCTGATATTATTATTAGTATTAGTTATTTATTGTCAGGGGTGAAGTAACTTTCTCCAGAGGCTAACAGTACAGTAATTCAGCAATTGTGAGTAATTAGTCTCTGCTGTGTACTGTGGAGAAAGTTTTTAAATTCTCGTTCTTAGAGAATCGTTGCACGATTTAGCAAGACAATCATTGTCCCTGCTCTTTAATATTATTGAATATTAATATCAACTGAATAACATTTAAGCATTTATTTCAAAATTACCCTGATAGTATAAAAACCCCGTGACACTGTCTCCTGACTGGCTTTGTGGTGTGTGTATTGTTAGAGTGAACAGCTCTCAGACTTGACCCTCCTCACTGCACACCCTCAGGGATCAGGAGGTAAAGCATAGCTGAGGTCATACAACACAAGGTGGAGGGGCTTCTGCACCTCTCTCTCATATTGCATCAACAGTGTGTGTGTGTGTGTGTGTGTGTGTGTGTGTGTGTGTGTGTGTGTGTGTGTGTGTGTGTGTGTGTGTGTGTGTGTATAAATTGCTCATATCAATCTATCTATCTATCTAGATACTGTATGTATTGACAGAATTAAGTCATACTCGTAAGGTTCTGTCTTCTGTTACTGTTTTTTTAACTCATTCCTTTAAGAGAGAGAGAGAGAGAGAGAGAGAGAGAGAGAGAGAGAGAGCGGTGTGTAAGTAACGTGTGCATCGAGTACCCTCAACACTCTCTTCCTTTGTCGTCGGCTGACAAACACGTGAGAAGAAGGGTTTGTACTAGTTCTCGGACTGTTTATGTATTTTCTTTTAACCTAAAGAGTTAACCGTTACTCTCAGTCCTTCATATATGCAACAGGTCAACTCTGGAACTGTCTCCCTCTGTCTGTATTTCCGACTTCCTATGATCTCCAGTCTTCCAAACGCAGTGTGTCCAGGGACCTCGAAATGAATGCATCTTGAATTTGACTCTCTTTTGTATTGTTTTTGTTTCTTTCTTGGAAGGAACGTTGATGCGGGCAGCCTTTGGTTCCTTCTTCTTCGCATAAAAACACACACACACACACACACAAAGACTCGCAAGACACGTGCCTGTAGGAAGTCAGTTTGGTGGAGAGGATGTCAACCTGGCGTGTGTTTGTGTATGCTGAGTGAAGGAATGGCCGCCTCTGCCTGCAAGGGAGTCTTGTTGTACTCACTGTCTTGACGCAGTGTGCTTTAAAGTATTCGTAAGAGCCTGCTACGTGTAATGATGTACCCTGAGTATCTTTCAAGTGTTGGTATGTACAAGGGAGTATTTTCCAATGCTTAATTCGATTAAGGTTTAGAATAATGTGTTTATGCAACAAATTTTTGTTACAATGTTTTTTTTTTTCTTTTAGTAAAACAATCTGTGTAGAAGCGGGACTGAGAATATCGGTTAGTTATTGCCCTCCCCCCAAAAAAAATGGCAGGTAAAGTCTGGTAAATGTAAAATTCAGTAAATGTTAAGACTGGAAGCCTGCATGCCTGCCGGAACGGAAAATGGATGAAGAGATCTCAGAAAAGCAGTGACCCTTGCCAGAGAGAGAGAGAGAGAGAGAGAGAGAGAGAGAGAGATGGAGTCAATGAAATGAAGACTTAATTTCACCCTGGCAGAATAGCTGTATGTGATAAGTTTTCCCGTGCATGAACGCTGTACCACACAAGGACGAATAAAGTCCCTGTACAACCCTTCAGTCCGACAACGTATTCTGAATTTCACTGCCCATGTATCAAGACGATTGTATTCAACTTTAGAGACTTACCTACTTGAAAAAATTAGTTGTAGGTTCACTGACAGTGTAACTTCACAAGATCTTTCCTAACGTTGAATAAAATTGCCTGATGTGGTGTGACTTTATTATAATGAAAAAACATGTCATAGGACTGAAGGGGTTAAAGAAAGCGTGAGTCTACGTACACATCTATTTGTTTTTGGCAGCAACGTCTTTCCTCAGAATGGGGAATTCACCGATCTTCAGTAAGTTTTCTGTGTATCATTAACATAGACCAGGAATTATACCATCAGGATACTCTCTCTCTCTCTCTCTCTCTCACACACACACACACACACACACACACACACATCCGGTTTAGCCACATTGCTACTACCACTACACCTACTACTGCTACTACTACTACTACGACTACTACGAACATAACCACAACCACCACCACTACTACTGTTACAACCACCACCAACACAATTATTATTATTGCGACAACTAATACAAAGCTCTTTTTACCCGAACGTGTCCGCTGAGGATAAGGATGATATGGGGGTAGGGGTTGTAAAGTGTTTGATTTGTCTATTAAGGGTTTTAAAAGTTGTTCGTGATTATTTTTCCTTGATGATGATGGATGGAGGTGCTGGGTGGTGGTGGTGTTGGTGAGTATGGGGGTATTGGCGAAGAAAGAAAGACAAATGAAGATGAAGGGGAGGAAGTTGATGATGGGGAAGAGGCTGAGGATGATGGGGAGGACGTTGAGGATGATGGAAAGGTGGCTGAGAGGCGTTGGATTTTTTACAAAATTGATTTTTAACAGTTTCTAATCACGTATTTTATCATTTCTCTTTCAATCTCTTTTTTCCAAGCTAGATGTTCGACCTATACATTTGTAATAAAGGCAGGTCCACAGGCAATTCCAATCGATAACACGACACGAAGGCAACTCTTTGAATACATCCCAATTTAATCACAGTGACGCCCCACACTTATTTTGCGACACGTAATTTTAAAGCGATGGGAAAATTAAGATAAAACAAATGCAAAAAAAAAAAAACTAAAAACAAAAATCCTTAGAATCATCGCGACGACTGCACAAAAAAGTCTGACATTCCAGGCCTTGATCTATGCTGACCTGACTGTCAAAGAGCCAACCTATGCCGACCCGACCTACACTGACTTGACCCTCAACGCCCCTCTCAACGCCTTCAACGTCACCCTCAATGCCCCTCTCAACTCCTTCAAAGCCTTCAGCGCCACCCTCAAGCATCCCCACAACTCCAGCTCGGACTTGAGTGAGAGCAGCAGGCGGCGGAGTAGCCCGAGTAGCTGGAGAAGTCAGGGCGTGTGGTGGAGATGAGGGGGAGGGAGGATGAAGGGAACAATCCCGGGAAAAAGACACTCCCGGGGAAAAAAATCGCCCGGGGCAAGAAGATCCAGACGTCAAGAAGACCCAGCGGCATGAAGACCCGGGGCAAAGAGACCCGGGGCAAAACACTATCGGGGCAAAAAGACCCTCGGGGCCAGCCAGAAATATGGAGACCAGAAGCCAAAAAAAGATCAGGTGCCAAAAAAAAAGAGACCCGATGCCAAGAAAACCCGAAGCCAAGAAAGGACAGGAAGCCAAAAAAAAAAAAAACAAAGCCTAAAAAGAGAACAAAAAAGACACCATGGTCAAAAAGTGGACCCGGTAAAAAAAAAACAAAAAAAAACAGACCTGGGTCGGAAATAAATACAAAGACCAGATTCAGAAAAAAAAAGGGTCAAAAAAAAAAATAAAAAAGGGTCAGGAAAAAGGAAGAGACCCGGGTCAGTGATAAAGGAGAAACCCGGGTCTGAGATAAAGGAGAGACCCGGGTCTGAGATAAAGGAGAGACCAGGGTCTGAGATAAAGGAGAGACCCGGGTCAGAGGAAAAAGAGCAACGCGGGTCAGAGAAAAAGGAGAGACCCGAGTCAGAAAAAAAGGAGAAACCCCGATCAGGAAAAAAAAAAAAAAGGAGAGACCCGGGTCTGGAAAAAAAGGAGAGACACGGGTCTGGAATAAAAGAAGGGACCTGGGTCTGTAACAAATAGAAGAGACTCCGGTCTCAAAAAGAGACGCGGGTCAGAAAAAAATAGAAGGGACCCCAGTCTGGAAAAGAAAGAAGAGACCCCGGTCTGAAAAGGAGAGACTTAGGTCTGAAAAGATGGAGAGATCCGGGTCTGAAAAAAAGGAGAGACCAGGATCTGGACAAAAAGGAGAGACCCAAGTCTGAAAAAAGAAAAGAAGAGACCCGGGCCTGGCAAAAAAAGGAAGATATCCTGGCTGGAAATAAAGAAGAGACCTGGGTCTGAAAACAAAGAAGAGACCCAGGTCTGAAAAAAAGGGTCTGGAAAAAAGAAGACCTAGGTCTGAAAACAAGAGACCCGGGTCTGACAAAAAAAAGAGACCCGAGTCTGACAAAAAAAGACCCAAGTCTGAAATAAGAGGCGACCTGGGTCTGAAAAAAAGCAGACCCGAGGCTGGAAAAAAAAGGAGACATCCGGGTCTGAAAAGAAGAGACCCGGATGTGAAGAAAAGGAGACCCGGGTCTGAAAAAAGAGACCCGAGTGTGCAAAACGAGAGACCCGGGTCTGGAAAAGAAGGAGAGACCCGGGTCTGAAAAATAGAAGATACCCGGATCTGAGAAAAGACGAGACCCCGGTCTGAAAAAAATGAGAGATCCAGGGCTGGAAAAAAAAGTAGAGACCCAGGTCTGAAAACAAACGAAAAGATCTAGGTATGGAAAAGAGAAGAGATCAGGGTCTTGAAAAAAGGGACCCGGGTCTGAAAAAAGAAGAAAACCGGGTCTAAAAAAAAGAAGAGACCCGAGTCTGAAAAAAATACAAGATACACAGGTCTAAAAAAAAATAGAAGAGACCCGGGTCTGAAAAAAAAGAAGAGACCCGGGTCTAAATAAACAGAAGACCCGGGTCTGGAAAAAAGGAGAGACCAGGGTCTGAAAAGAATAAGGAGAGTCCCGGGTCTGAAAAAAAGAACCGGGTCTGAAAGAAAGAAGATACCCGGTTCTGAAAAAAAAGGATAGACCTGGGTCTGAAAAAAAAGAAAGACCCGGTCTGGAAAAAAAGGAAAGCCAGGTCTGAAAAAAGACCCGGGTCTGGAAAAAAGCAAAAACCCGGGTCTGAAGAAAAAAGAAGAGACCTGGGTCTGAAAAAAGGAGACACTCGGGTCTGGAAATAAAGATACCCGGGTCTGGAAAAAGACACCCGGGTCTGAAAAGGAGAGACATGGGTCTGAAAAAAGGAGAGACCCGGGTCTGAAAAAGAGAGACCCGTGTCTGAGAAAAGAGACACCTGCGTCTGGAAAAAATAAGAGAGACCCGTGTCCGGAAGAAAACGAGACCCGGGTCTGGAAAAAAAACGAGAGACCCGGGTCCGAAAAAAACGGGAGTCCCGGGTCAGAAAAAAAGGAGAGACCCAGGTCTGAAAAAATAGAAGAGACCCGGGTATGAAAAACACGGATATCCGGGTCTGAAAACAATAAGGAGAGACCCGGGTCTGAAAAAGAGACCCAGGTCCGAAAAAAAGTAGACCCAGGTCTGAAAAAAGAAGGGACCTGGGTCTCAAAAAAAGAAGAGACCCGGGTCTGAAAAATAGGAGAGACTAGGGTCTGAAAAATAAAAAGATATTAAGGTCTGAAAAAAAAGGAGAACCTGGTCTGGAAAAAAGACCCGGGTCTGAAAAAGAGACACCCCGGTCTGGAAAAGTGACCTGGGCCTAGAAAAAAAAGGAGAGACAGGAGTCTGGAAAAAAAGACATCCGTGTCTGAAAAGAAGAGGCACGGGTCTGAAAAAAGAAGAGACCTGGGTTTGAAAAGGAGAGACCCGGATCTGAAAAAAGAGAGACCTGGGTCTGGCAAAAACGAGACCAGGGTCTAGAAAAAATGGGAGACCCGGGTCAGAAAAAAAGGAGAGACAGGGTCAGAAAAAAACAGACTCGTGTCTGAAAAGGAGAGACCCGGGTCTGAAAAAAGGAGAACCGGGTCTGCAAAGAATGAGAGATCCGGGACTGAAAAAATAGAGACCAGGTCAGGAAAAAATAGAGACCCGGGTCTGAAGAAAAGAAGAGACCCGGGCCTGGAAGGAAAAGGAAGAGATCCTGGCCTAAAAAAAAAAAAAAAATGAGACCTGGGCCCGCAAACAAAGAAGACACCTGGGTCTGAAAAAAGAAGAGACCCGGGTCTGAAAAAAGGTGAGACCCGGGTCTGAAAAATGAAGACCCGGGATCGACAAAAAGGAGAACAGGGTCTGAAAAAAAGCACCGGGTCTGGAAAAAAGGGAGACACCCATGTCTGAAAAAAGAACCGGCTCTGAAAAAGAGGAGACCCGGGTATGAAAAAAAGGAGAGACCAGAGTATGAAAAGAAGACCCGGGCCCAACAAGAATGAGAGATCCGGGTCTGGAAAAAAGGAGAGACCCGGGTAAGGAAGGAAACGAGAGACAGGGGTCTGGAAAAAACGAAGGGACCTGGACCTGGAAAAAAAAAATAGAAGGGATCCCTGTCTGAAAAAAGAGACCCGGGTCAGAAAAAAATAGAAGGGACACCGGTCTGAAAAGAAGGAGAGATCCGGGTCTGAAAAAAAGAGACCCGGATCTGGAAAAAAAGGAGAGACCAGGATCTGGAAAAAAAAAAAGAAGAGACCCGGGTGTGAAAAAAAAGAGATCCTGGCGTGGAAAAAATGGAAGAGATCCTGGCCAGGAAAAAAAGAAGAGACCTGGGTCTGAAAACAAAGAAGAGACCCGGGTCTGATACAAAAAGAAGAGACCTGGGTCTGGAAAAAAAAAAAAAGGAGAGACTCGGGTCTGAAAAAAAAAAGAGACCCGTGTCTGAAAAAAGACTCTGGTCTGAAAAAAGAAGAGATCCGGGTCTGAGAAAAAGACCCTGGTCTGAGAAAAGGAGACCGGGTCTTTTTTTAGACCCGGGTCTGGGTAAAAAGGAGACACCCAGGTCTGAAAAGAAGAGACCTGAGTCTGAAAAAAGGAGAGACCCGGGTCTGAAAAAAGAGACCCGGGTCTGGGAAAGGAGACCCGGATCTGAAAAAAGGAGAGACCAGGGTCTGAAGAAAAGAAGACACCCGAGTCTGGGAAAAAGAGAGACCCGGGTCTGGAAAAAAAAAAAAAAACGAGAGACCAAGGTCTGAAAAAAAACAAAAAAAGAGACCTGGGTGTGGAAAAAACGAAGAGACCAGGGTCTTAAAAAAATAGAAGGGATCCGGGTCTGAAAATAAGAAGAGAACCGGGTCTGAAAAAAACAGAAACAACCCTGGTCTGAAAACATAGAAGAGACCCGGGTCTGAAAAAAATAGAAGAGACCCGGGTCTGAAAAAACACAAGACGAGGGTCTGGAATAAATGGAGAGACCCCGGTCTGAAAAAAGAAGACCCGGGTCTGAAAGGAATAAGGAGAGACCCGGGTCTGAAAAAAAAGAAGATCCGGGTCTGATAAAAAGAAGGGACCCGGGTCTCAAAAAAGACGAGACCCGGGTCTGAAAAAAGGGAGAGACTAAGGTCTGAAGAAAAGGAGAATCGAGTCTGAAAAAAGACCCAGCTCTGGAAAAAAGACACTTGGGTCTGAAAAACACAGGAAACCCGGGTCTGAAAAAAGGAGACCCAAGTCTGGAAAAAGACACCCGGGTCTGAAAAGAAGCGACAAGAATCTGAAAAAAAAGGAGAGACCCGGATGTGAAAGGGAGAGACTCGTGTCTGAAAAAAAAAAAAAAAAGATCCGGGTCTGGAAAAAAAAACAAGAGCCCCGGCTTTGGAAAAAAAAAAGAAGAAGGGATCTGGGTCTGAAAAAAAAATAGAGGAGACCCCGGTCCGAAAAAAAAAATAGAAGGGATCACGGTCTGAAAAAAAAGGAGAGATCAGGGTCTGAAAAGAAGGAGAGACCCGAGTCTGAAAAGAAGGAGAAATTCGTGTCTGAAAAATGGAGACTCAGATCTGGAAAAAGACCCGGGTCTGAAAAAAGAAGACCCGGGTCTGAAAAAAGGCGGGACGGGTCGGAAAAAACAGAGACCAGGGTGTGAAAAAAAATATAAGGGACCAAAAAATAGAAAAGACTCAGATCTGAAAAAAAGATGAGACCGGTCTAAAAGAAAGAAGAGACTCGGGTCTGAAAAAAAAGAAGAGACCTGGGTCTGGAAAAAAGAGACCCGGGTCTGAGAAGAAAGAAGAGACCCAGGTCTGGAAAAAGAAGAGCCGGGTCTGAAAAAAACCCTGGTCTGGAAAAAAAAAGGAGACACCCAGGTCTGAAAAGAAGAGACCTGGGTCTACAAAAATGGAGAGACTCGGGTCTGAATAAAGAGACCCGAGTCTGAAAAGGGGAGACCCGGGTCTGGAAAAAAAGGAGAGACCTGTATATGGAAAAAAAAAGAGAACAGGGTCTGAAAAAATAGAAAAGACAAGGGTCTGAAAAAAACAGAAGACCCGGGTCTGGAAAAAAAGGAGAGACCAGGGTCTGAAAAAAATACAAGAGACCAGAGTCAAAAAAAGAAGAGACCCGGGTCTGAAAAAATAAGGAGAGACCCGAGTCTGATAAAAAGACCCGGGTCTAAAAAAAGAAGACCCGGGTCTGAAAAAAAGAAGGGTCCCGGGTCTGAAAAAAGGGAGAAACCGGGTCTGAAAAAAAGAACAGACCCCGTTCTGAAACAAAGGATAGATCCGGTCTGAAAAAAAGGAGAGACCCGGGTCTGAAAAAAATGAGACTTGGGTCTGAAGAAAACGAGAACCGGGTCTGAAAAAAAGACCCGGGTCTGGAGAAAAGAGACAACCGGGTCTGAAAAACAGAAGATACCCGGGTCTGAAAAAAAGGAGAGACCCGGGTCACTAAAAAGAAGAGACCCGGGTCTGAAAAAAGAGACCCCGGCCTGAAAAAAAGAAGAGACCCTGGTGTGAAAAAAAAAGAAGATACCTGGGTCTGAAAAGAGACCAGGGTCTGAAAAAAAGAGAAGACCCGGGTCTGAAAAAAGGAAGACCCGGGTCACTAAAAAGAAGAGATCCAGGTCAGAAAAACAATGAAACCCTGGTAATAGTACCAGTAGAGTAGCTGGCGCGCCAGTGAGAGAGCCAGAGCGAGAGAGAGGATGCGTGTTCACTTAAGGTTTCTCGTTTCTTGTCATCCTTCTATAATACTAATAATGATGGGTATGTACGTAGTGTATGTATGTATGTAATAAAACTTCAAACCCTGACACTGTTTTATAAACAAACATTGGAGACACAACCATTTGGGGTCTAGTAGCCGATTTTCCGAATTTGGTGCAGATTGATGTCCTCTGGGGAGGAGATGTGTATTTTGGCAGGCGTTGTAAATGAACAGGGTAAATATAAAGTAAGAGAAAATGTGCGTAAATGTACAGAAGCAAATAGTGCAGTGGATGTAGTAAGTAGTTATAGTAGGAATAGTAAGAATTGAAAGACCAGTACAATCAAAAGCTGTAAATGTAATTATAAGAGTGTAGAAGCATAAATATATAAAAAAGTAAATATAGCTATGAGTAAGGGTGGAAGTTACAGTGTGTAAATGTAGCTGTATATGAGCACAAACAAACACAGGAGAAAGCGTAAAATGTAACTCGGTAAAGGTAGGCGGACGTTGTTGATTTTGGTGATGATAGACACAGATATACAGAAAATATTTGAAGTAAATTAGTGAGAACATATGGAAAGACGACAGTATAAAGAGTAGGCAAGTGTCAGTGTGGTGGAAAGCTAGGAAATATTGGAAGTAAATGAGAGTAGGTATAAACAAAGCATAAGGCGTCAAGTGTTGCGTCAGCGATGGCCCGAGGAGTATGAAATTGGGTGTGGGGGAGGAAATTTTTGACCAGCTTGATCCATTCATATATGTATATATATATATATATATATATATATATATATATATATATATATATATATATATATATATATATTAAGCAACGTTGGGTCTGGTTAGTACTTGGATGGGTGACCGCCTGGGAACACCAGATGCTGTTGGCATCCCTACGTGTCAAGTGGGGTTGGTAGAGGATTAGTGCCCCTCCCTGTAAAACAATTAACTCTAAGCCATCGACCACCCCGTCTGGGATACATGGCGTCTGGTAATGAATGAAATGAATGAATATATATAAAACTCTGTAAGCACTGTTGGCCTTTACTTTGGATAAATAGTATACTGATAATCATTTTTCACATACCCTGTACTAAAGAACTAATAACTAAACAGAAAATATTAATGCTACTATAGACATGATACAGATAAGGAGAAAAGAAATCCTGGCTACTTGGACAGCCTTACCTGCACGTTCTGCAACATACAGCCTACTGTACAGATGCACACATCCTCCTTCCATCCTCTTCCTGAATCAACTGACTCGTTCTGATCACGAATACTTCGGTGGGCGGTGGGGGTTGCACTGGGGTGGCGATGTAACATAATTGTTAGCTTCGGTGTGACTAGTACTTGTACATGGACAGTTGTAATTAAGTACAATTTTTTGATTGCTTGTACTTGGGATTTTAAAAACTAAAATACTTGTACTGAAGTAAAGCCACCTTAACTTGGACCCAAACCTGAATTATTGTTGACAAGAAAATAGACACCATGTAAATTATTTAGTAATCTGATTAAACCAATTGACCCAGTCATGACATTTGGAGTTATTTATAACCAGACCAGTAGCAGGAGAGCATACAAATTTGCCCCGACCCCCCCCCCTCCCTTGCCATCGTTCTATGGGTGAATGGGGTTCTGGTACAGGTACCTTGATTACTATGGTACCAGGTACTTGATTTTTGCTTAGACTATTCTCCTGACTGGAGGGAAACTAGGGTATTTTGTATTTTCTCCTCCAAATATGTAAATTTAAAAAAAATAAAAAAAAATTATTTGTTGTCACGGATACCTCTTTCTTTATGTAAAAAAAAAAAAAAAAAGTCTCCATTCTTCATTTTTGACCAACTTCGCAATTCTTTTTACCAACACAGAAACAAACTTCGAGGGATATCCTCCCCCCCGTCCCGGTCGGGCCATCACTTAGGGTAGAAGTAAGATAGAGAGGCCTGGGACTCTTAATCTACCGAAATTCTTTAACCATTTATACTTCAGCTGCACTCTTTTTCCCTTTCCTTCTCCTTTATCCCGTGTTTTGTTTCATTACCATCCTCTTTTTTTCTCTTCTCCTTTGTCCCTTGTTTCGTTTCCTTCTCTTCCTCCTTTTCTTCCTTCTTCTTTGTCTCTTGTTTTGTTTCCTTCCCTTCCTCCTCCTTCTTCCTTCTCCTTTATCCTTTGTTTTGTTTCATTCCCTTAATCCTTTTCTTCTTTCTCCTTTATCCGTTGTTTTGTTTCATTCCCTTCCTCCTCTTCTTCCTTCTCCTCTGTCTCTTATTTTGTTTCATTCCCTCCCCCCTTTTCATCCGTGCTTCTCAATTTCCTTTTTCTCCCCTTCTCTTCCTTTTTCTTTGTCCTTTCCTTTTCTTTTTTCTCCTATTTCTTCATTCTGCCTTTTCTTTCATTTTCTTGTCTTCTTTCGGTCTCTGTTTCATTTTTCCTTCTTACTTTCCTTTCTATCTCCTTTCCTTCTTCCCTCTATCACAGCAATAAAGCAACAAGAGAAGTAGGAGCCAAGGTGGAGCAAGGTGGAGCCGCTGGAGATTCTAACAAAGGTGTCTGACGCTCAACCCAACATACCTGAAAGGCTAATTTTTTGATAGTTTTCCCTCACTTTTGTTTTCTTTCCCTTTCCTTTTTTTTCAATTTTATTCTCCTTTTGTTTTGTTTTGCTCCTTTCGTCCTTTCTCATATTTCTACCTTTCCTCTTTCTCATTTCCTTCTGATTTTTTGTAGTTTTACAATTCTATTACTATATCAACCTTTTTTTTTTTTTTTCATTTTCGTCTGTCCTGCATTCGTTATGTTGTTTTTTTTTGTCTTATGCTTCTTTCTCTTTAAATACTTTTCTATTTCTTTCTTTCCCAATTTGTTTCTTTTGCCCTATGTCTTGTCTCTTCCTTTTTTTTTTCTTTCTTTCTTGTTACATTACATTACAGCATCACATCCTACAAGACGTGAAGTAAGGTTAACATTTTCAGTAGTAATCTGCACCACTATTACCATCATTACCGCCTTCACCACCATCACCATCATTACCACCTTCACCACCATCACCATCATTACCACCTTCACCACCTTCACCATCATTACCACCTTCACTACTATTACCATCATTACCATCTTCACTACTATCACCATCATTACCACCTTCACCATCACCATCATTACCACCACCGCCATCATCATAATTACCATTTTCACCACCATCACCATCATTACCATTCACCACCATCACCATCATTACCACAAAAATTACGTTAATTTTATCCAGACTAATTTACATCGCCATCACCATCATCACCACCACCTTCACTACCACTACCTTTAGCTGCATGAGATCAAACCCCCAGTTACATTTCAGTTCAGCAACACAAGCTACAAGAGAGGTAGAAGAGTAGATGAAGTAAGACAGAGCAGCCTGGGACTCTACTACAGGTGTACAGGTAGCACTTTTACCTTTCACAATCCATTTCCTTTCTTCTCTTCCCCCTTTCTGTTTTTACTCTTTTTCTTTCGCGTCTTATTTCATTGTTTTCCTCTTTTCCACTATTTTTTTCTCACTCTGTTTTTGTTTAAACCTTCTTCGTTTCATCTTCGTCCCTTCTTTTCTTCTCTTTTCATTTTTCATTCTCTTTCACATGTTTCCCTTCCTTTCTTCCTTTCTTCACTACTTTACAGCAGGTAAGCAACAAGAGAAGCAGGAGCCAAGATGAAATATGGAGGAGCGGCCTGAGATTCCAACACAGGTGTCTCGAGTTCCACCCTGCATGAGTCTTAGCTCCTTTTTAGTTCTTTCTCATTTTACTTTTCTCTATTTTTCTTTTTTTTTTCTTTTTATATCCTTGTTTTGTTCAGTGTTCTTCTTTTGTGCCTTTCCTTCTTTTGTGCTTTTCCTCTTGTTTGTTTTCCTCATTGTTAATCATGTTTAATCCTTTCTCTTCTATTCTTATAATCTCTTTTCTTTTGGCTCTTGCATATCTGTATCCCACCCATTTTGAGTTTCTTTTAGTTTTCGTTGATTTATATTCTTGTATTTTTCCATTTTCTACCGATCTGTTCTCTTTTTCTACCCTTTCCCCTGTTTTCTTCTTTCTTTTTTTCTCTCCTTTTTTTTTTTCTTCTTCTTTCTCCGTCATATTTCAGCATGACACCTTACAAGAGAAACAGGAAGGATGATGATGTCGGGCTTTATTTTTAACAGTAGACTTTGTACAGTCGGCCGAAGAAGTGACGGCGAAGTATCCAGAAGGTGTCTTCTTTGCAAGAAGACACCCGTTATGTAAAATTGTAATAGAAAACATTAAGTAAATGGCAAAGTACTATACATTTCAAAATTGTAGGAAACTGTTTGTTACGATAATTAGAAATCCTAACCGGAACTAATTGGAATTTCAGAACTATCGCTCAAGGACAGTTAGGAATAAGTTGCGGAGTTTAACTCAAGTGTCGTAGTAAGCAATTTTTTTTTGTGTGTGTGTGGCGTAAAACTGAAAAGAAAAGGCCTCCAGTAAACAATGAATATCTGCCATTATTATTTACAAGATATTTACCGTTAGACTACTAGCGAATAGTTAAAAGTCATTTATTTCCGTTTTTTGTATGGACGACGACAGAAAGCGGGAATGCGGCGTAACTTAGTAGGCTATTTTAAATGGCTCGATCAACAAGCACGAATGAAAACTTTTACTCACAGAAATGCAGCTGTTTCACTGCATTCGGCCATTTTTTCACTAAGAAAAATCTGTGGAAGACTTAGTAAAAGCCTGAGAACTATCAGCGAATGAAATATAAAACAACCTCGCATATTTGCCGAGAGTCGGAGCTTCATGGAGAATGCAAACTTGTATCACTGTCTATAGTATTCTCGGTGCCTGAACGACTGCCAAGAGTAATAAAATGCGATAAACATATCAATGAGTTTAAAATTTTCAAATCAGTATTTTCAGTTAGACAGGAGATAGCGGTGTATTTAAAAAGAAAGATATTCCATATTTAAAAGAAAAAGTGTGTGCTTTTGCACTGCACGAGTTTGTAAGCCCATGTTTTAGTCCTCTTTATTGCTTAGTGTCAGAGAAAAAGGTATAATCTGCCATATCTAGTAATTTTACATCAATAGGGAATAAAGCGGATAATTACATTTATTATACTGTATGTTAGGGGGAGGAAAGGAGTAAGAGACAAAAGGTCTTGCTGCAGCTTCGGGTAGGGTATCCTTACTAAGCTAAATTTTTTCGGCATCCTTATTGTTCCTATATCATCACCATAACAATTGAAAAGCAAGTAGTGTATTGCATTCACTAGAATTTTCCTAGGTTGGCCTTCGAAACTAGATCATTAGTTTACTGAAATCCTGGGACGTAAACATGAGCACGGGGATATTCTGTGCACCACGCGTGGAGTCCGGAGCAATACATTACACATTCAAATCGGGAAAATTATATGTTACAGGCACTGAGCTGTATAGTATGGAGAGGCTTTCTCATGGGTAGCGCCACTTAGTTTGTGTAACCGCCGCCAGGGGCCCAGGACGGCGCTGATGTTGTTTACACCACCGACGGCCACGTCTTTTGAAATCAGCCAATGAATTCGGAAAATATAGTGCCATGGCCCACTGCTTAGCTTATGTAAGCAACAGCGAAACAGAAATAGCAAGCTAAGAACAGTGATCCAATTGCATTACCATTGTGGAGGCGACGAGTGCAGGTGTTTCAATATGGCGGCCAAAGGTACATGCTGGCTGCGGAGATAGTCTTTCCATTATAGAGCTCAGTGGTTACAGGTTAGCTTCTAGTATATCATTGCCTCATGTTATTCACATCTTACAGTGGCGTATATAGGTCCATGCAAAGGGGGAGGGGCACAGGGGTGAATCCAGGATTTTTTTTAAGGGGAGGGGCGAGCGAAGCAAGCCTCTACAGCTGGGGGGTCTGGGGAGGCGCTGTAAGCCCCCCAGGAAATTTTTTGAAAATCAAACATTTTTAGGGGCATTTTGAGGCCTCAGGAGGGATATATTGCACTAATTTGATATTCAGTGGCAAAACAATATAAAGAAGCTTATGTATCTTGGCTAAAACAAAAATGAACTGTTTGAAAATATTTAATTAGGGAATTCTGCAGTACCCAGCATGTATAAAAAAAAAAAAAAAGCTGCTGAACCGTAATATACAATTATTGATTCCTTCATTCTGGAAGTTGCAATGTTCCTTTTTACATGAAACATTTAAAAAATTAAACTAAAACTAGCATTAATGACTTAGAGAGAGAGAGAGAGAGAGAGAGAGAGAGAGAGAGAGAGAGAGAGAGAACTTACTCACTAGAGTAGTGTGAGAGTTGATCATTTAAAATCAAGCAGCCTGTTTTTACGGCTGAATTCATTGATTACTTCATGATAGTTCAACTCAATATCCTTATGTACAAAAAGTAATGCTAATCCATTCAGTCTTTTCTCCGACATGGTGGAGAGCAGGTATGACTTCAGATACTTTAAGCAGCTGAATGACCGTTCACTTGTAGCAGTTGTCACCGGAAGTGTTGCAAAGATATGCAACAGTGTTTCAGTGTTAGGATAAGTGCCAAATTCTTTGCAGACATTCAGAGATGCAACAACAGATTTTGGTTTATCTTTCTCCTCCCGATTCTTTCATGTGTTTTGCCATCTGTAGTATTCTGCTTCCAACTCCTCTATGCTACCTTTAAAGAACTTATTGTACATTACAGCTGCTTCATGTACATCTGGGAATGTTTATTTACACAAAGGGAAGGTAAGAGATAGCATAGTTTCTGCCATGAGGAATGCTATGAAGTGAGGCGCTCATTCAGCAGCTGTAATACTGTATCAATATAAGGGAAAAAAACAAAAAAAAAACAGCTCGTTTCTGGTAGGAGTATGCTTCTGGATCACCAGATTCAGTGGGGGATTAGACCGGTACTGTTGCCGGCCTACACTCCTTGGGGCTTGAATCACTCTTCCACACTTTTGTTAGCAGTCTCAAACAATCTTTTGAATGTATCATCATTCCTGTACATTTGCAACACATCTATACAGTCTTTCACACTGTCAAGAGCTTGCACTAGATCCATTTCAATACCTTGCAGTTATTGTGACAGCGGTCTGTTTTGTATACGTATTTAGAGCTGCAGATATGTAGGCCTACTGGGACAAAAGGGGGGGGGAAATGGCTAAATGCCCCCTCCCCCATATACGCCACTGGTATTAACTGACACTTGAAAGATAATTAACCCATTCTTTGCCATTTTTGTTTCAGAATTATTCTTGCTCTCACCAGACGATGCTCTTCCGCATAGGCGAGCCTGTGAACTGGAGGAGTTAGATGCAACGTTCATTAATCCCTTCAGTGCGAGAAGTATACCCTAAGCCGAATAAAATTCATGTGGAGTAGAGTGGAGATGGTTTATGTTTTTTTTCTATTTTTAAAATAACGGAACTGAGGTATGGGAAACAAATGAGTGAAAAAAATAATCCATACACCAGATTACTGGTGTCCTCCATTCAAAAGATATCTGTAACAGTTGGACCTGAGAAGCTGTAGGTTGAAGTTTGCAGGGAAACAACTCTGGGGAAGCGCGTTCCAGAGAGATGCAGTTCGGTGAATGAAAGAATTCTGATAGGCAGAAGTTCTGCAAATTGGGTGAGTGACATTCCAGTCATGAGCGCAACCAGATGCCCGTGTAGCACGAGGGAAGGCATGGAGAGGCGGCACAAAGGACGCAACTTCGTCTGAGAATTTGCCATAAAAATATGTTAAATAATGCAAGAAAAGCAACATTTCTTCTTACTTGTTGGGGAGGTAGTTTATTTATAATAGGAGGGTTATAAGTATTTCCAATTTTCCAGCAGCTTTGTTCTGAATTTTGTCTAGTTGTTTTAATACAACCTCTCCACATCCATTCCACAAGGGTGAGCAATATTCAAGCTGAGAACGCACATGACTCTTATAAATTATAGCTAACTGCTCGTCAGCGAAGAAGTTACGGACTCTGTACAACAATCCAAGTTTCTTTGAGGTGGTTTTAACAAATGATCTGACATGAGACGTCCAGCTGATGGCATTGTTAAGTGAGATGCCAAGAATTTCAATACTTTTAGAGATGGGAATATTGGTAGCACTGAAGGTAATATACGAATCTGGCAGCATCAGTCTGTTAGTAAATTGTATATATACTGTTTTACTAGCATTAAATGAGAAAAGATTGTTTTTGTCCTCATTCATTGATCGTAGATAATTCTTGATTTATGGAGATGGCTGTATTGAGTTGAGAGTTAGAGATATTAGACTTTGTAAATGGGTGAGTGTGAATGAACTATGAAGTGTTGAGTCATCTGCATATGAATGGATGGGATTCTGGGTGACAGATAAGAGATCATTAGTGTGAACCAGGAACAGGGTTGGCACCAGAACTGATCCTTGTGGCACGCCAGTATTACTTGAGTGGAATGTACATGACCTACCTTTACTCTTATTTTTCTGTCGCTGAGGTATGAGGAAAGGAGAGGAACAAAAGACATTAGTCCATAGCAAGGGAGTTTGGATAGCAGGGAACGGTGCCATACTCTGTTGAAAGCTTTAGAAATATCAAAGGCTACTGCATGAGTTTCTCCATGTAGGTCGATTGATTGATGGATGGTACGAGTCAGGAGATTGAATACGTCAGTAGTGGCTCTTTCGTGGCGAAAACCATATTGTCTATCACTAATTAAGTCGTTGGATTCAAGATGTTTAACTATGTGCTTATTAATTAAAATTTGAAATACTTTACCAAGAGAAGAAGTGACAGCTATTGTTCTGTAATCAGAAGGGTCAGAGGAACTTCCTTTCTTTGGAACTGGGTGGATATTGGCTTCTTCCCATGAATTAGGGAATGAAGAAGTACGAATGCACAGTCTGAATAATTTAGCTAGAACAGAGGCAGCCTCTGGGGAACACTTCTTCAAAATAATTGGGAAAATTCCATCCGGTCCTGGAGCCTTGTCGGTACGTAAAATGTCTAGGACGGATTTTACGTATCTTGTCTGAATTTTAAGTGGAAAAATTTCGGGAGTCAAGTTCTAGCACTGGGACGTTCTAGCTGACTTCCTCTATGGTAGAATTTCTGGCAAATGTACCGGCAAAGATATCTGCATTCCCACGCAGGTCATTTGTAATATTGCAATCTGAAGACTTTAGTGGGGGAATGGATGATGACTTGTTAAAGTTATTATTGAAAGAATTGACAGTTGACCAGAATATTCAATTGTCATTAGGGTTGTTAAGTTCTTTTGATGCTTGATTTTGAAGAAAGTTTGATTTAGCGAGATTTATTACAGCTTTTGCATGGTTTCTAACAATTTTAAACCGAGAGAGTTATTCAGATGTTTTTGATTATAAGTAAGAGTTTTATGCTAATGACGTTTAGGCTGTTACTCTGCCACAATTGCTATCAAATAATTTTGGAGAGTTCGACCTTTTAGTGAACTGTTGACTTGGTGTGAGTAAATCCATACCAGCTAGTAATAAGTCGCAAATGCTCATTGTCACATAAGACGATGCATCTATCCAATTCATCTCTCAATGCTGGCCTAGGTGGCGATCCCACTGCCAAGCATGTGTGGTGCAAGCAGTTTCATACTTCCAACGGTATAGTAAGCAAGATGCAGCAGTTCGGAACTTGTTTCGTTTTTATTTATTTATATATTTGTTTAATTACTTCCTCATTGTTTAAATTAAGAAATATTACAATTACTTTTTTTGGTCTCTTTTAATCCTACGAGAAAATTGGGAACAAAAGTGTTCATCTACATACATTTAAATCAGCTTTAATTATCTCCAGACAAATCAAGAACAATTACATCTTTCTTTACAATATATTATTTATAAAGGAATGAAACATTTTTTCTGATCTTTTTCCGCAATAAATGTAGGAATAGATATGGCGATGCTGTAGTAGCGCAAGGCATAAATAAAAGTGAAGTAATATTTGTACAAAGCGAAAGCCTGCTGACTCGGTTTTGTGGGCGGCGACTCCCGAGGGAGGTGGGTGGGATAACGCAATAGTGGGAGAGAGACTGAACGGCTTTATTGCTGTTATTGTTGTTTACAACAGCTGGACTGGACTTGCCCAGGCATACTCGGAGAGAGAGAAGAGAATGGGATAGACAGATCCACTGAAGGCAACCTGCACCACCTTTGTTAACAGGTAAGTATTACTTCTTCCTTGCTCCAACACCCACCACCACCAAAACCCATCCCCCCTACCCCTCTCAACCCAAATCACGTTTTTGTACCCAGGACTCGCGAAACGAGAACGGGTGTCTTGTTTTGAGCGGTGTGTGTGTGTGTGTGTGTGTGTGTGTGTGTGTGTGTGTGTGTGTGTGTGTGTGTGTGTGTGTGTGTGTGTGTGTGTGTGTGTGTGTGTGTGTGTGTGTGTGTGTGTGTGTGTGTGTGTGTGTGTGTTTGAAAAAATAGTTTAAAATAGTTGTAATCTGCTTTCAGTCAGAATTGGGGGAACGGTTGAAGGACAGAACAAGAGGAATGTTCTTGTCTTTCAAGAACAATAGGTCAAAGATGTAGGTCACGGGGCTGGGTCAAACGTTGATTCAGCAAAATCAACGTCAACAGTTTTTATCCAGTTATGACAAAACTTGGAGGAAGAGCTGAGGGTATGGCAGGAATTGGGTGATTCAGTTTTGAGAACGCTCATTGAAAGATCAAGGTCACAGGTCAAGGTCAAATTTTCGATTCGGATGTGTGATGGTTAACAAAATAACTCAAACAGTTGTAGTCTGCTTTTAATAAAGCTTGGCTGAATGGTTGAAGGTGGGGCACGGAGTAAAGTATTTTTTTTTTTTTTAGAACTATTTGTCAAATTTCTAGATCATGGAGCAAGGTCAACTTGAAAATTTTCATCCAATTTACATCACTGTGAAAGTGGTGGACACGAATAACAGGGTGTGATTATGAGCACATTCAAAGGTCAAGGTCACAGGGAAAGGTCAAAGGCCATATTTACATGACAGGGTCAGCTCAGAGTTCTGGTATCATTTGAACAAAATTTTGTTGAAGAGTTAAGGGTCAGAGAATACAGAATATTCATAAACTCTAACAAAAATTTTATTTTGTAAAATTCATAAAGATTTTGATCAGAGTAGTATTAACAAAAAAAAAAAAAAAAGTGATAGTAGCAGAATAAACTACAGATATACAGAAAAATATAATTAGTCTTCAAAATGTTAAGAAAATATTGCCACAGATATATAGTATAGCAAGCGTTAATATATCCTTTATATAGGAGGGTCTGAACTCATGAAACAACAACTCCACCATCAAGTTAGCCTACCGTTCCACTGCGTCTAGTTCATGATCAAGCAAGTGTTACTTTCTTCCTGACATGTCACACCAAAGAGGATCATCTATGGGCAGGGAAACATACCAAGCCTCTCTCAGCTATTCCAGTGCATCTACTTCACAATTAGGGAATGTCCATCATATTCCTCCCTGGTACACACTATCAGGGAAAATCATCTAAGGGCTTAGAAACATGCAGCTCCAGTTGCCTGTTTACTAGTCCACAACATCATACTCAACACACACGAACACCACAACCCACGAGGCAACAGAATACATTAAAACCCAAACTTTTCACCAAAGATTGTCTGCCTCATAAGGCAATGCAAGAGATTTAAACACACCTCACCTCTCCCACACACACAACACACCATCACAATGCTCCAAGAAGTAAACAATGAGATCAGCAACAAAATTAGTGCAAAGAAAATGGAAAACTGGAAGGCCTTTGTAACAACACTTTGTCACTGCACAGACACCTCTAGACTCTACAAAATATTTAACAGTATCACTAAATCACAAACATGCATTTCCAAGACCCACGCTACCATGACCTCCAACACCCAATGCATCACATCCTACAATAAACAAGCAAATATTCTTATAAATCACTACAAAACATAAGTCACAAAACGCACACAGTCTGAAGAACAAACCTCTCAGCATAGGCCGTCCTTTTCTCTCGATCACAGTGCATCCCCCTTCGCTCCAGAAGAGACACTTAACATCAACAAAAAGAACCCTACAAGCACAGGGCCAGATGGTACCAGCAACCTGAACCTAAAACATTAAGGACCACAAGGCATCCAGACCCTGACAAACATCAGGAACTACTCATATTCACACTGCAGCATTCACAGTATTTGGAAACATGGAACAGTCACCACTATACCTAAACCAAACAATGACCCGACACTCCCTTCTTTGTACAGACTCGTAACACTACTTAATACACCATCCAAAATAGGTGAAAGTCTCATTCTCAATAAAGTCATTCCCCATGTCCCCCTTGCACGGATTCAAAGCAATGTATTTTACAAGCACCTTACTGGCTAATCTCACGCAACGAGCATCGAATGGCATGAACTCCACGACACTAGCTCAGAGTACACTTCTCACAACAGATAAGAAAAGCCGTAGATGCCATCCCGCGATGCAAAGTAATCACCAAGATAATGAAAATGGATATGGAGAACAACACTATCTGTTGGCTAGCCAACTATTTATCTGGTAGATAAGCAAATGTTATATTCCATGGCAAGTCATCATGAAAAGAAATTTTCCTAACGTAGTTCCACAGGGCTTTCTGGTCTCACCCATACTCTTCGACCTATACACACATATTCCCACACCCCAACCACTTACAAACATTGCCTCATTATGCAGATGACATCACCAAAATAACCACACACTTCCTTCCAAACACAGACTGCACACTGCAACAGGACTTCCTCAGCACACTGCAGACTTGTGTGGACAACTGGCTGAAGATTGCCCCAGTCAACTCCAGCACAACTCTCATCACCAGCAGTTATCATGGCCACAGGTATTCCCCCCACATCACATTTAACAATGTATATGTGCCACACACACCCTCTGTTAAGACCCTTGGAGTGACATATAACACTAGACTCACCTTCATTGGCCATGTACATTAAGAGGCGGTGCATCCCCAGACTCAATGCACTAAGGGCAATTATAAGGTCACACTTTCAGGAACAAAAAGAAACATTCTCCTTACTCAACAAACATTAGATGAGTAATGTCATATACCTCCCCGGCATGGGCTCCCATGCTAACTAATGTTCGCTACAACATATTGCAGATCATACAGATCAATGCATCACCACTGGTTCCACCAAAATCACACCAACAGCTTACTTGCAATCTGAAACAAAAGTCCTCCCAGTCAGAACTACCTCGATATGAGGGGTTCACAATTCTCTGCAGGAGCCGTCTCCAGTACACAATACCCCTGCCCTTATTTGAAAGAAACACACAACACACCTAGGCACATAAAACACTCACCACACAAACATTATCAAACCCTCTACAACAATATCCAACCTCCAGATATTCCAACACTAACAATGAAATAACACCTACCTACTGTATTCATGTGTAGGGCAATACAACACCTCGATCACAACACCATACTACAACCCCCCCCCCCCTCCGGACATCCACGCATCGGATGTGTCCTTAAACTGAGCTGAATGAGTTCACTTAGCTTCACTCAGAGCAGGACATCACCCAGCCCTCCACAACTAATAGTTTAGATTAGAGGGCATTTTTAATGGGAAGAGAAACACACCAGGCTTCTCAGCATTTGAACAGCCAACAGAGGAGAGTGGGAAGCAGAACAGGTGTAATGTTAAGTGAACTTTTATCCCTGGGTGTACCTAGGTGGCACCTCCCCGACTGCCTTACTCCCCGTCTCCACCCAAGCCTGGAGAAGAATAAAAGATCCTAGTCAATTTTTGCAATAAACAAATCTCTATTGCAGTGGTTCAGTAATATCACAAATCATTGAATTTAATATAAATTTTTCATCATAACACTAACTCAAGATTGGCCATGAAGTGTTAGGAGTGGAAATAAAAGCATAAAGTAACAATCTCATACTCAAATCATGCTCAAGAAAATTTATGAGTATGGTACCTGGAACTTGGCCTTCATTTGGGGAGTGAAGCGATTGACCCAGTCCCCAGTGACACCTGTAGGGAGAGAAGAACACAGGATGAACACTGAGAACACTGCCACTGAGAACACACAATACTCAATGTAAATTCGCCTGATGGAACTGGGCTGCTCCTACAACTTGAAAACTAAGTCGCAGTTGCGTGAATTTAGATGAAATTTAGTAATGAGGTTGACATGAGCCTCCTTCATTAATAGTTAAATTGACCTTCCAATCTGACTTCACTTGGCCATCAACTGAGCTGCAAAGGGTTATGGATCTTTGTCAGGTAAAACATGCTATTTCACCTTTATCTGTGGGCTCACCTTAATCTCACCCAGCTTATATCTACCTATTTCTAGTAAAGGGTGGTCCATATATTACACAATGGCCCGTATTGTTGTCAGTTAAGGAAGGTCCCTAACACCTTTTCCTAAGTGGTTTGTTTATTACACTTTACTGTACTCTTCAGTGTTAAATAAATACGTCCAACACCACCATACTCTGCAAAAATAACATACAAAAGGACAATAACCAGCCATATCCCAAAATAAATCATCAAGTCTTCGTGAACAGTTTCTACTTCCCATAAATCTTTTCTGTTTATCGATCTATAGCCAGACGCCTTAACCCAGTAAGGGGTGCCCACAGACAAACAGCTTCCATGTCATCCTGTCCCCTGCCATTTCGCTGCCCTCCCCCCAGCTCAAATCCCCCTGTCTTATATACCTCTCCACTCCATCCCTCCATCTCATTCTCGGTCTCCCCCTCCCTCTCCCTCTTTTCTACATTTTTACTAATCTCATAAAACTTTTCATCCTTAATACTCTCCACTAGTTTGCTTTCACTGACTGCACAATTGATTAGTAGTTTCATGATGAAGCAAAAATTTCTGCTTTCCCCATACCAGCAGACTGAGCCAGGACCACCTGATACAAGGGTGCAATATACCATCCATCTTGTGTATCGTTGTATGCCCAGCTTAGCATACTGTAACCTGGTCATTCAAACCTGACATGCTTAACCTACTTTGTCTCACTGGCTTGCATCCATTAATGAGGTGAGTGAAGATGATGATGATGTAAGGACAATGATGATGAACACCAAGACGAAGACAGGGATGATGATGATGACGATGATGATGTAGAGACAATGATGATGAACGCTACGGCGAAGACGGGGATGATGATGATCATGATAATGATGATGATGATGATGAAAATGTAATGCCAATGATGACGAACATTAAGACGATGACAGGGATGATGATGATGATGATGATGATGATGATGACGATGATGATGTAACGACAATGATGATGAACACTAAGACGAAGACAGGAATGATGATGATGATGATGACGATGATGATGATGATGATGTTAATGATGATGGTGATCATGATGTAACGACAATGATGATGAACACTAAGGCGAAGACAAGGACGATGATGTTGATGATGAAGATGATGATGGTGATGTAACAACAGTGATGATGAACACAAAGACGAAGACAGGGATGATGATCATGATGATGATGTAACGGCAATGATGATGAACACTAAGATGAAGACAGGAATGATGATGATGATGATGATGACGATGATGACAACTGATGACGAAGACGACAGACAATGCTAATGATGGAAATGAAGGCAACAATAACGATAATGATGCCAAAGGTGACAATGACAATGGACGATGATGATGATCATAATGATGGTAATGACGACAATAATAATTGTAATGATGGCAAAGATTATGACAACAAGGACGACGCAAATTAAACTCACCCTTCCTCACAAACTCGGCCTCTCCCGGCATCAGTTCAGGCGATTCTGAAGTGAGACTGATGTTAGTGGCAGGTCTGGCCTTCATGTTGGCAAAGCTGGAATGCTGGGCCACCTGCAGCAGCTCGTCTTCCGTCAGGCCTGTGGCGAGGAAGTGGTCCAGGCGCTGAAGTTCCCTCAGCGGATCCTTGTTCATGTCTTCGTAGTATAGCCAGAGGAGGTTTGGGTGGGTGCGTTTTGCCCATGCCTCGCTTAAGTGACTCCAGTATGGCCCTCGCATAACTGTGATGATGAAGAAGAAGGAGAAGACGAAGAAAAAGAATGAGAGAAGGAAAAGAAGATGAAGGCGTGGGAGAAGGAGAAAGAGAGGCAGAGGAAGGAGAAGAAGAAAAAGAAGGATTATATACAGCAATGTATACCTACCAACTGCATTAAGATCAACATCAACAATCAGTTAATAAATTTGTGCAAAGTCGCATTCTTCATTCTCTCTCTCTCTCTCTCTCTCTCTCTCTCTCTCTCTCTCTCTCTCTCTCTCTCTCTCTTCTTACCTAAATCCCGACACCACAAATCCAGGAACTCTTCCAGGTCGCCCTTGAAATTCACTGACTTGACGAGTCTTTGAAGGTGGTAGTAAGACACACACACGTCACCCGGATGTCTAGCCACATATATCGCCTATGAACGAAAATGTAAACTGTCATCATCATCATCATCAGCATCATCATCATCACCATCTTAATTTTCATACCCACCATTCTGATTTCAAAAGAAGAATGAGACGGCTTAAGTTTGTATTTGTCGACTACAGTAGATCACAACTAACAATTTCTGTAAAATGTGTTGCAAAGAAAAAACTGAGCAGATTTGAATTCGTTATTTTCCACTAGGCTAAATGGCAAAATATTAAGCCGAAATTATTCACCAAACATTTTTATCAAAGGATTTTCAACCAAATAGCTGTATCTCAATTAGATGCTGAGAGATTGAATTTCATATATGCAATTTCCAGAATAAAACTGTGTATATCACCTTCAAAAATAGGTCAAGGTTATTTATATCTGGCATAAGGACTTGGGTTAAGCTAGGATACCTTACCATCAAGATCAAAGAAAAACGTGCGAAGAATACTGATGAAAACAAGAAGCTTCGCCATTTATCTGGCAAAGCCGAAATTAAGTTTCTGTCGCCAGAGAGTGAGAGAGAGAGAGAGAGAGAGAGAGAGAGAGAGAGAGAGAGAGAGTGAGAGAGAGAATGTACTTCACCCACCTTACAGCTCTCAAGAATGGATGGCGGGAGAAGTGAGAAGGGCAGATGGGTTTTGATTATTCTAGGAGTAGGAACGGACTCAGCTTGGGCCAAAAATACCCCATTGGTGCCCGGGTCCACGTCTGGATGTTGCTTTAAAAAACTGTCAACCAGATAACTGGGCAGGGGAAGATCTGGACGGTAAATCGAGTCATATCTGAAAAAAAGGATGGTTGTCAGTTTCTCTCTCTCTCTATCTCTCTCCATCCTTTACACACCATTTCTTTATGACTAGCGCCATATTCTAGTGTTAATCCTGGCTCATTGACAAAAAATGACAATGCTGTGGCTCTACATCCCTTACATAGCACTTATTCATGACTAGCACCATATCGTAATGTTAATCTGTTGTTACACCCCAGCAGTCAAGATGAGGAGATGGCAAATTTGGGCGAAATAGAAATTAGAAGAATATAATACCTATACTCTGTTTACTCTAACTTGGCACAAAATTTACCCCTTCTAACTAGAATGTGGAGTTGTAACAGATGAACTCTAGAATATGGTGCTAGTCACGAAGAAGTGCCGTGGAAAGAATGCCGCACCGTGGCATTATATTATTCTACCACTGAATTATGGGATATAAACTGAAAAAGGATGAAAATATCCACCTACTGTACACTCCCTTCACTTTAACTTGGCCCAAATTTCCGTCCATTCGCAGCATACTTCTCGTAGTTCAAGGGCAGAAAAGGGCAATTCTACGTCTCTACTACTTTGACACAGCACTTCTTCGTGATCAGCATCCTAGTCTAGTATTAACCCACTGTTACAAATCAGCATTTACGATGGAAAGACGGCAATTTTAGGCCAGGCTGTGGAAAAGGATGTAGAGCCGTAGTATTGTCTTATTTTCCAGTAAAAGAGTAAAGAAAGCTGTATCTGACACCTCCAGTTCCAAACATCTATGCCAAACTGCAGTAGTAGTAGTAGTAGAAGTAGTAGTAGTTGTTGTTGTAGTAGTAGTAGTAACCACAGCCGATGGCGTGCTTGGGGCCAACGGATTGTATTATGATGGTTACTGTTAACCTTCACATTACAACTCCAAATGGTGTATTGTATTAGTAAGGTTGGTTTTGATCTTCACAATATAATTCCCCAATGGATGGAGGTGATTTTTATATATTGAAAAAAAGTAGTAGTAGTAGTAGTAGCAGTGGTGGTGGTGGTGGTTGTGGTGGTATTACTATTACCTCCGGCAACAAAGTTGGAGGAGGTTATGTGCTCACGTATGTCTGTCTGTCCGTTTATTTGTCCACACGATATCTCCAAAAGTTCTCAATTAATTTCAATGAATCTTTGTTGAAAGGTGGGTCATGGGCCAAGAAAGAATTTATTTAATCTGGGGGCGGATCCGGTCCCAGAGTATCGCGCACAATATCTCCAAAAGTTTTCAATGGCATGCAATGCAATTTTGTGGATAGGTGGGCCATGGGCCAATGAAGAAATGATTAAAGTTTGGGGCGGATCCAGATCCGGATCCTGTGTATCCCGCACAATATCTTCAAAAGTTTTCAATGGATTTCAATAAAATTTTGTGGAAGACTGGGCCATGGGTCAAGGAAAATAGATTATATTTGGAGGCGGATCCGAATCCTATGTATATCGCACAATACCTCCACGGATACGGATTCGGATCCTTTTTAATGGCAATAGCATTGGCGGAGGTATGCGCTCTCTGGGAGTTTTCTAGGTCATAGTAGTAGTAGTAGTGGTAGTAGTAGTAGTCCTGCTCTTTCCGTTCGCCATTCTCCTTTCGGGGATAGGGAGGGATCTGAGGGACATTTGTATAACCAGGCAGAGGAGTGGCCTGTTCATTTCAGTGCCACCGCGAGAAAGCGTCCCTAACTATTCATACTCAATGGAGGACACTGAAGACTAAGCAACACTTCTTCCTTTACTATGATGTTGACGTGTTGGCTGATAGGCAAAACAAATCGCTAAGAGAGCGGCGTTACGTAGTCCAGATCAATGAGAATATGGCTTGAATCAACGCTATAATAATATATCAGAAGATGGAAGAGTCCATCCATCCATTATCTAATTCAGTGTTGCCCCAGGAAGAGCGTACGAGCCCGGGGCTAGGCAAGTTAGTCTCGATATTTAAGATGAGAGTGACCGGCCTCACTCATCCCTGAGTGGCATTACGTGAGCAATAAACCCCAACCACTCCTTGGATAAACATGCACCGGCTCAGTCCGACTGGAGCGCCTAAATTACCCACTAGACCACCAGGTGCCATACTTTGGTTTTATGGTTACCACCCAGCATAGTAAAAGGTTACCTGGTTTACAGGAAACCATTTGGCTTCTCACTCAGTGTAGAGTCACCCGTAGACAGACGGAGGTGGAAAGAAACGAAGGAAAGGAATGTAGACGAGGACAGAAGAAAATAAGAAAGAAAGAGAGGACAGGGCAGTCTCTCCGAGAACAACACTACTCAAGTGAGTGGATGGTGAGACAAATAATGAAATCAAAGAAGTTTACGTTCAAACGAACGTGGATCACCCCCATCACTGCTACTACTCCTAATACTACTACTACTACTCCTACCACTACTTCTACTACTACTGTTACTACTACTACTACTACTATTACTGCTACACACCACCACCACCACCACCACCACCACCACTACTACTACTACTACTACTACTACTGCTACTACTACTACTCTTATTTTAAATCATCTCCATCCATTAGGGAATTATATTATGAGGATCAAAACCAACCTTCCTAATACAGTTCACCATTTGGAGTTGTAAAGTGAAGGTTAACACTAACCCTCATATTACAATCCGTTGGCCCCAAGCACGCCAACGGCTGTGGTTACCAACCATGTACTATTACTTTTATTACTTTATTCTATATTCATTAACATTACAGTGTCAATAAAGACATTAATCTAATGGAGTCCTGGTCTATGCGATTCTCGCCCACAGTAGCTTCGTAATCCATACCCGCCAGAGCGACAGGCCTGAGGGCTGATGATCTTGTGCCTCTGAGAAATAGGAGTGCAGACCTCACGATGGAAAATGACAGTCGACATCTCATCCAGGCCATAACAGAACTCTGGGGTTGACGCTTCTTCTCAAAAAGAACCTCTCCCAGTCTCGAGTAGAATCTCACCGCCTCTAGACCCATCCCACCTGATGTTGTGAACACAAGGGAATTGATTCGACCATGGTCCACATGTTGGATCCTTTCTTGATGGTTTCTGTGTTTTTCTTGTTTATTTCTTTTGTGTGCAGTTTCGAGAGACAGTTCACGATGACATGCTGCCATAGGATCAAATATCCTAATATCGAAGAAAGTCCTCTGCCCACGAGTCCAGAAACCTCGACCACTGACATCCACTCTTGCATCATTTGATGTGTTTGCTGTTTTGTGGGGGAAGTGCTTGCCGTTTAGGGGTAGCATAGCTGGCTCAATCGTGACATCATTGCATATTTCCTGCAGCATTTTAGCAGTGAGGTCGCATACTTCACCATGTCGGATGCACACAAAGCCTCCCTTCTTGCAAACCATTGCATCGTTTGTATCAAATGCAATGCAACAGACACAGTGTTGAGGTAGGTTCTCTACTGGCCACCCATATCTTAAGGCTATGGCATCAATAAATTCTTGTTTGTTGAAGTGAAAGCCTTTTGCCTTGAGAGGCAGGGTTGTCAGCCAGTTCGATGCCACCACCTCCTGTGCCATTTTAACTATTCTGCACTGGTCTGGTGTTAGATGTTCGGTTACGTGCTGCAGTTGGTCCTATTGTCTTGATTCTCACTCCTTGTTTATCTGAGTCTTTATGTCTTTCTGCATTTGATGGTCGATTTCACTCGTCTCAACCTGGGAGCAAATCTTCTGTGACAAGGATTCAGTGAGCCTAAGTGAATTTCTATGTTCTTAGCTTGCCACAGCTGCTGGATTTCTAATGCCAAGGCCTCCCATCCTGGGTGGTAATGCAAGAATGTCCCTCTCTTCTGGTGTGGGGATGTGGCAATTGGTCAGAAATGGGAGGAATGAATCCCTGATAGCATCCTCCAGTGGTTGTAGCAGCAACTCTATATCGGGTATGGTCCTCATCACGAAGGTCCACTTGTGTTTTGCACCATATGTAAATGCGCTGTATGTCGCATGAGGTTCTCGTTTTGTGTGGCTGGATAGTACATGAATTTCTTCTACCCATGTCTTTACCTTATTGGTCACATATTGGTCTTTGAATTCCTTAGTTCCAATCACAGCGACTAGAAGCTTCTGATCTTCCTTAGTCACTACCACTTTTGTGCCTCGAAAGGCCTCCTGTGTATCTGGATAGTAATTTGTTTTTTTTCGATCAAGATGGACTTATTTGCATTAGGGCACCAACCTGTTTCAGGGCCATGAGATGTTACAAGGTCCCACCATTCTCTCACATCGTCCAACTTGCCAGCACCTGTAAGATCATCTGCATAGTATACCTGTTTTACATTGGTGGCCTTGTATTTGATCTGTTGTTGCAGCACTGTCATAGCCAGGACGTACAGAGCCATGGCAACGGGGTCCCCCTGGGTAGTTCCCTCTGTGGACTGGATGACACTGACAACGTGAGCAGCTGTCTTACCCACAGTGTAGAGGTCTGCTGGTTCTTTGTAGGTGTTTTCCACATACTGAGCAAATGCTGGGCATTTAATCTTGATGTTGTGCAGCACTGCCTCTCGGTTGATTGAATTAAAGGTGTTTTAGGCATCAACTAATTCTGCCTGACAGTTCTCTTCCCCATACATTTTCCTCAAGGAGTGAACTGCTGCCTCATCTCCTGATTGCTGGCCTGCACACACTTGAACATTGCTAACTGCCTGCTTCATATTATCTTTCAGCACCTCCATGATGCATTTTCCTAAAATTCGTCTTAAGACTTCACCCACCCTGATTGGTCTACATCCTGGATTCTTATCAAGGGGGATTAGTCTGCAAGCCGCCAGTGCACTGACTTTAAGCCAACTTCCTCACCAATGAGGCAATGGTGTTACACAGGTCTGTTGCTGCCTTCCAAAACTTCTGAGGATTACTTGCTAAGATTTTGCATCCAGGCCTAATAGTCTTGCCCCTCCTTGTGTGCATTGCCTTCCTCCATACCATATTTCAGTTCCTGTCATGTTTGATAGGAATGAGCGAAGTGTACTTCCTGTCAAGCTTTGATTGAGCACTTTCTTGTCCTGCAGTCAAGTGTTATTCCTTTAGTTGTTGCATTGTTTCTTCTGTCAAGTACTCTGTTTGGTGATTCAGCTGACAGGGCTCTTGGTGCCATCGAGACCTTCCCCTGTCTCATCTTGCTGCCCAAAATCCTTGCAACATCGTTTGTGTTGTGGTTTCTTCTGCCTCGATTGCTTATTCTCATCTGCAAGGCCCTTGCTTCCTCAAGTAAGGTTGTCAATTTCACCTATTTTCCATGTTTCAACCCGCCTTTGGACGGCCTAAATATTTTCTGCAATGCTTCCCTTGGGCGGGTCTTGTTGAAGAAGAGATGTGGTATCAGTGCAAGAACCTTAAGAGAGAATGAAGCAATGGGTGAATTATTATTGTAACTGGCTATTAGGCGAGCGATTTCCTTGATCATATCAGTTGTAGCATTGCATTTGGGAGGTTTGAAAAAGTTACTTGACGACCATCCAACAATTTCATTATATGTTGTGTTCACCCAGGTTATTGCATTTTCTCTGGATTTGCCCATCCAGTATGTGGGATGACCATCTCACATAGACCTGTGAGGTTGTGCTGTTTCCTCACTGTTTGTGTCACTACCGTTCTGGGGATGTATAATACCTAATACTACTACTATTATTACTACTACTACTACTACTACTGGTACTACTACTGGTACTACTACTACTACTACTACTACTACTACCAGTGAAGCAGAATCAAGTGATGTTGATGCCTACTCAAGGAAGGGGGATCGCTCTCTGAGTGGCGTGTTAATGGCTGTGGTGAAGTCAAGGTCGTGCGTCATACACCACACCATCTCCCGCATCCACGTCGTGCCACTACGGGGAAACCCCATCACCACTACGTCATCTGGTCGAAACCTGGCCAAGAAAAATGAAAATCGAAGGGAAAAAACCGTCCCATAAAAAAGAAAAGAGAAAAAGAATGAGCTGACTGGAGCTGAAAGTTTCGTATCGACAAATTTGCAATCTAAGGAAGAGAACAATGAGAAGATTGTTTTACGCGTACAAATCCGAGAATTCCTTAACCCAGCGTAACGTAATGGTAAACTGAAGCTCACTTACCTCTCTCCCTACGAAATTAGGAGAGTCAGAGCATAAATAGACTCTAAGAGTGTAGCACAGCCCTCCTTCCAGTAAAGTACCCAGTCGTTGTGGGGCACTTTTATGTAACCCGAATTCTTGATGGAATATCTTTAGGTTTACGTCTTTCATGATGTTTTTTTTTCTACTTTGGACCTTCCAGACATGGCACATAGAGAATAAAGAAGAAGAAGAGAAGAGAAAGAGAGAGAGAGAGAGAGAGAGAGAGAGAGAGAGAGAGAGAGAGAGAGAGATAGCATGGGGGAGAGGAAGGGAGGAAGGGAAGGAGAGAAAAGCTCAGACATTTGAAGAACCACATAAAAACTTAACTACATATGAGGCCCTTAGAACCATAGGGTACTTTCCGCCATGTTTGGGGAAAAAGTTTTTTTTTTATAGCATTATATTCACCAACTTCCGCTCTGTCTGGAGAGCACACTGGGTGTATTCTGTGGTCTTCTCAAAGTGGTCGAAATTCCCATTCATTACAGTGAGGTGTGAAGCCGTTCAGGTGAGTGGTCATCTGAGGGCCTGAGTTTAGGTCCATAAGCTATATTCTGCCACACCACCCCACGTCTCAGTGGGGCAATGTTGTCTGGGAATCCCCGAGCCAATGCGGTGGCCAGAGCCATGTTTTCTCGACCAATTGGATCGTCTTAATGCTCTCTCTCTTCTCAAGTCTATTGTTTACATTCACCCGGGTCGCCACAGATTGTTGTTGCTCGGCATTTTCTTGCTTATTTTTGGTGGATTTACTGTTAATGTGGGTGATTCAAGTAGTGACAGTGAAGTGGAGGAAGTTTCTGAAGCTCCTCATGGTTGGAAAAGGGCAAGGCAAACCCATTTATGGAAGAATGTTTTTGTGGTGCAAAACATTGGAAAATTTTGGAGTCAACACTCAACACTTCGATTATTGACGACTACTTTGGCTCCATTGGCTTGGAAAGGATTATTTTTTTTCTGTGAAATCATTTATGGGATATAGTACAGGCTTATACTTACCATCATACATACGATAGACTGAATATCTTTGTTGGGGGGAATAAAATGTTACTATTTTGCTGAACAAATGTTGCAGTGCGGTATTCAGCAGTTTGAGTTTAACACATTCAAAGTTTTTTGCTTCAAAATGCCACACAGTTTTCAAGATGAAAGTGTTTCAGTGTTAAAGTAGATGCCATTAGCTAAATAATATTTAAAAAAAAATATTGAAATATCTCTAATAGTCTCAGAGTTATGGCATTTTGAAAGTATAAAAACTTTAAATGCGTTTTTCTCCATTTTGTATTTCTGGCGGAAAGTACCTTATGGTTCTAAGGGCTTCATATTTACTGTAAAGAATGAAGTTAGTCATCACTCTTTAGATCTCTGATTTTTTCCCCATCGTCAGGAATACAATATGTCTTATTTACGGTGGTAGGTAGGTGGTGGGGACCATCATCTACTCACCCTTCTTCACATTTATCATTCATTCTCTGTGTCTGCTCTCCTCTCCTCCTATTTCTTCCAGTCTTCCTGTCACTTTTATTGCTACTCTTTCAACATCAGGTGGCTCTAAGCTGAGTGACAAGGCTAATGGTTTCCTTTAACCCAGGAAACCATTTACACTTCTGAGTGACAACCATATAATCAACTAATGGGATGATGCACTGCCTTATATGGTTAACTGGGTGGAGAGTGGTTGCTTGCCTGCAGTTAATGAGTCTGCTCAACAACCTACACGTCACGGTGAATGAGGGTAGGGGAGGGGGTAACGGGTGGTGGATGTGGATTGGGGATGAACTGAAGGTGGAGTGGGGAAGATGGCAGGATCAATGATGAGGAAGATTCAGTCTGGATAATACTGCTTTGGGTGAGGTGTATGAAATAGGTCTGATTATTTTTTTATGCATCCATTCCGTGAGGCCCAGCAGTCATCCTACGTATCATACACCTCCACATGTCACCACTTCGGTGCTAACGCCCACTGTCTATACTGAATACATGGTAGAGCCACCAACTATACTGAATACATGGTAGAGCCACCGTCTATTCCGAATACATAGTAGAGCCACCATCTATAGTAAATACATGGTAGAGTCACCATCTATACTGAATACATGGCAGAACCACCATCTATACTGAATACACGGTAGAGCCACCGTCTACACTGAATACATGGTAGTCACCATCTATACTGAATAAATGGTACAGCCACCGTCTATACTAAATACATGATAAAGCCACCGTCTATACTGAATATATGGTAGTGCTGTTGCATACAGGACTTGGTGTATTGGTTTTAGCAGGGGTGTTTTTATGACATATTGGCGGGTCTTATGGTTGACCAGTAAGTCTGCTTTAACCCATCACGTGCCAGTGCTGTTTTAAAACGATCTGACATAATTCCACGGCCAGTGCCGGTGCCATTTTAAAACAATTAAAAATAAAAAACTTTTCTGTGACCGCATTTTTCAAGATTCACGGGTAAAAATTGGCAGGCATGTAAGGTAACTGTTCTTCTACCATCCCCCTGGCTGTCAAGGCCATACACTCACTCGCTCCCCCCCTCACGCTCGCTCTCCCTCACTCTGCCTGTGTGCCTCACCCAGTGCTGTACATAGTGAAGGCATTTTGTAAATATTTTCATGTAAGTGTAAGTTGTAAATATTTTCATGTAAGTGTAAGGACTAAATAGTGAAGTCAAGTTGTAAATATCTTCTTGTAAGTGCCAGGACTGTACGTAATGAAGTCAGGTTGTACCTATCTTCAAGTAAGTGTAAGATAATGCTTTCACTGTGAGAAAGACACTCAAATTGTGATAAATGCTGAAGTAATAAGTAATCAGAAAAGTGCACTGAACATTGCTATACCTTCCCAGCATAAATATCTGAGTATACCTTATATAGAAAACGGCTTTCTCTCACGTATGTGGTGAGCGTGAGAGAGCGGCTATACCCGTACACGAGCATGCAGGACTCAATAAAACTCATTTCTGAGCCTCGGTGAGCATTTCAATGGCGAAATTCATTGTTTCGGAGCCTCGGTGAGCATTTTAATGGCAAAATTCATTGTTTCCACATCAAAATCTATCATTTTAGCCCCCCCCAAAAAAGTAAAAAAATGGCTGGCACTGGGGAGACCCATAGGGCTAAAAATAACCAGCACATGGTGGGTTAAAGAAATTCAAATCCTTAAACCATTCCCTGTCTCCCCCCCCCTCTCTCTCTCTCTCTCTCTCTCTCTCTCTCTATCTCTCTCAAATCTACTCACCTGAACTGGGCATATTTATCAAGGTACATTCTGCAGTGTGGTGGCAGGAGGTGCCGCCCTTGTCCAACCTCCACCAGTCCCTGATCAAAAGATCCGTATCTCACCCGTAGTTCCTGCTGGATCTTCGGGGCCAAAGGGAAGGCCATCGCGGGGCAGGAGTCTCCTTTCTCAGCCATTTTTTTAGCACTGTAAATGTAAATAAGAGTGTATGTGGGATAAATTACAGGGAATACTGCAGCACTTGAAATATATCTGGTGGTATCTTGTGCCAATAGGAAACAGGAAATACGGACAGAGGGAGACAGTTCCAGAGTTGACTGTTGCATAAATGAAGGACTGGGAGTAACAGTGAACTCTTGCATTAAAGAGTTGGACAGAAAAGGGACAAGAGTTTTTTGCTAGATGAGTGCTACAAGCCCATTGTAGAGGTGGAAGGATGCAATTGGACACTTCAGAGTGGCAGTGACCATTGACGTAGCAACAGAAATCAGATAACGATGCAACAGTACATCAAAGAGATAGAGGTTGAAAGGAACCAGTAAGAGGAGAGTTAACCCGCCACATCCCGACCAATTTTTCACCAATGACCCCCCATGTGGAGAGGATGGAGGGTGAAAGACTGACGAAGAGAGTGTATGTGAGTGAGGTGGAGGGGGGAAGAGGGAGGGGGAGGCCGAGGATGAGATGGAGGGATGGGGTGGAGAGGTATATGAGAAAGGGGGGTGTGAGTTGGGAGCAGGGCAGTGAAATGGCGGGGGACAGGGCGACTTGGAGGCGATTTGTTTGTGGCCACCCCAAACGGGATTGAGGCGTCTGGCAATAGATAGATAGATAGACCCCCCCTCCACAATCCCGACCGATTTTGGAATTTTTTTGGGCTCAAACCTCTGCTTTTTCTGAGAAACAATGGTGAATCACAAAAAGTGCTCACCTAAGCTTAGAAGTGCCCTGTACAGGTTCGTTCGTTCGTTTGTAGTTTTCCCCCCACACTTAGTACCGTCTTCTCTGGAGCCTCGCTGCTGCCCTCCCGTTTCCTATGGTACCGGTAACTATTGCAAACCACTCAGAATAGGTAGATTTTGTTCATTTGGTATGTTTTTATATGTAGTACAAGAATATATTGGTTTTCACACAATAATATAGGCAACATAAGCGTTTTTTCACCCACTGAACACATCAACATACTGCACCTTCCTTGGCGATGTTATCTTCTCATCACTTATGCTCGTTTCTTCCTCTGGCTCCACATAATCTTTGTGATCCGCATCGTCATCGATTGGGGAATCACTCTCACCTTGAATTTCGTACCGTGGTACAACATGTCTTTACTGGCCAGGTCACTGCTAACAGGTGAGTTGCTGAGACAATGGCGTGCAGGAGGGGTGTCACGTGGGGTCAGGCAGTGTCGCTGCCTGGCGGCGGGTAGAGGAAGGTCTCCCACATATGCCTACCAAAAATCACCAAGGAAACTTGAAAAATGTGGAAATGTCGGACATTGTAACTGCAGAACGTACCAGTATATTGATGGGTGTCAGAGTGAAAAAACGTTCTGATGTAGCCTACCAATATGCTGATGGGATGCGGGGAGTTAATAAGACGAATAACCTTTGACTCCACTTTATTGAAGAGAGCTCTATGTGGGAAGCCTCCCCACACATGAGAGTTGTACTCTACACAGGAGCGAATACAAAACCCTAGGACTGTATATACTCAAAAACTGTCCAGAGGTAAAGAAGGTAGTGAGTCGGCTTAGCACACCTAGTCTCTTGGAAGTAGATTTTACAAGAGAGTTAATATGATCTTTCCAAGATAAATTCCGAGAGAATGAAACCCCAAATATAATTTAGGATAATGCAGGACTGAGCTGGATATTATAAAATATTTGTGGGTGTTCCTGTGGAAGATTTTGTTGGGTTGATAGGTGTAAGAACCGAGTCTTTGATGCATTGGAAACAAAATTACTTTTATCCCAGTTAGAGATACAAGCCAAGTCAGACATTAGGTGTGCCATAGCCTCATCCCTTGATTGTTGAAGTATCTGTTGAGATGGACGCTGCGGGAACTGAATGGAAAGGTGAAGGGTGGAATCATCAGCCTATGAGTGGATAGGATTAGATGTACAGCTTAGGTCGCTGATGAAAAATAGAGAGAGAGTTGGTGATAGATCTAGAAGAATGTGGCCATCTACAACAGCAGCTACAGAACGACTAGAAAAGAAGCTAGAGATGAAGGCAAAGTAAGAAGGATAGAAACCGTAAGAGGGCAGTTTGGAAATCAAAGATTAATGCCAGACTCGGTCGAAAGCTCTTGAGATCTCAAATGCAATGGCAAAGGTTTTGACAAAGTCCCAAAGGGAGGATGACCAGGAGTCTGAAAGGTAGGTGAGAAGATCGCCAGTGGAGCATCCGTTGTGGAACTCATACTGACGATCTGAAAGAAGGTTGTGATATGAAAGATCCTTCAAAATCTTTCTGTTAAGAGTAAACTCGAAAACTTTTGAGACACAGGATGTTAAAGGAATTAGGCGATAGTTAGAGGGTTGGGAATGGTCACCCTTCTTTGGGACAGGCTGAATGAGAGCAAGCTTCCAGCAAGAAGGGAAGGTACAAGTTGACAGACAAAGGCGAAAGAGTTTACCTAGGCAGGGTGTAAGCACAGAAGCAAAGTTCTTGAGGACAACAGAAGGGACCCCAGCAGACCCATATGCCTTGTTAGTATTGAGGCCTGTGATGGCAGAAAATACATCAGGTGAAGAAACTTTAATGTCAGCCATGAGGAAGTCAGATGAGGGAAGTGATGGAGGAACAGCACCAGAATCGTCTAGGGTGGAATTGGAGGAGAAAGTCAGAGCGAAGAGTTCTGCTTTATCAGTAGGAGAAATAGCTACAGAGCCATCAGAGTAGACGTAGGAGGGAAGGATGTTGAGGTAAAGTTGTTAGAAAGGTTTTTGCCAAGGTGCCAGAAGGAGCAGGAAGAATTCGAATTGGAGAGTTGAGAGCATTTAGTATGGATGAAAGTATTTGTTGCAGAGTGAAGAACAGGCTTAACATGATTCCGGACAGAAAGATTCAGGAGTTGGTTCGCTCTGCAACCTTTTGTAGGCCTTCTCCTTGTTGTGGACAGTATTAGAACAAGCATGATTAAAGGAAGGCTTTTTTGCATTAGGCAAAGGATGTGAGAAAGGAATGTATGTTTCCCTGCCCGAGAGAATAACCTCCGTAATGTGCAAGGCATTTTCAGATGGCTCCTGCCATGGAGCCAATAATCATTCCAGGGAATATCAAGGAAGTACTGCCTCAGGGCCTCCAAATCAGCAGCTGCAAAGTGTCACAATGGATTTTTTTTTTTTTTTTTAATGGTCCACAGACCGTACTGCAGAGACAGGACATTTTAAGGGAGTAAGGTTGCGACTGGAGGAGCCCAATGGAGAGGAAAGATTAACAGTGTATGAAAAATGATTAGTTGTAAGGAAGAGGTCAAGTATGTTGGGACTTTCGCCTGGGCAGCCAGGGATACGGGATAGTGCTGTACAAGCTGCACTAGGTCATTAAGGATAGAAAAGATGTATAGTAGCCTTGTTCACCACGTGGATCGGTGAAAGGATAGGAGAGCCAAAGGTGGTGGTGACCGTTGACAGCTCCTAGAATGGAGATTTCAAAGAAAATAGGAATGGATAGGATGTGTTTCATCGTAGACGTAAGATAGAGTGTGTGAGAAAGGAGTGAATTCATAATGCAGGATGGACGCTGATAATGCTGTGAGTGGTAAGGGCGTGAGTGTGTGAGTAGGGAATGAATAGATGATGCTAAATGGACACTAGTAATGCTGCCCATGATATGGGCGTAGGTGTGAGATTGTGAGTAAGATAGGAATAGATGATGCAGGTTTGACACTGATAACGCTGTCTGTGGTGTGGGTGTGAGTGTGAGTAGGGAATGAACAAATGATGCAGGACGGACACTGATAACGCTGTCTTTGATTTGGGTGTGAGCCTGAGAGTGTGAGTAGGGACTAAACAGACAACGCTGTCTGTTGTGTGGGCGTGAGTGGGGCAGTGTGAGTAGGATAAGAAGAGAAGATGCAGGATGGACACTGATAGCTCCGACAGTGGTGTGGACGTAAGTGTGAGAGTGTGAGAAGGACATTAAGAGGATGCAGAATGGACACTGATAACGTTGCCTGTGGTGTAGACGTAAATATGAGAGTGTGAGGAAGACATGCAGGATGGACACTGATAACGCTAATTAAGTTGTCCCAGCAACACACGAGATATCAGAGGGCGGAGTGGAAGACGAGCGCTACAAATATGCCCCCCTGCATGTTAAGTGTATATGTGTAATAATGGAAATTTGACAGATGTGCAGCACTCCAAATTGCGGTCATTAGTTATAATTATTGGTGGGATGCAAGCTTGTCCTGTGTGTGTGTGTGTGTGTGTGTGTGTGTGTGTGTGTGTGTGTTTCTATCAGACTCTCTCTCTCTCTCTCTCTCTCTCTCTCCTGTTAAGTAACCACATTTTCTTGCATCGATGTTGCATATATCTTACCTAGGGAAAGAGAATTTACGTTTTTAATTTTTACCTCAGTATTAAAACTTTTGTGTATCCATGCATCACACAGACACACACACACACACACACACACACACACACACACACACACACACACACACACACACACACACACACACACACACACACACACACTTCTATTTTAGTACCAAAATATGTTGGAAAGGAGGTCTCTTGTTAAACAGGTGAAAGTTAATATTTTTTGCCCAGGATTGCACGTTATATCTTAGCTCATAACACAGCCTATTATGTTTCAGCAGAATAGGGCAACGATCAGGGTTACAGGGCTAACTCAATACGAACTGGCCCTTTGACCTTGACCTTTAACCTATTTTTCTGAAAATTAGTCAGCTTCGTCATGGACCACCCCTCAACACCCCCACCAAATATTAAAGTCGAGTAACAATTCTTCGCTTTCACAAGGTCGCAACTATTCTCAAGGCCGCCGTGAGAATGTTTCCGGGCCAAAGGGTGGAGTTACACTTGATGAACGAATGTAAACAAGCACTAGGGAATGTAGGTAGTAAGAATGTAAGGCCGATCTGGCGAGTATAATCGAACATGAACGAGCTTAGATGAATGTTCGAATGGGTGCCAGAACATCATCTTTTCCTTGAGTACTCCAAGGATGATAGTAATTACAGTCTACGCAACTACCTTTTCTTCCCATGAAACTATGTTAGTACGTGAGTGATTGCAGAGGGGATATTGTTTTTATTTTTAGTGCCTTGGGAGATCTGTAACGCCTTTTCCTTTGCAACTTATCCTGCACTTCTTGGTATAATCTTGTAGGGAACTGGTGGAAACCGTCTTATCATTGCTATCTTATTTTTTTTTTTTTTCGTGGAGTGAACAATCTTACAGGCTTTTGGCCTTTGGTTCCTTCTTCCTTGCATAAAAACAGAAAAAGATGTATATAATATACAGGTGTTGAGAAGCACGAGTGATGGCTAGGTGGTAGTGGAAAATTCCGGATAGTTTGCGCATTTTCAGTTGTTAGTCAGAGGTGCCAGGTAGCCTGCTGTTGTGAGTGGAGGTATTTTGTAAAGTTATGCATTACTTTTTATTTTTGTTTTTGTTACTCTAAAATGTTTTACTTGGATGGTTGCTAAATTATGTGCCACTCATACTTTTCAGTTGGCATGCTAAAAGTATGTAGTGCCACGTGTTTTAAGAAAACTCTGGAATATTTTGGATGGCTCCGACTTGGAATTGTTGCCGCTAGGAGTACCTAAAACGTCCGAGAAGGTTGTAAAAGGATGAGGGAGAGAATAGAGGAGTGAGTTTACTTGTGGCCTCGTAAAGTTAGTGTAGCTCTGGCACTTGTGAAATTAGTTAAGCAGACAGTGTAATTACTTGAAAGGCAAAGACCACGAACGTAAGAAGCCTATGTTAAAGCCTGTGTTTATCTTGTGTACATTGAAAAGCTGACCCTTCAAGGAACAATTCACTGAGCGAAGGCCTTCCTATGCTGAAGTACTGATGTTGGAACCTGTGGCAGTGTGGGATGAGGAAGTAACAAGTTGTGTCAGGAGTCGGGATAGAAAAGTCCTGTAGTGAGTCAAATCTTCGACATAGAGCCAGAAGGTGTACAGACAAGAAGGCAAACTATGCAGGAGGTGGCGTCTCTGGCTGCAGTTATGAAGTTACCGGAAGCACAAAGTGAACAACTACAAGCACAAGTGAAGAGCAGAAAGAACGACATGAATGGCTTCAAGAGGCATTGTAGGAACAACAGAAGGAGATACAACTGGTGATGAAGGAACAACAAGACACATTCAAGAGGGAACTGAAAAGAAGAACAGCAACAGTTGAAGGATGAATTATAAGCTTAGCTACAGTAGCAGAAGCTTGAGGTTATTGTGGCCAATAACGTGATGAAGTGCAGACGCATATAGATGACCAGTTGTAGATAATTAGTGGAAGAATTATTGAGACTGTAGAGAAATCTTGCACTGCTGAGCTTCAGGTTAGTGTACAGGGAACATATGTAAAAAATGGACAGTGTATGGTGAACCTTGAATCCCAAGCATCTGAGAGTAGCATTATGGGGCTGAAAGATTAGAACGTAGAAGTTTTGAGTCCAACACTTAATTATAATTCCCCAGTTTTTAGTAATTAAAAGTGAAGTGCATGGCTATAATGAGGGCCCAATTAAAAAGAAACCTCAGGAACTTAATGGTATAGTATCTCTGGAAGCTACTGTGTGCAATTTGAGTTGGTTGAAGATCAGTATGGTTGGCATGATAGGCAGAGGGCAATGCAGCTTGCTATTAGCCTCAAGGGTGCTGCAATGGAGATTCTTGGCCAGCTGTCACTGGAGGAGAGGAACAGTTATCAGTCCTTAGTTGAAGTGCTAGAGCAGATACAGGACCATGTGCCAGACTGAGGCTTACAGAGAGAGATTCCGGAACCATGTATGGGCTTGAAGTGAATCCCTTTAGCGGCTTGCTCATGACCTCAAATGTATGGCACACAATGCATACCCTGAAACAGCACCTAATGTACTGGCTATTCTTCAGAGGGATTAGGTCATTGATGCCTTTGATAGCGCAGAGTTGAAAGTGCAAGTGACGCAGGCACAATCGAAAAGCATGCAAGAAGCACTAGCCAGGCCTTTGGAATTTGAATCCTATGTCAGGTCCAGTACATCCAGTTTACAGGCAGGAAGTAGTGCAGGATTCAAGGCAAGAAAGGGACAGGTACATGAAGCAGAGAAATTTGATGTAAGTTGCTGGTATTGTTAGAAGCCACGACATGGGTAAGCAGACTGCTACGAGTGCAAAGGGGAACAGGAGAAGATTAGAGGAGGTTGCTGGTTCTGCGAGAAGCCAGGACACAAGAAGGTGGATTGTTACAATTGGAAGAAGGAGCAAGTACAGAAAAGTGCAGGTAAACCTACGACTGCAACTAGAGCGTTGGACATGTGGTGAGGTGAGACACTTCAGTTTTGATTTTTCAAAGAAGAAAAAGGAGGATAAGAAGTAGGCTGCAGAAGATAAGAAAAAAGCAGAAAATTAGTACAGGCTTGTGTTAAGGGGCAACAACCAGCCGCTTTTTCCCAAGTAGCCCCACCACCAAGAAAATGGAGGAGAACGTCGACTGACATTGTGCAACAAGACGGAAGAATATACAGTGATAGGTGTTCCCTGGTGATTGATTTAGCCTCAGAACAGGCTTTTGTGTGGCCTGATGTGCCATGTCATCAGTATCTGCCTGAGTCATCAGAACAATTGTGTGGCGATCTGGGTACCACACTGAACTAAGGGGACCTTTGAATATCTGAACTGAGTGGCAGGGCAAGAGGAGATGCTTCTAGTCTACATCACCAACATGGAGGATCCTTGCCTTCCTGGTCTGGGCTATCTGATGTCCATGGGATGTGAGCTGGACTTCTGCTCCAAGAAACTCAAGGTCCGAGGAAAGTGGGTTCTCATCATGGCAGTGAACACGCCAGTTCTGGTGGTGAGATGAGGGCACTACACACTACAATGATACCCCAAGATCAGAACTGTTGCTCCACTGTAAGGTGAGTGGCTCTTTTGTCAGCTGTCTACGAGTATAGCAGTCTGATGGACGGTGCAAGACGAAGGCTGGAGTGATGGTGGGAAGGATTTGGTAGAAACAGGTGCAGGTGAAGTGCCAGTTTTGATGGCCAATTTCTCCCATGAGTCAGAGATCAACGAGAAAGAATAGTGGGACTGTGCAAGGTAGTGGACCCTGAGTGGCATCAGTGGAAGGCCTTTAAAAGGAGTATGGTCAAAGAAGGAAATCGGCCAGATCATTTACTAGACCTGTTTTCAAGGAGTTACCAGTGTCTGGAAGACTCACAAGTGCTGCAACTAGGGGCTCTGCTAGTGAAGTTTGCTGATGTCTTTTCCACCTGAGATCTAGACCTGGGATGCACAGACCTTGTGGAGCATTGCATCAACACCGGGGATCACCATCTGATTAAACAGCCTGCGTGGAGGATGGCAAGAGCTCAATGGCAAGAAATGTAGAGGATGATGGGGAATCTTCAGTAAAGGAGTGATAGAAAAGTCCAGCAGTCCTTGAGCATCAGTAGTTGCTTTGATAAGGAAGAAAGATGGCTCAGTGAGATGCTGTGTGGATTATTGAGCCCTAAATGATGACAGTGAAGGATGCATACCTCTTCCAAGAACTGATGGCACACTCGATGCTCTATCAGGTGCCAAGTGGTTTTCCACCCTAGACATGGAAACAGGATATCACCAGGTCCAGGTCATAGAAAATGACAAGGAGAAAACAGCCATTTAATATGGGCAGGGTTCATGGCAGTTCAGAATGATGCCATTTTGCTTGTGTAATGCCCCAGCTTCCTTTGATAGCCTCATGGATAGAGTACTGGAAGGTTTGCTGTGACAGCTCTCATCAATCTTAATGATGTGACTGTGTTTGGATGGAATTTCAACCAGGAATTGGAGGGGCCGTCAGAAGTGTCAACAGGATCTGAGCAGTGCATCTCAAGTTGAACCTTAAGGAGTGGTACTTGTTCCAGAAGGAAATGAAGTACACAGGACACAAAGTAGGCAAGGGCAGCGTCCATACTGAGCCTGAGAAGGTGGCAGCTGTGAAAAACTGGCGAATTCCAACTTGTGTGAAGAAGCGATAGAGTTTCCTGGGTTTGTGTACCTTCTACTGGTGTTATGTCAAGGGCTTTGCAATGATGACTCCATGCCTGCACAAGTTGTTATGAGAGAGGCAGAAGTTTTTGTGGACTGCAGTGACTCAGAAGGCCATCGATGAGCTCAAGCATGCGATGGCAAGCTCTCATGTGTTGCAGTACCCAGTTCAGAGTCAACCATTTATCCTGGACTGTGATGCTAGTGACCACAGCAATGGTGGAGTACTGTCACAAAAGAAGGGTCAGAAGGAGTATGTGGAGGCATGTTATAGCAAGAAGCTCAACCCACCGGAGTGGAACTAGCGTGTGACCCATGGGGAGCTCTTGGCAGTAGTGAAAAGCTTTGACTTCTTCCATCCCTACTTGTATGGGTCCCTCTTCATCATCAAGATGGACAATGGAGCACTCATGTGGCTGAAGACATTAAAGAATTCAGAAGGACAACTGGTGTGCTGGATTGGGAAGCTGGATCAGCACAACTATGAGGTGCAGCACCATTCTTGGTGGGTATATGGCAGTGCTGACAACCTGAGTCATCAGCCTTGTGACCCATTTTGCAGGCAATGGAGTATGAAAGAAAATCTTAGTATGAAATAAAAACGTACTGCAGTAAAAGGGCCAGTGTCAGCTGAAGAAGATCTGAAGAGGATGCAGATGGAGGATACAGATTTACAACCAGTGCTAGAGTGGCTGCAGTGGAGTACAGTGCGATCATCTTGGGAAGAGGTTTCCAGGGTTAGCCCTGTGACTAAGAGCTACTGGAGTTGGTGGGACCTTCGTTTGAGCAACAGACTACTGGAGCATCAGCGGAGACACCCAATGACCTCAGCAAGTATTGGCAACTGGTGGTTCCTAAGAAAATGAGATCTGAGGTCTTAACAGAGTCACACAACAGGATCATCAGCGGGCATCAGGGAGAGAAGAAAACTCTTGGCTGCGACAGAGGTTCTGCTGGACTGACATGCATCAGGATGTTGAAGAGTGGTGTCAGGCCTGGGATGTATGCTGTGACAAGAAGGGACCCAAGAAACGTGGTTGTGCCCCTCTTTAGCTGTACCATGTATTTGTGATAATGGAAAGAGTGGCAGTGGACACTACTGGACCTCTGCCACACACTGGAAAAGGAAACTGGTAAATGTTTGTCGGCATGAACTACTTCAGAAAGTGGCCAGGAGCCTATGCTATCCCAGATCAGGAAACTGCAACTGCTGAAGTGGTGGTTGACCAGTTCTCCAGTCGTTTTAGGATGCCACAAGAGCTACATTCAGACCTGGATAGAAACTTGAAGTTAGCTGTGTACCGTGAGTGCTGCAAGTTTCTGGGGATTAAGAAGTCCAGGACGACTCCACTAAGGTCCCACTCAGATGGGATGATTGAGAAATTCAGCTGGACCCTGGGACAAGAACTGATTAGGTACTATGTATCAGGACAGATGGAATGTGGCCAGAAATTACATGCGTTGTTGATGATAGATTGGTCTGCATTCCATGAGTCGACTGGCTACACCCCTGCCAAACTAATGCTGGGCCAGGAGTTACGATTTCCAGTTGAACTGTTAATGGGAAGACCACCTGGCAAAAAGCTAAGTACAGACACTTCCAGCTATGTGAAGAATCTTCAGGAAAGCCTGGCTGAGGTACATCATCCAGTTCGAGGAGCCCTGAAGTTTTCAGGTGAAGTGATTAAGCACAAGTATGATGTCAAGGCAAGTGAGGTGTGCTTCGAAGATGGTGACAAAGTTTGCTTATACAATCCTCGGCGGAAGAAGGGACAGTCACCAAAGTTGCAGAACCCATGGGATGGGCTCTACACTTTGATGGACCACCTGTCAGACACAACATACCAGATTCAGGGAGGCAGGAAGTCCCACCAAAAGGTGGTTCATGAGGATCGTCCGTGACCGCATCGTGGGCCAGGACTGTACATCTGGGACGTCTTCGAGGAATCGTGCACATCCGCAGCCAATGATGTTAAGGACCAAGGAGTCAATGCACAAGAGGATGGTGACAGTTTCCCTAGGGAAGAAATGAATCTGGAAGAGGATCAAGTCATTTCAGGAAGTGTGGACTAGGTGGAGGAGCAGGGACGTCTTTGGAAGCGGCATAGGGGAAGACCTGATGAGCTGAAGGACTATTTTGTACATAATGAATTGTTTTGTTAGGATTAATGGTTATGTTTGTAAATATTGTGTAGTTTCGTTGGGACGACAAAAGGACTAGGAAGGGGTAGTGTTGAGAAGCAGGAGTGCTAGCTAGGTGGTAGTGTACAATCCAGATAGTCCGTGCATCTTCAGTTGCTAGTCACAGTTGCCAGGTAGCCTGCTGTTGTGAGCAGAGTTATTTTGTAAACTTATGCGTTAATTTTTATTTTTTTCTCCCTAATGTTTTATTGGGATGATTGTTATTATGTAATACTCATATTAAAGTTTGTTAAGTAATGTACCCGACTTAGAACTGCTACAGCTAGGGGCACTTAGGACGTCTGAAATTGTTTAAAAGGATGGGGGAGAGAATAGAGGAGTGAGTTTATTTGAGGCCTCGTGAAGTTAGTGTGGCTCTAGCACTTGTAAAATTGGTTATGCGAACAGTGTAATTACTTGGAAAATAAAGACTACGAACGTGAGAAGCATGCATTATTTTGACGCCTGAGTTGATCTTGTGTACATTGAAAGGCTGACCCTTCAAGGAACGATTCACTGGGCTACGTCCTTCCTCTACTGAACTACTGCTGTTGAAGCCTGTGGTAGTGTGGGATGAGGACGTAACACAGGTTTAGATGTATACTGTTAATAAACTGATAAGTGATAAAAGCTTTGTATGATTTGAAATACGACCGTTAATGCCTTAAGTACGATTCTATTGTAACTTATTCCTGCTGGCTCCCATTTTTCATTATTATTAATATTTATTATTATTGTTATTATTATCATTATTATTATTATTATTATTATTATTATTATTATTGTTGTTGTTGTTGTTGTTGTTGCTGTTGTTGTTTAACCTCTCTAGTTTGATTTTTCTGGTTCCTGCCTACCTCCCCCTTCACTTCGATATTTCTGGCTAATACCTACCTTATTGATTAAAAGAAAATTGGTTAAGGAAGGACCCCTCCACCCCTTGCGTTATTTTATTGTACAACCTCGATAGTCTTTATTATTGGCAGCTTGGGGAGGCTACTTTATCTTGGATCAAAATACACAAACGCAACTACGACAAACATATAGACTTATGATTGATTCTCTATCTTGAATCAGGTTTTGATATGCAGGAGGGAAAAAGAGGCTGTAAAACCTTCCTCTCTGTCCTAACTTCATGGGTAAATCTAAAGTTGTGACACTCAACTTACAGTAGATTATAATGATTTTCTGCAGGAAGATCAATGAAACGGGTGCAAAGTCTTCCCTTGTGTGGTTATTCCTGTAAAACGAAATCAGTTAGAGCAATGACAGGAGTCCAGTCTTTCCTTGTCTAGTTCATCCTGTAAAAAGGTATAAAAGTTATGGCAATGAAAGGTGTCCAGTCTTTCCTTGTCTAGTTCTTCCTGTAAAATTATATACAAGTTACAGCTGGGAATGGATCGTCATAGTTTCCCACCCCTGGCTAATAGTACACAATAATTCAAATAGAGGTATTTCAAACTAATTTAGCTTATAGGTCTATCAATATATTAAAGATTTATATTTTACTTGTATGTAAATATCGAATATATTCATTTAAATTTCTCACACCCACAGGCAGGGAATACTGAATGTTTGTCTTTACTCGTGTACTTTTCTTTGTTTTTCTATACCTGTTCTGTATTTTTTCTTGAGTGTTTTTATTTGTCTGTATTTCTTCCTATGTGTGTTTCTTTACTTCTGTATTTATTTATTTATTTGTCTTTCCTTACTTGTATGTCTCTCTTTACTTGTGTGTCTTTATTTTCTTTCTTGTGTTTTTTCTTTACCTGTGTCTTTCGTTTTTTGTGTGTCTTTCATTTTGTGTGTGTGTGTGTCTTTCTATTTGTGTGTCTTTCCTTACTTGTGTGTCTTTCTTTACTTATATGTCTCTCTTTACTTGTGTAACTTTCTTTACTTGTGTGTCTTTCTTTACTTATATGTCTCTCTTTACTTGTGTAACTTTCCTTACTTGTGTGTCTTTCGATACTTATATGTCTCTCTTTACTTGTGTAACTTTCTTTACTCGTGTGTCTTTCTTTACTTGTGTTTGTCTTTCTTTACCTGAGTGTCTTGCTCTACTTGTATGTTTTTCTTTACTTGTGTGTCTTGCTTTACTTGTGTGTTGTGTTTCTTTACTGGTGTCGTTCTTTACTTGTGTGTTGTGTTTCTTTGCTCTTGTTTCTTTCTTTAATGTGCGTTGTGTTTCTTTACCTGTGTGTTGTATATCTTTACTTGCGTTTCTTTCTTCACTTGTGCTTTGTGTTTCTTTACTTGTGTGTTGTTTCTTTATTTGTGTGTTTCTTTGTTTGTCTGCGTTTCTTTGTGTGTGTTTCTTTACTTGTGTGTTGTGTTTCTTTGCTAGTGTGCGTTTCTTTGTGCATGTTTCTTTTTATGTGTTTCTTTACTTGTGTGTTGTGTTTCTTTGCTTGTGTGCGTTTCTTTGGGCGTGATTCTTTGTGTGTATTTCTTTATTCGTGTGTATTTCTCTACTCGTGTGTGTGTATTTTTTACTTGCGTGTGTATGTGTGTGTGTGTGTGTGTGTGTGTGTGTGTATGTGTGTGTGTGTGTAGTACCAGCACCCCAGCCAACGCTTAGATTAAGCAGGTTTCCTTAATTTTCTATTATATTATGGAGTGTCGGAGATTTAAAGGAATTGTTCGAACTCTGACCTTGACTTGGACTGTTATAATACTTTGTCGACTCATATCTCTATCTTCCTATGAAAATTTCATTGTTGATAAGTATATAAAGGATTTCTTATTGCTTTTGACGATTGTATTGTTGACAAACTCAGTATCACATCTGATAATAAGAAGACTATCAGTTTTAGCAACAACAAAATCGAAACACCTCCAGCCAATCAGAATCTCGGCAGGAACAGTGTTGCCATACATGCCTGGCCAGATTAATTGGTATGAGGTATACCTTCCTTCTTTTTATTCCCTGCTGCTTATGTACCACTTTTGTACCTGCAATCCAATTACCTTGTAAAAAAATGTACTCTTCTCTTCCTCTGATCTTTCCTCATTCTTTGTTTTTGCTTCCTCCCTCTTCTTTAGTGTTCCCAGTGCCTCCTGAGTTAGGCATTTTTCATCAATAGTTTTTAAAATTCCTCTTTTTCCATGAGTCTGTTGGCAATTTTAAACATTTCCTCTACAGTGTTTGCACTCTTGAAGGTTACTCTCAGGGGTCTTGACTTACTTCTCTCATATTTCCCTAGCCTTTTATGTTCTTCTATATCTTTATCTCAGACCTCTGAAGAAGAAGAACAATAGGAACCTGGTGCCAAAATCCAGCACAAAGCCTGATCATCGGCTGCAAGCTGTGTACGTTGAGTTAGCCGGGAGCACAGACACGGCACCATGAAGGAAATGTATCAATGGAAGAAGTGTATCATATCACAGATGGGGCTACTGAAGTAAGGAACGGAATTTGATGACAAAAAGACCAATAGAGGTAAGGAAGGACATGATATTGAAGGAAAAATACAGTTATTCTCGGAGAAAGTCTGCAAGAAGGGGGGGGGGGAATTGGAGGTGAGACAAGAAAGGAAATGAAATATGTCGCTGTATAATGTAAACAGGACAATCAAGGAAAATATGGCACACTGAGAGAATGGTATTGCAACAAGTACAAAGGGGAGGGTGACCACCAGACATCAAATAAGAGTGGGTAAGTCTAGTATGACCAATTCTAAGACAAGCTAAAGCAGTCTCCCACCTGCTATTACGGTGGCAAGGGGTCAACCAAGGAGAATTAAATGGTTTAACAACATATAGTTTATTTTTAGTGATAGATTCCCGGCAAGACTGCCACCAGTGTTGAAGGAAGGAAGATAGGGCAGGAAGAAAATCAGAGACTGGAATGAGGAAGGAAGGAGAGGCATCTCTGGCAACAGTCATGCGAGCCAACTGATCAGCACGTTCATTGCCAGCGATGCCCGCATGTCCAGGGACCCAACAGAAATAAACTGTTTTACGATGAAAGGAGATACGGAACAACCATATCAAGATACGAATTACTAAAGGGTGAGAAGCAAAAGGTGACTGAAGAAGGGACAGAGCACTATATGTATCAGAGAATATCACAAATGAGGGATAGAAGGCACGACAAACATACTGCAATGCAAACAAAAGGGCACATAACTCTGCTGTTAGAACACTTCCATAAGAAGGAAGGCTAAACTGATAAAAGGTGTCAGGAAAGAGAATCGCGAATCCAGCACCTGCAGGGGCTTTTGAACCATCAGTGTATATAGGGACCCCAGAGGAATGGTGGGAGAGATGGTCAGAAAACCGGGAACGGAGAATGACTGAAGAAGAATTGGATCTGGAATAAGGGAAAATGGAAGGACAAAATATGTGGGGTCGTGGAAGTAGCCACGGGGGAACACATTTGCGGAAAGAAAAAACATTACAAACTGTAAGGGAAGAGTGCAAGAGGACAGTACGAGCTCGAACTGCAAAAGATGGCTTGGTCCGAAGAGTGGAAAACATGTGTAAGTCAGGACTGGGATGAAGTAGAGAAGGGGTATGAGGAAAACAGTGTAACTTTTTTTTTTATGTGAGGAAGAAGGAATCAAAGGCTAGGAGCCCGCAAACTGTTCCTTCCAAGAAAAATACAAAAAACTTTACATAAGAGAGCCAAATTCAAGATCCGTTCATTTCGAGATGCCTGGAAACACTGCGTTTGAAGGACTGGAGATCATAGGAAGTAGGAAATACAGACAGAGGGAGACAGTTCCAGATTTGACCTGTTGCATAAATGAAAGACTGCGAGTCACGGTTAACTCTTGCAATAGAGAGTTGAACAGAAGAGGGATGAGAGTTTGTTGCTAGACAGGTGCTACACATCGAACATAGAGGTGGATGGATGCAAGCAGACAGTTCAGAGGAGCAATGACAATGGAAGTTGCAATAGAAAAATGATAAAGATGCAACAGTGCAGCGAAGAGACAGAGGTTGAAGGGAGCCAGTAAGAGAAGGAGAGTTAATGAGACGAAAAGCCTATGACTCTACCCTATTGAGAAGTGCTGTATGTGGGGAGCATAGGCACGAAGAGAAAGCAGAGCACGATGACGGGAAAGTGATGGAACTCCTGATTCAGCAAACAGACTCTCAACTGGGGAGGACTTAAAGACGCCAAGAGCCAGACGCAAACCGTGATGATGCACAGAATCAAGTTGATGGAGGATGGTGTCTGAAGCAGAAGAATAAACTTGGGAAGCATAATCAAGTTTGGAGAGAACGAGAACAATATGGAGACGAAGGAGAGTAGTTCGCTCAGTACCCCATGACATATGAGACAAAGTCTGTAAGAGATGGAGACGTTGCAAGGCTGAGATTTTCAAGGAGGCAATATGATCCTTCCAGGTAAAATGAGAGTCGAAAAGAAGGCCAAGAAAGGAAGCGGAGGTTTTGTATAGGAGAGGAGAGCCATAGAGAAAAAGAGGTGGTCGAGAAATAAGATGAGAGTGAGTAAAAGTAAGCGCATGAGACTTGAGAGAACCAAAAGCCATGAGAAGTGGCCCATTCTGAGGCAGTAGAAACCGCACGTTGAAGAAGAGCATCAAGGGCAGAGATGTCAGAATTTGAGGCATATATTGCAAAAGCAAAATCATCTACAGTAAAGAAGAGCAAACACCAACTGGGAGGCAAGAAACAATCCCATTAATTGTCAATAAAAAAAAAGAGTAGTGCTAAGAACACTGTCTTGGGGAACACCTTCGTATTGTGGAAATGGATCTCAATACGTATGCAGAACACAGACTCAAAAGAAACGACCTGATAGAAAATTCTTTAAGAAAACCCCAAGGTTACCATCAATACCACAAGAACAAACTGTGCGTTGAATATGGTAGTGCCAGGCTGTGTCATAAGCCTTCTCAAGGTCAAACAACACCGCGGCAACATATTGCCGAGTGGCAAAGGCTGAGCGGATATAAGTCTCTAGATTTTAGGAGGGGAGTTAAGGTGCTGCAAGCTTTTTGAAAACCAATCTGTGAAGATGACAAAAGCTGCTTGGATTCTAGGAGCCACATGAGGCAATGATTTATCATATACTCGAACAGTTTGCAAAGACAACTAGTAAGAGCAATGGGGCGATAATCTTGAGGTGCATGGCCTTGCTTTCCCGGTTTAAGAAACGGGAGAATGACAGCATCAGGAAAGAGGGAGGAAAAACACCCTTTGTCCAGATATGATTATAAATAGTTAATAAGATCAGGGCCTGGGGGAAAGGTGATGGAGCATATTACAGTGTATGCCATCAAAACCCTCGCAAGTGTTCTTACAAAGACAAAGGGCAGAGGACAACTGACTAGAAAACAGTTTGAAGACAACAGGCGTATATTCAGTAGCAGCTTTAAGGACATGGAATTCAGGTGAGAGATGAGAGCAGCTACTAACATTACTAAAATGAAGACCTAAGCCATTAGCAAGTAGAAGAGCATCTGCAACTGACTCACCATCCAAATGGAGGACAGGGGAAGGCATGGGAAGATGCATACCAGCTATTATGCGAATACATTTCCAGACGGAAGCAATGAGTAGGTTATATTGGTAGTAATGGTGGATATGTTTAACCCCCAACTACAGCATTTAGCCCGCTTAACAATCTTACAAAGAAGAGCGCATGCCTTTTTAAACAGTGGAAATGCACTCTGATCATCCAGAGTGTTGTATATACTTAGGTAACTTTTCCAATGTGCACGTTTAACACGGAGTGCCACAGTACAATCCGAATCCCACCAAGGTACACACTTAGAAGTAAAAGGACGGGACGACCTAGGAATCGCAGTCAAAGCTGCACTCAGACTGACACATTAAAACTGAGCATATCTAAAACAGTAGAGAAGGATGAAGGAGGTATAGAAGGAACAGATAAAGAAGTAAATGATGGCCAGCTTCCTGAAAACACCATCGACGGGGTCTGAGTACAGGACAATATATAGTAAGTTTGATAGGAAAGTGATCACTATATACAGCGTCCAAAAGAACAGACCAATGGAAATCTAAAGAAAGAGAAGGGGAGCACAAGGAGAGATCCATACAGGAGAAAGTACGAGTTTTAGCATCAAAATGGGTTGAAGCTCCCGTATTCAATAAGGATAAATCATTACTAAAAATAAAAGACTCAGGCGGCAGCCACGAAAATTAGTAATAGCATCGCCCCATAAAGCATGACGACAGTTGAAATCTCCCATCAGTAAAACTGGAGTGGGTAACTGTGATAATAAAAGAGATTAGGCAGGGAAATCAATAGGCTGGGAGGGAGAGAAATTTATAGAAAACATCGTAATCCAGTATCTGAGAAAAACACGAATAATATGACGTGGAACTGTGGTATGAAGGGATAGCCGTGCTAGAGGAACTGAGTAGTGAACTAAGATATCTGAAACAGGAAGAGAAGCAGGAGAAAACAAGAAACAATAGTCAGATATGGGTACCGGAGGGAAGACAAACGGGGTTCTTGTAAACAGACTAAGGAATGACAGTGAACCGAAAGAAGATAGCAAAGGTCATTACGATGGGCCATGAAACTTCGAAGGTTCCACTGTAAAAGAGACATACTAAAATTTACAACACTGAATAAAAGTAAAACCAAAGAAAAGTAAAAAAAAAAAAAAATACAAAAAATTGCAAAGGATAAAATATAATACACAGGAAAACGAATTTATGACAGAGGAGTATCATACATCACCGAGTTGGTACAACAGTAGGAACACGAGCAGAGGTAGATGACCGGGATGGTCACTATAGCCCGGTGGCATAGGGAGGGATAAAGGAGAGGGATTAGAACAAGAAGAGAGGGGGAGGAAGGGAAGGAGGGAGATCAGAGGGAGGGGAATGGGAGGGAGATCAGAGGGAGCCGAATGGACTTCAACTGTATGAAGCGATTTTTCGGGACTCATGGATTCCTGTAAAGGAGTCACTAGAAACTTCATATTGTCTATGAGGGTTTGGCTCTCAGCAACTGCTGGGAGTGTCATCTGCGGTGTTGACAGGGGAGTCAGAACAGGTTGTAGAGTGGCTTGTGGATTTGGGATAGGGTTGGGACCAGACTGTGGAGTTGAGACAGGGATCTTCGTTGGAGTAGGCGTTGCGGAGAGCGAGGGATAAGTAGTACACATCTTACCAGCTGGGGGAGAATGTGAGGGTTTTGTGGAACCCTTGGCATCCGATGCAGTGGAGGGCAGCCCACGTTTGCCAGAGGGAGGCAGAAGGCGGGCATCACGCTGTGGCAAAGGGATTAGTCGTTGGTGGAGATAAGAGGAAGAGTGACGTAGAGCAGCATAACAGGAAGGGCAATGAGGAGAAGAGAGAGGAGTGGACAACAAAGGCAACAGGGAGGAGGCAGGAGTGGAAAAGTCTAGAACAGAGAAAGAGGTGGAAAGAGAAACAGGAGGGGCATGAAAGTAGGAAATAGAACAAGAAGTGGGAGAAGGGGAAGTGGATGAGGGGAGAACAGAGACAAAGGGAGAGGAGACAACAGTGACAGTCGGAGGGTTAGATGAAGAGGAATTATGATTAGAGACAGGAATAGAGGCCGAGATAGTAGAGGAGCTGGAGACTGACGATATCAAGGGCGCAGGTGTGTCAGATAGGGAGGTGACTGCAGAAATGGAGTTAGAGGTTGTACCAGTTGCAGTGCAACGGGGTTGAGAAACAGTAGAGGTAGTGGGGACAGGACGGGCCACTCGAACATAAGTGATACGGGCAGAGAATCTTAAGTCAGGCACGTTGACAGGCTGCACAGAGGGAGAGACCTTCTTTCCAGTGGATCCTGGAGACTTCAGTTTTAAATACACATACCCGACATTTCCGGGATGAGGCAGAATGAGAACCTTGAAAGTTAGGGCAGACTTGTATCTCTGCTACAGAGGCTGAGAAGGTGTGGCCGGGTTGTGCGCAGGTAGGGGAGACTGCCTCTGACCTTCAGTATTTGGCTGCGTGGCCATATCGCCAACAGGAAGAGCATTGACGAGGATGAGGCGTGTACTCTTTGACCCGGAATAGTGTGCCACCAGTAATCACAGAGGTGGGAAGATCGCGGTCCTTGAAGATGATTTTGGCGATATTAGCTGAGTTTTTATGACGACCCTGAGGGGGAAACGTGTAGCACTGGATGGAAAGTACTGCCAGGTGTTGGGCAGATAAGACTGCTTGCATGTCAGCAGAACATTCTGAGAAATTGCGGTCTTCTATAGATATATAGGATGGGATCAGAACAGTTCCGGTGGTAGACTTTAAGTGGACATCTGGAACTGCCGAGATAGGGTGACCAGAGGGGTCAGTAAGTGACAATGGCTTCTCAGCCTGGGCAGTAGTTTGAACTGTCAAGAGGCGGTCGCCATTAGGACGTGACGAGAATGTGACATCGGGACCTCTTTGTCGGAGAAGAAAGAGATGGAGAGTGAGGTCGTTCATCGTTGGTTGGATGTTAAAGTACTTGGGCCACGTCAGGCGGTAGAATACTGATGTTACTGATGGAGGATTCAGAAAGATGGGGAAGGAAGGAGAGGGGGGGGGAGGAGAAGAAATAGAAGGATAGGAAGAGGAGGAAAGGGGCGGCAAATTAGGGGATGGGGGAGGAGGGGATCCACCTGACCGGGAGAAGGTTTTGAAAGAGTATCTCCCATCGCTCCTTGAATGAGGTGAGATGAGTCATTACTGGCCATGGTGAACCTAGTTATATAAAACAGGAATTAAACTGGTCTGCTCCTGAGAGCCCGAGTCAGGAGTAAGGGTGAAAGAGACAAGGGCTACCGTACCCATGGTTCCCTGAGGCCGTTCGCAACTGATACAAGAGACAGCCTTGCATCCCATCAGCACGGCTCTCACACCTTAGGAAGGTGAGAAGAAACGAAGAAAAAAGAAGAGAAGGGAAGAAAAAGGACCAAACTAAATTAGTAGGGTCAAGGACGGGGACCCAATGGCAAGGGCAGTAGTACATGGCGACACCACCCCCACCATCAGCCTCTAGCCCCAGACCCCAGAGCCCCCCCACGACTGCAACGGGCTTGGTATTGGGGGGGGGGGTACAGGCCTCTGATACTTAGTTCACTATGTTCATTGTACTTCCATCTCCTTTTGATCCATTGGGATTCTGTTTTTTTTTATTTCTTCTTCATCTATGTCACCGATTACTATAGATTTGTTAAACTCCACATCTTCCCTGACTAGTTTTGAGTCGTTCCTTATGGTTTCTTTCACTTCCAATCCTACGCTTGTTTCTTTTACCTTTGTATCTAAATCTTTCTTTACTTTCACCATTTCAGCAAAAGTAGTTTGTACCTCATCTTTGTAATTTCTCACCATTTCATTTACCTGTTTTATTTTATTTTCAGTATTACTACTTTGGTCTATCAGACTGCTTGCTTGCCTGATTTTCTCCGTATCATTTCTGAACTCGTCCATAATTCTCATGGTTGACAACTGTACATCCCATTTCACTGGCCTTCGTCGTCAGTGAATTTACCACAGCTGATAGTTCATCTGTTGTTGTGGCTTTTCTGTTTATTCCCATTATTAATTCCTCATTATTTCCACCTGTTTGCGTAGCTCATTCTTGATGTCTTCAATATCTATTTGAAAAGTTTTCTCTAGTCTATTTACTTTTTCAACTAAATTGTCGTAAGTTTCTTTTTCAACCATTTCTGGGTAGAAGTCATCATCCTGTGTTTTATCTTTGTCTCTTAGGACCACCTAAAGGCATCTTTCCCAAACATGAAGCCATCTTTAAGAAAAGATAATCTCTACTTACAGTAGTTGCATCACTGCCGTCTGCTCACTTTGGTGTCCAGTTGACGTAAGGAAACTCAGCACGTTCCTAGACACTGCTTTATAGTTGTTTATTTACTTTAGGCTACACTTTTTTCCTATTACTTGTTTTACTATGTTGGATCATCACTTAAATTGGCCTAAACGAGCTTGACCCATAAATGTATACAGCTGAGGTATCCCCAGAGCGGAGCTCTGATATACGTCTGACTCGTCTGTTGTCTCTCCCGTGTGTTTCTCTACACATGTGACTCTTTCAACGTGTGTATGTGTGTTTCTTTACACGTATGTTTCTTTACACGTGTGTGTTTCTTTACACCTGAATGTGTGTTTCTTTACATGTGTGTATGTGTGTGTGTGTGTGTGTGTGTGTGTGTGTGTGTGTGTGTGTGTGTGTGTGTGTGTGTGTGTGTGTGTGTGTGTGTGTTTGTGTGTTTCTTTACTTGTGTGTTTCTTCACTTGTATGTTTAATTTGTTTTCTTATCTACGTGTTTATGTATTAATGTAAATCAAGTGACAAGCCTAATGGTTTCCTGTAAGCCTGGAAATCATTTATAATGCTGCGTGGTAACCACCTAACCAATCCCATATGTGTTCCCTACGTATTAACAAGCGGGTTTGCAGAGGGTTAGTGTCCCTCCCCGTAAAACAATTAACATGGAGTCAGATCGCCTCCCCTTGGTGATTATGGAGTCTGGCTATATGTAAAGAGACAGAACTTCCATAGGTCTGCGTGTGTGGGTATGCAGCAGTTCAGAGGTCAGCCTCCACTCATCAACTTTCTCCAGATCACCATTCCAGTCTGCCAGAAGTGGTCCCTTTTCCAGCACCTGGTCCTCGTGTCAATGGAGACCAAGGACCACTACCACTGGCTCAGGGTGTTTAGGAAGGACGGGGTCAGGGTCATTGTGTTCGACAGGCAGGGCCACAAGAACACCATCACAGGACCCGTAGGATAGTTTGCTCTTTCAAAATTTTGAATGGCATTTGTTTTCTGGTAGGCTTAATTACAACAAGGAATTACTTAACATCTTTTATATTTGCATTGTATTTTCTTAAACTTAACTCCCGTCATGATTTTTTTATTCTCGGTTTTAATACTGAAAAAACTTTCCGCACGAGTGGTGAGGCAGGCTTCATTTAATCCTTCCATACCAACAGATACCAAATACTAAAGTCGTGTGGAGGTAACAAGAGTAAATTAACAAGTCACGTCGCCAGAATGAAAGGGTTAATTACAGTAAATGAAATAAAATATAAAAATTAATACCCAGGGTGCATAATGGATTATTTTTTGGCTTCTGTACAGGCAGAGAAAATTAGTTACCTATAGTCCATTCACTTTTAATTTGCAGAAATTTCTCCTTTTGAAACATTTCTCGCTGGTCAGTGGCGGAATAAGACAATACCACGGTTCTATATCCTTTCCATAACTCATCTTCCTGATTACCAACATATTATAAATTTAATATCTTCCTACAACTCCTCATTCAAAATGGAGAGAATGCAATTTTACACCTACTTCAAGTGAACATAGAATAGTGGAACAAAAATTTCCCTTCGCTCAATAGCTGAAGATGCTTGACAATTTTCCTTTATAACTGTCACCACTGCTACAGGAGATTATTATTGTGGGGGACGGGGAAGGACAGTCATGATCTTCACTAAGCAACCTAAGAAGCTGATTTCTGAAGCTGTTCCCATGTGAGTGCACCTTTTGTTTTTCACTAGTCAGCTTGTATATTTTCAGTTTTTTTATTGTATTTCAGGGAGCTGGTGCCTCTACTAGCATTAAGGGAAGTCTCCCTCCGTGCCAAAGGATCTTTGTATGCAGCATGTGTTGGGAGTGTAATGCTGTATGGTAGTAAGACCTGGGCTGTAAAGGAAGAGGATACTCGTTGGCTCAGATGCACAGAAATAACAATAATTACATGAATGTGTAGTGCGTTCTTGAATGCGAGGCCTGCAGGGGGGGGGGAGATAGGACTGCGATTGAAGAGGTGAGAGGAAGGAAGGGACTGGAATGTATTGGTGCAGTGATAAGGAAGGGTAGACTGAGATAGTTTCGACATGTTGAGAGGATGGAGGATGATAATTGGGTGCAGGTGAGATGTGTGATCGTCGGGGTTAGGGTTCCTAAAGACAGATCGCTAATGGTCTGGGATGAGGTCATAGTATAACCTCAGGGCTACTAGTGATCAAGCAGCGTGAAGAGTCGCCAATAGGTGACCACGGCCAATGCACGGAGCCTTCATAAATAATACAACGTGATATGATAAGCTATGACTCAAGGATAATGTTCTCATTTAACGCAAAATTCAGCCACTGATGCTTGTTTCAGAAGCTTTTAATTTTATTACTAGTTATTAACCTCTACATGTCAGGCAACATTTAACGCAGTAGTCACCTCACTATGGACAATTTCTCGGGGAGTGCTGAAAATTGCTTATTTTAAAACCTTAATATCTAGGAAAGTGTTGCACTTAGGGAAAAGAATGAACAATCATTGTACTCATCAACTCTTCATCTTGTAAATGAAGGTATTCTCTGGTTTATAGGTCTTTGTATTAATGAGTAATGACGTGAGGAAGAGAATTAATGTTCGCCGGGAGAGCGGCGTTCAAACAGGACATGTTCGTGCATCTACCCACGGCACCAACTAAAGGTATGGCTCTGCTCACAAGGTGATAACTTACTTCACTACTAGATAAACTAGACACTGTTGCATCCGAGAGATGTCTTATGGCACTATCATTGAGCCCTTTTTTAGTATTCTTGAAAAGAGGCTTGGCAGGGGCGGATGATGCAAAGGTCCACGTAAATTGGGAACAGAATCTGACAAAAGACGTAAGAAAACATCATCCTACAGCTGGCAGAGTCACTGAGACAACTGAGGTATGCTTGCCTCGGGTGCTGGGAGGCTATCCCTACCTCACTGTGAAGAGATCAAGTGGCGGCCACTTCAAACTGGCGCGCAGACACGTGCGATATTAGCCGTCAACCAGTGCCCCCTATCCACCAGTTTCATGTTGGATATAACCGTCACGCACCGTTTAGGTGTTAATCTCTTCATTTCTACAGTTTGTATTACTACCATCTCCTGTTTTATTTATTTACGAGAGACTTCGAATTTCATTACACGTCTTGATCGTCATTAAACAGCCACAGAACCTTTGTAAGCAAGTATCGCCTTTTTCAAATTACTTTTGCTTTTAACCACATTCTATTTAAACGTCTAATTTTGTAATATATTTCTCTACTAAGTGATGTGGCTAAAGTGCTCATTATACTGCTTAAGTGTTAATGCAGTTAATCGCTGACATCCCATCATTATCATCCCTATCATTCTGCATCCCTATCAGTTTTCATCCGTCATTTTTCATCCCTGTCATTTTGCATCCTCATCATTTTTTATCCCTATCATTTTTATCCCTACCATATTGCATCCTTATCTTTTTTATCCCAAACATTTGCATCCCCATCATTTGTGTCCCCATCATTTGTGTCCCCATCATTATTATGTGTCCCCATCATTTGTGTCCCCATCATTTGTGTCCCCATCATTATTATGTATCCCCATCATTTGTGTCCCCATCATTTGTGTCCCCATCATTATTATGTATCCCCATCATTTGTGTCCCCATCATTATTATGCATCCCCATCATTTGTGTCCCCATCATTTGTGTCCCCATCATTTGTGTCCCCATCATTTGTGTCCCCATCATTATTATGTATCCCCATCATTTGTGTCCCCATCATTATTATGTATCCCCATCATTTGTGTCCCCATCATTATTATGTATCCCCATCATTTGTGTCCCCATCATTATTATGTATCCCCATCATTTGTGTCCCCATCATTATTATGTATCCCCATCATTTGTGTCCCCATCATTATTATGTATCCCCATCATTTGCGTCCTCACCAATTTGCATCCCATCCAAACATTTGCATCCTCATCATTTGCATCCCCATCATTTGCATCCCCATCATTTGCATCCCCATCATTTGCATCCCCATCATTTGCATCCCCATCATTTGCATCCCCATCGTTTGCATTCTTATCATTTGAGTCTCCATCATTTGCATCCCCACCATTTGCATCCCCTCCATTTGAGTCCCAGTCTTTTGCGTCCCCGTTATTTACATCCCATCATTTAACCCTATCATTTACATCCCATCATTTAACCCTATATTTACATCCCAACAATTCTGTCATTTATATCCCATCAATTAACCCTATCATTTCCGTCCCATAAATAAACTCTATCATATACATGCCATCAATTAACTACCATTTACATCCCATCAATGAACCGTATCTTTTACATGCCATCAAATAACCTTATCATTTACATCCCGTCGATGAAATCTGTCTTTTACATTCATCACTTAACACAATCATTTACATCCCATCAGTTAACCTATCATTTAACCCCTTCATTTTACATCCCATCAATTTACATCCCATCAGTTTACATCCCATCATTTTACATCCCATCAGTTTACATCCCATCAGTTTACATCCCATCAGTTTACATCCCATCATTTTACATCCCATCAGTTTACATCCTGTCATTTTGCATCCCATCATTTTCACCCTATCATTTACATTTTACAGAATTTGACCGTCTAACTCTAATAAACTCTAGTCCTTCGATACCTGCTCTTCAGGGTTAGTCAGTCTTTTGCTGTTTTTAGTAGGGATCTTTACGTAAGGTTTTTATGTCTGCATCTTTGGTTTCATCACATATCTTCTTACAGTTAACCTACATTGTCTACACATGTCTGTGTCACCTCTGCCATTCTCTTTGTACCGTCTCTGGCACCCGCTTTGTTCCACCTCTGCCATCCTCTTTCTACCACCTCTGCCATTCTCTTTGTACCGCCTTTACCATTCTCTTTGTATCACCTCTGCCATTCTCTTTGTACCGCCTCTGCCATCCACTTTTTACCACCTCTGCCATCCTTTTTCTACCACCTCTGCCACCCTCTTTGTATTGTGTCACTAATAAACTTTCTTCCGAAGAATTCCCCCAGACCTGAACTAACGAACCTCTCTCTCTCTCTCTCTCTCTCTGCATTTACTAACCTGCACTATGCTTGCCTACAGTTTGGTAATGGAACTGATAGGCTTCCCTAAGCCTCTGGTGGCCCTAGTAAACGGCGAGTGTGTTGGCACCATGGCCGATATCTTGCCTCTGTACGATGTTGTGTATGCCTCGGATAAGGTTACCTTTTATCTGCATCTTGATGCATCTATCAATCCTTTTATCTATGTATGAGTATGTATCCTTTCGTATCTCTATGTATCATGTTCTCCTCCTATATACCCTGCTATCTGTGTATCCTGTTTATATAGCCTATATTTCTTATCTCTGTATCCTTAATTTATCTAATCATCTCCTATTTATTTCTACGTGTGTATCCTACCCGTTTGTGTATCCCCTATATCCTATCTCTTATCTGTGTATGCATCCTATGTGTATCTCCAGCATATTCCTTATCTCTATATCCCATCTGTACTGTACTATCACGATCCAAAGTTTCTTTACCCCCCTGAGTGGAGGAAGGTCGAAGCCAAGGTTGAAGAAATGACGGGCCACCGAACACAGGCCAGTTCATGATGGAGGGGTTCACTAACCTGAAGCTTAGAACAATAAGAATCACCCGGATGAAACACACGAGCCTATTTATGAATCACGGTATCATGAACCATTATTAGTCTTGTATACTGGCAGTGTCCGATCATCTGGTCTTGCTACAACCTTGGCGTCGACCTTCTTCCACTCAGGGGGGTAAAGAAACTTTGGATCGTGATAGTACCTATGCATCTCTTACACATGTATCCTGTCTGTGTCCATGTATCCTGTTTATATGGTAGTATTGGCACCCTGACCTTTGACCTACCCCCCTACAATACCAACTATTCTTCTGCTAAAGTTGTAGTTTCTATCTGTATATCCTATCTATACAATATATCCTTCCTAGATTCTATACGTGTCTATGGAATACCTCAAGACAGGTTTGTTACCATCTCTTGCCCTTGCTGTATTTATCCTTCTGTATCTAGGTATATCATTTATCTGCACATCCTATCTGTCTGTGTGTCCTATCTATCTTTATCCTGTCTGTGTATGTGTATCCTATCTGTATCTTATCTACGTGTCGTCGGTGGTACAGAAGAGGGAGTGTTGATATCTTGCCGTCATCATACTAATGTGATGCATCGTAGCGCCGTTTCTGTGGCAACTTATTTTGTTTATTACACTTTAACAATCTCATGTGCTATTTATATTATTGTCATAGACACAATTTGCATCAGTAGCATGCAACAGGATACTAAAATGTAATGTGCGGAATAAATCGCTAAGGCATAGGTGTTAAGGAATTTCCAAAGTCACTTGCAGCGCGACCCCGTCATTCAAGTTTACTAAGCTTAGTTATTGTTTAGTAGTTTTGTTTAACACTAACTCAACTCTCCATTTGTCGCGTACCCCCATGTGTTCCTGCCATCCACAGAGTAACTTCCTTCACGCTGACTTCACACAACCAAACAATGGCCATGGAGGCTGTACTTTCATCTCACCCCCACCCCTCTGTCCTTGATCCCCCGCCCCGTCCTTGAATCGCCCCTACCCCTTCTCTAACTTAAACTTCATCATGACAACTCCCTCCCCAGCAGGCCAACCTTTAACACTACAGTACTTGCATATATTCTCTCTCTCTCTCTCTCTCTCTCTCTCTCTCTCTCTCACCGGCCACCTTCCACACAGGCTACATAATTTTTTTCTTTTTTAATAATATAACAGAGGAAGGAAAAACAAATGAATAAAAAACAAAAAATCCATGCACCAGATTACTGGTGTCCGCTGCTCATAAAATATCTGTAACAGTTAGACTTGAACAGCAGTAGGTTGAAGTTTGGAGGGAAACAACTCTGAGGCAGCGAGTTCAAGAGAGATGTAGTTTGGGGAATGAAAGAATTCTGATAGGCAGAAGTTCTGCAATATGGCCGAGTGACATTCCAGTCATGAGCGCTGCCAGATGCCCGTGTGGCACGTAGGAAGACATGGAGAGGTGGCACAATGGACGCAACTTCGCCTGAGCATTTGCCATGAAAATGTCTGTAAAATGATGCAAGGGAGGCAACATTCCTTCTTACTTGCAGGGGAGGTAGTTTATTTATAATGGCAGGGTTATTAATAATTCCAATAGCTTTGTTCTGAGTTTTGTCTAGTTGTATTAATGCAGCCTCTCCACATCCATTCCACGAGGGAGAGCAGTATTCAAGCTGAGAGCGCACATGACTCTTATAAATCATAGCTAACAGCTCGTCATTGAAGAAGTGACGGCCTCTGTACAATAATTCAAGTTTTTCTAAGGCAGTTTTAGCAAGTGATCTGAGGTGTAGAATAAATCACCAAGTAAGAGGTGTTACGAAATTTACACTTAGAAAACTGCCCTATTTGTATACCTGCCTTTCAGTTCACAAGCAGTGGGGTGTGATGTTTAGAATAAACTGCCAAGGCAAGAGGTGTTAGGAAGTTTATACTCTCCATAAAACTGTTGCATTGCTACGCCTGCCTTTCAGTTAACAAGTGATGATGCCTACAACTACGGCCTAGTGACAGAGGTGCTGCCCCACTCCACCTTCCACACCGACGCCCTGGTCAGGCTACACGAAGTGACCACACTAGAGAAGGCTTCGTTTATCCTCACCAGGTCACTCATGAGGGACCAGATGAAGAGCCTCCTAAATGAGGTATGTGGCTATGAGGTCAAGTACTGGATGACTTGCAAGCTTACACACAGACACAGACAGACTTAAACACAGACACAGACATAGCCAAACACAGATAGACACATACACAGAAACAAACACACAGACATAGACATAGACACACTTACACATACACATTCACATACACATACAAACACAGTTACGCATACACATACACTTACATCTACACTTACACTTACACTTACACTGACACTAGCACTTGCATTTTCAACTGCACGTACACATACACATACATTTACATCTACACTTACACCTACACTTAAACCTACACTTACAACTACACCTACACCTACGCCTCCACCTGCACCTACACCTACACCTACACCTACACCTACACCTACGCCTACGCCTACACCTACACCTACACCTACACTTACACCTACACCTACACCTACACCTACACCTACACCTACACATACACCTACGCCTACACCTACGCCTACACATACGCCTACAACTATGCCTACACCTACACCTACAGCTATGCCTACACCTACACCTACACCCGCGCTTCCACATACGCGTATGCCTACGCCTACAACTACACCTTCGCCTACGCCTATGTCCACGCCTACACCTACACCTACATCTACACCTACATCTACACCTACATCTATACCTACACTTACACCTACATCTATACCTACACTTACACCTACATCTATACCTACACATTTACACATACACATACACATGCACCTACACCTACACCTACACCTATGCCTACACCTACACCTACACCTACACCTACACCTATGCCTACACCTACACCTACATCTATACTACACTTACACCTACATCTATACCTACACTTACACCTACTTCTATACCTACACTTACACCTACATCTATACCTACACTTACACCTACATCTATACCTACACTTACACCTACATCTATACCTACACTTACACCTACATCTATACTTACACTTACACCTACACCTACACCTACACCTACACCTACATCTATACCTACACTTACAACTACATCTATACCCACACTTACACCTACATCTATACCTACACTTACACCTACATCTATACCTACACTTACACCTACATCTATACCCAAACTTACACCTACATCTATACCTATACTTACACCTACATCTATACCTACACATTTACACATACACATACACATGCACCTACACCTACACCTATGCCTACACCTACATCTATACCTACACTTACACCTACATCTATACCTACACATTTACACATACACATACACATGCACCTACACCTACACCTATGCCTATGCCTACACCTACACATATATCTACAGATACACCTACACATACACCTACACTTATGCCTACACCTACACCTACACCTATGCCTACACCTACACCTATACCTTCATCAATGCCTACACCTACACCTTCACCTATGCCTACATCTACACCTACACCTACACCTTCACCTATGCCTACACCTACGCCTATGCCTACACCTACACCTACATCTATACCTACACTTACACCTACATCTATACCTACACTTACACCTACATCTATACCTACACTTACACCTACGTCTATACCTACACATTTACACATACACAGACACATGCACCTACACCTACACCTATGCCTATGCCTACACCTACACATATATCTACAGATACACCTACACATACACCTACACTTATGCCTACACCTACACCTACACCTATGTCTACACCTACACCTATACCTTCATCAATGCCTACACCTACACCTACACCTACACCTTCACCTATGCCTACATCTACACCTACACCTACACCTACACCTTCACCTATGCCTACACCTACACCTACACCTACACCTATGCCTACACCTACATCTATACCTACACTTACACCTACATCTATACCTACACTTACACCTACATCTATACCTACACATTTACACATACACAGACACATGCACCTACACCTACACCTATGCCTATGCCTACACCTACACCTATATCTACAGATACACCTACACCTACACCTACACCTACACCTACACCTACACCTATGCCTACACCTACACCTATGCCTACACCTATACCTACACCTATGCCTACACCTACACCTATTCCTACACCTACACCAATGCCTACACCTATACCTATACCTAACATATACACATACATACACCTGCACCTACACATAGGCCTACACCTACGTCAATGCCTACACCTACACTTATGCCTACACCTACACCAATACCTAAGCCTACACCTACACCAGTACCTATGCCTACACCTACACCAGTACCTATGCCTACACCTACACTTACATGTACACCTATGCCTATGCCTACACCTACACCGACACCTACACTTACATGTACACCTATGCCTATGCCTACACCTACACCTATGCCTATACCTATACCTATACCTACACATATACACCTACACCTACACCTACACCTTCACCTACACCTACACCTACACCTACACCTACACCTACACCTATGTCTACATCTTCATCTTCACCTATGCCTACACCTACACCTACACCTTCACCTATGCCTACACCTACACCTACACCTTCACCTATGCCTACACCTACACCTTCACCTATGCCTACACCTACACCTACACCTACAGCTACACCTATGCCTACACCAACACCTACACTTACACCTATGCCTACACCTACACTTATGCCTACATCTACACCTACACCTATGCCTACACCTATACCTATATCTACACATATAGACATACATACACCTGCACCTACACATAGGCCTACACCTACGTCAATGCCTACACCTACACCTATGCCTACACCTACACCAATACCTATGCCTACACCTACACCAATACCTATGCCTACACCTACACCTACATGTACACCTATGCCTATGCCTACACCTACACCTATGCCTATACCTATACCTATACCTACACATATACACCTACACCTACACCTTCACCTACACGTACACCTATGCCTATGCCTACACCTACACCTATGCCTATACCTATACCTATACCTACACATATACACCTACACCTACACCGACACCTACACCTACACGTACACCTATGCCTATGCCTACACCTACACCTATGCCTATACCTATACCTACACATATACACCTACACCTACACCTTCACCTATGCCTACATTTACATCTACACCTACACCTATGCCTACACCTACACCTATGTCTACACCTACATCCTCACCTATGCCTACACCTACACCTTCACCAATGCCTACACCTACACCTACACCTTCATCTATGCCTACACCTACATCTACACCTATGCCTACACCTACACCTACACCTTCACCAATGCCTACACCTACACCTTCACCTATGCCTACATCTACACCTACACCTACACCTTCACCTACACTTTCACCTATGCCTACACCTACACCTACATCTACACCTACACCTTCACCTATGCCTACACCTACACCTTCACCTATGCCTACACCTACACCTATGCCTACACCTACACCTATGCCTACACCAACACCTACACCTATGCCTACACGTACACGTACACCTACACGTTCACGTACTATCAGACTTGAAATTGGTTAAATCATAGTTGTAGCTGAGGTGTAGTAGACAGTGATAAAATTTGTAGGAGATAACCTCAGTTCACTTGTAGTCGTGACAGGAGAAGATAAAGATGAGTCTGGAGTTGACTGTAGTTTATTATCTTCAAGGGGATGTCTCAGTATTTACACTAAGTTACCTTCGTCAGCCTGAATGCTTATTAACACCACCGTGCTTCTTTCTCGAGTCTAGACCCCCTTCTCCTTCTCTCTCCTAATTCCTTCTCCTTTCTTTCTTCTCCAGTCGCCGAACTCCTGTCTTCTTCTCCTCTTTCCTTCTGTATATGAGAACTTCCGTCACGTGGGCTACACTGTTGTCGAATGTTCTAGAAGCCTGTGTGTGTGTATGTGTGTATGGTAGCTTTCCCGTCACATCTTGCTGTCTGGAATTTTGCTAACGCATTTCCTTCGGCCTCTAGCATGACTTTCACTGTAGCTTAGATGTATGCTACCAGCTATTATTTATATTTTAGAGTCCTGACACTACCCCTAAACCTATCCCTACACCTACACCTACGCCTAC